>NC_136977.1:39761032-40026032 GCF_032717465.1 Coenobita brevimanus
ACCACTGTCTGACTCTCTTCTTCATTTCTGCAACATTCGCGGCCTTTCCTCTAACTTTCGCTCTGTTGAGCACCACCTCTCCTTCTCTAAACCTCACCTTCTTTTTCTAACTGAGACTCAGCTGTCTGAGGCAACTGACAGCAAACCCTTTCTGTATCCTCCTACTTTCTCTATACTCATTTCAAAGCCAAAGGTGGATGTTGCGTATATGTACGCAACGACCTATCTTGTTCTCGTGTTCCTGAACTCGATTCTTCTGAATTCTCTACACTCTGGCTTCGGCTTTCCTGTCATTCTCTGACTAAATATATCTGCGCTGTTTACTTATCTCCTAATTCTACTGACTATCAAAAGTTCTTTGACTATCTTACTTCTACAATGGAACACATTCTATCCATTTCTCCTTTCTCTGAAATCTCCATTCTAGGAGATTTCAATGTTCACCACCACCTTTATCTCTCCTCTCTTTTCACTGATCCACCTGGTGAACTAGCCTACATCTTTTCTATCCTTAATGACCTAAAGCAGCTTGTACAGCACCCTACCCGTATCCCTGACTCTCTTGGAGAGAGCTTCAACATACTTGACCTCTTCCTTACTACTAATCCTTCTGCTTACACTGTTAATCTTTTCTCTCCGTTGGGCTCCTCCGATCACAACCTTATCACCTTAACCTGTCCAATTGCTCCGATACAGCCTGTGGACCCTCCATAGAAACGACGTCCGTGGCACTTTGGAGCTGCGGATTGGGAGGCCCTCAGGTAGTACTTCTTTGATTTTCCATGGAATGATTATTGCTTCCATGGCCGGGAGCCATCTGGGTGTGCCTTGCGCATTACGGAGGTTATTCTCTCGGGCATGGAAGCATACATTCCTTTCTCATATCCTCTGACTAATGCAAGAAAGCCTTGGTTTAATCACGCTTGTTCTAATGCTGTCCGCAACAAGGAGAGGGACTATAAAAGGTACCAGAGCCAACCCACCCCTGAATCACATCTTTCATGCGTTTCTGCCCGGAATCGTGCTAAGTCTGTTCTTCGCTCTGCTAAAAATAATTTCGTCCGTGCTAAATGCTCTCAACTCTCTAACTCGAATTCTTCCCGCTCCTTCTGGCACCCTGCCAAAAACCTTTCTAACAACTTTATCTCATCATCCTTCCCTCTTCTTTTCTACTCTGATGGCTCTGTAGCTATTTCTTCTACTGATAAAGCAGATCTCTTCTCTCAGACTTTCTCCTCCAATTCCACCTTAGACTATTCCGGTGCTGTTCCTCCATCACTTCCCCCCTCTGACTTCCTCATGGCTGACATTAAAATATCTTCAGCTGATGTATTTTCTGCCATCACTGGCCTCAAAACTAACAAGGCATATGGGCCTGATGAAGTCCCTCCTATTGTTCTCAAGAACTGTGCTTTTGTGCTTACACCCTGCCTAGGCAAACTCTTTCGCCTTTCTCTATCAACTTATACCTTTCCTTCTTGCTGGAAGTTTGCTCTCATTCAGCCAGTCCCAAAGAAGGGTGACCATTCCCAACCCTCTAACTATCGTCCAATTGCTTTAACATCCTGTATCTCAAAAGAATTCGAGTCAATTCTTAATAGAAAAATTTTAAAGCATCTTTCCTATCACAACTTTCTTTCTGATCGTCAGTATGGGTTCCGTCAGGGACGCTCCACTGGCGATCTTCTCACCTACCTTTCAGACTCCTGGTCATCCTCCTTTCGGGACTTTGGGGAAAGCTTTGCCATTGTACTTGACATCTCAAAGGCTTTTGATCTAGTCTGGCATAAATCTTTAATTTCCAAACTGCCCTCTTACGGTTTCTATCCTTCTCTCTGTGCCTTCATCTCTAGCTTCCTTTCTGGTCGTTCTATAGCTGCTGTTGAAGACGGCCATCGTTCATCTCCTAGATCTATCAACAGTGGTGTTCCTCAGGGCTCTGTCCTATCACCAACTCTCTTCCTTTTATTCATCAATGACCTTCTAAGCTGTACATCTAACCCTATCCACTCATATGCTGATGACTCCACCCTTCACCTAACCATTCGGTTCCCGCAACGTCCATCTCAGCAGTTACTTCAACAAACAAGGGACGAGGCTATGGTACACCTAATGTCTGACTTGGCTGGTATCTCTGACTGGGGTAAAAAGAATCTGGTTGTTTTTAATTCATCAAAGACTCGGTTTTTACACCTATCAACCCAACAAAATATTCCGCAGGTATACCCACTAATGTTTAATAATATTCAGCTTAATCCTGCATCATCCTTGAACATGCTTGGGGTTTCATTTACTCGGAACTTATCTTGGAAAGATCATAGTACATCTCTTGTAAAATCTGCTTCCAAGAGATTGGGTGTGCTAAGCCGCCTCCGTTCCTTCTTTACCCCCACACAATTGTTGACTCTATACAGAGGTTTTATCCGCCTCTGTGTGGAGTACAACTCTTATGTGTGGGGAGGCTCCCCAGATACAGCTCTTCTCAAAAGGGTAAAGTCAAAGGCTTTTCGTCTCATTAACTCTCCTCCTCTTACTGACTCCCTTCAACCGCTGTCTCTTCGCCGCAATGTTGCATCTTTATCTCTTTTCTATCGCTACTTCAATGGTCGCTGCTCCTCTGAACTGTCTGCATGCATTCCTCCACCTGTACGACTGGCGTGTAGCACCCGTCTAGCAACAAACTCTCATCCCTTTTCTGTCCAGCTCTCTAATGCAAGAGTTAACCGTTACTCCCAGTCTTTCATTTATGCAACAGGTCAACCTTGGAACTGTCTCCCTCTGTCTGTATTTCCTGCTTCCTATGATCTCCTATGATCTTCGAGATGTCCAGGCATCTCGAAATGATCGGATCTTGAATTTGGCTCTCTCATATATTTTGTTCTTCTCTTCGAAGGAACATTAATTGCGGGCTCGCTGCCTTTGGTTCCTTCTTCCTTGCATTAAAAAAAAAAAAAAAAAAAAAACAGGAGACTTCCAAGACACAGAGAGATAGTTGCTGTGTACCGTGCTCTGCCTTGAGTCTGGGTAGCGTATGATCTTCAAGAAAATCGTAAGGAGATGGCCAGAATTAAACACTTCCTCCCCCCCCCCTGCATACTCCAGACGACGTTCACGACAAAAAGACAGTTGTTTTATAATTATCTTCGCCCAGGTATGCTCCAGTTTTCTTTACAATTATGAGTGAAATCGCCTGGAGATATTCAGTCACGTTCCTCCATGCAAGACGTCACAATAATCACGTTTCCCCATTCAAGACGCAAAAATATTCACGTTCCCCCATTGAAGACGCAAAAATATTCACGTTCCCCATTCCAGAAGCAAAAATAATCACGTTCCTCCATTCAAGACGCCACAATAATCACGTTCCCCCATCCAGGACGCCAAAATAATCACATTCCCCCATTGAAGACGCCAAAATAATCACGTTCCCCAATTCAAGATGCGAAAACAATCACGGTCCCTCATTCAAGACGCAAAAATAATCACGTTCCCCCATCCAGGACGCCAAAACAATCACATTCCCCCATTCAAGACGCCAAAATAATCACGGTCCTCCATTCAAGACTCAAAAATAATCACGTTCCCCCATTGAATACGCAAAAATAATCACGTTCCCTCATTCAGGAAGCAAAAATAATCACGGAGCCCCATTGAAGAAACAAAAATAATCACGTTCTCCCCTTTTTAGACGCAAAAATAATCACGTTCTCCCCTTTCTAGACGCAAAAATAATCACGGTCCCCCATTTAAGACAAAAATAATCACTGTCCCCCATTCAAGAAGCCAAAATAATCGCGTTCCTTCATTCAAGACGCCAAAATAATCATGGCCCCCATTTAAGACACAAAAATAATCACGTCCCACATTTAAGAAGCAAGAAAAATCACGTTCCCCCATTTAAGACGCAAAAACAATCACGTTCTCCCCATTCAAGACGCCAAAATATTCACGTTCCCCCATTCAAGTCGCAAAATTATCACGTACCCGTATAGGAGACTCAAAAATAATCACGTTTTCCTATTCAAGACGCAAAAATAATGACCTTACTCCCACTCAAGACACAGAGACAGTCAGTATGTATCTTCCTTTTAACTATGTTCTGTCTTGGTGTTTAGAAAGCTTGTGATGGCGTCTGTGTGCCTGGGTGTGGGTGACTGGGGGGCGTGTTATGAGCGAGAGGGCCAAAGGGAATATTAGGCAGGGAAAGCAGCCACGATCTGAGGGGTTGGAACAGCGGGGGGCCGGTCCAGTGCGTGACACAACCCCCTGCTCCTGCTGCTGGAAGAGAGAGCGGGATGGGGGAAAAGGTAGCCAGGGAAAGGGGAAAACTGGAAAGCAAGATATTCAAAGAAGATGGAAGGAATGACAGATGAAGGTAAATAGAAAAGGAGATATATATTTTTTCTTTAATTTGTCTTTCCTTCCTCTGTTCATCGCCTGTAAAAAAAAAAAAAAAGACCCCTGCTACATGGAGAGTGGAAAAGGTAGTGCAGGAAGAAGGAAAACTGGAAAGTAAGGTAGTTAAAGGAGGAGACAGACTGAAAAGTTAACACGTTGATGTATGAATGGAATAGAAAAAAAAAAAGTTAAAAATGAAAAAGTACGAAAATAGAATCCTAAAAAACATAGGTACATTAATACGCGCATAAATTGATAGATAGAAAGATAGATAAGTAAACAGATGGATAGATAGACAGATGGAAATCTAGATACAACATCCTCAGGAGCGAGGAATGAAGAGGGAAAGATTGCGGAAAGCGGAAAGGTGACAAAGAAAAATCAAGGAAAATCAAGGTATTCAGGAGAGAGAGAGAGAGAGAGAGAGAGAGAGAGAGAGAGAGAGAGAGTTTGATCTAATATTTGTTATCACCAGCTCCTCTCACTGTCCTCACACTACCTTCATCTCCCCCCACTCTCTCTCCTTATCTCTCTGACCCCTGCGTCGTCTTCCGTTTCTTATAATCTCTTACTTAAAATGAATTCCACTTTCCTCCCGTCCTTATCACCTCTCCAGGCAGGCTAAGGATGCTTTTGAAAATAATAAAAGATGTAGATAAGTTTACTATCGATGAGCGTGGAAGCGTGGCAAGGTGTGGATGAGGAAAGAGGGAAAGAGGGTGTGTGTGGATGTGACTCAGTGTTAAGACAGTGTGGATGAGGGTGGATGTGTAGGTATGAAGTGTGTGTGTGTGTGTGTGTGTGTGTGTGTGTGTGTGTGTGTGTGTGTTTGTGTACAGTGTGTGTATAGTGTGCGTTTGTAGCTGTGGATGGATGGGAAGGAAAAGTGCGTAAATAGGGAAGGATGACTGTTTAGGGGAAAGTGTGTGTATGTGTGGGTTGGTAAGGAAGTGTGGATGGGAAATAGGGAGAGTGTGTGTTCGTGTGGGTATAGGAAAAGTGTGTGTTCGTGTGGATGTGGGAAGAGTGTGTGTTCGTGTGAGTGTGGGAAGAGTGTGTGTCCGTGTGGGTGTGTTAACTGAGTATGATAGATCCTAAATGGCTGGATAGAAAGTGTGTGTGGATGGGGAGGGATGAGCGTTTGGCTGAAAGATGTGTGAGTGGGGAGGGACACATGGGTGGGAAAGTCGTATTGATATTTTGGCTGGGGCAGAGAGTGTGAGTGAGAAGGAATGGGTGGATGTAAATGATGTGCGTGGATTAGAAAAGTGTATAAAGGGGAAGAAAATGAATGAATAAAGATGTATATATTAATGGGAAGGAATGTTAGACTGGAAGAGGTTTGAAAATAGGGAGAACTGATATTAGAAATTGGTGTGGGACTGGAGAAGGATGTATGAGAAGGACATGAGAATGGGAAGGTTATTGTGTGTTGCGTGGAGTATTTAAGAAGAGGAAAGCAATGTTGTATGTGAATTTTAGGAGTGTATGGGAGAAGGGTTGTTTGGTTAGATATAATGGCATAATGAGAAACCTCATGTGTCAGAAAAAAGGTTTACAGAATAACTGTTCATGGGAGGGGGGACCAGTGGGTGGGGAGAGGGGTGGTGTAGGTGGAAAGGGTGTGTGTAGGTGGGGAAGGTATGAATGGGTGAATAGGAAGGAAGGAGAGGGTAGGGAGGGGTGTTTGCCTGGGATGGGACTTGGGGATGACAAGGGAGTACGTGAAATAGCATGGAATGTGGGCAGGATTTCAGTAAATAGATGAGTGGGGAAAGGCTGCATGGATAATTTGGGGAGTATATCTGGGGAGTGGGGAGTGGGAGAGATAAGGAGAGTGGGGAGTGGGAAAGATAAGAATGCAAAAAAAGAATATACGATATGGAGGGAGGAGTTTGTGCATCAGGACTTATGAGTAATATAGATAAGACTGAGATACGTGCAGGAGAGACAGCTGGGTGCGAGTGAAATGGAAGATAAAAGTTGTAAAGCATGTCATACATTCCTTCGCCTGGCTCAGTGAACTAATTAACCCTGGGAGAGGAAAGGTTATTCCTCACCTGGGTAAAGATGTGTTAAGTCAGTGAAAGTAAGTTGGTATGATTTCTGTTGCACTGAAAGAGATATCCACTTCAGTCCTAGAGTCACAGGAGCCAAGTAAAAGTATTTGGTGGTACTCTGAAGGAAGGAGAGAGAGAGAGAGAGAGAGAGAGAGAGAGAATGTAAGTTCTCACATAAAACGCAGCACACACAGGAAATGAGGCACCTGTGAAAAAGCATACCTGTGCTAATGAAGGCCATTTGACATCTTACGACACCTTATGACACCTTGTAAACTTCCGCCGATGTACCAGAACAATACTTTGGGTACGGGAGGATCTTAACCCCAGACCTCCATTGTTCAGAATACTCTCGCTTTTGTTCATGGTAGATTGAGTGTCGTGGTTGTAAATGCAATATGGACGATATTATTGAGAGAGAGAGAGAGAGAGAGAGAGAGAGAGAGAGAGAGAGAGAGAGAGAGAGAGAGAGAGAGAGAGAGAGAGAGAGAGACTGTTTATGCATTGCTGTTTGTTATGCATAATCCACACACACACACACACACACACACACACACACACACACACACACACACACACACACACCAATAGCCTGATTCTTAGGCTTGTATTCTCGTCGGTTAAGGAAGCTCCCTGACACTATTTCCTTAGCGATTTTATTAATGAATATGGGTGGTTAATATCTTTTTTATCATTATTTATGCAGAGTATCATTATGCTGAAATGACTTCCATAACACAGAAGAGGACAGTAAAGTGTAACAAACAAAATAAATCGCTTAAGAAAAGGTGTTAGGGAGCTTTCTGAATCCACGAGAATGCAGACCCATTTCTCTTCGACACTAACGACTCTGCGACTATGCTTGACCCCCCCCCTTTTGACCCCCCCCCCTCTTGACCCCCGGGAAAGGTTATCTCTACCTGACCTCACTCCTGGAGTAGGTGTTTTAACATTTTATGGCATTTCTTGTGTCGTTAGTTTCGCCCCGGTGCATAATATTGTCTTTAAGTTTGTGTGTGTGTGTGTGTGTGTGTGTGTGTGTGTGTGTGTGTGTGTGTGTGTGTTTCTCCATATCATATTTTTTTATTCTGTCTATCTTCTCTTTCTATCTGTATTTATTTCTTCATGTATCCATTTGCATCAGTGCGTAATACCCTCTCTCTCTCTCTCTCTCTCTCTCTGATTGATTTTGCCTTTTTTCCCCCAGTCTCTTGTAAGTTTTCGTTCTCCTTTACGGGCCAGTTTGCATGTACACTATTAATGATATGTCTTCCGGTTTCTCTCTGGGGTCGACGTGGGTAAAGAGGGAGAACTTTCATATATATTTTTATATTTTCTGACTATACTGAAAGGAAACAGGTTTGCACAAAAAAATCTTCCAAAATCATGCCCTTCACCTTATACTACTTAATATGTTTTCCGGCTATCTATTTATATATTCTCTCTCTCTCTCTCTCTCTCTCTCTCTCTCTCTCTCTCTCTCTCTCTCTCTCTCATCTTAATGGGAAGAAAATTACAGTGACTTTTTTACAGGTATTTTTGGCCACGAGTCTGTTATGATTCTCTGTGGTTATTGGACCATTGCAATGGTCACACTCTCTTGTCCATTTCCCCATTTCACCCTCAATTATTTTCTGCTTTACTGTTTTTCTTTTTTTCCTATATTTTTCTTTTTTTCCGCTTGATGTCTTGGCGTTTCTTAACTGAATGACGTCATTTTGCTTAGAACCTTTTCAAACTTACTTTAATGTAGATGCAACTTTTATGGCCTAATTTTGCTCATATAGATTCGTTGTAGAAGCTCATTAATAATACCTGTATAATAAAATCCAAATAATAATAAATATAAGAAGTGATGTAAATACTTCGCTCTGAACATTTTGATCTTAACTTTACCTTAGCCTAAAATTGCCATCCCTCCATCTTGAGTACAGAGTTATAGCAATATTGAACACTGTAATTTGATGCTAGCCACGAAGAAATACCATGGAAAGGAGATAGAGCCACAGCATTGTCTTTTTCTACCACTGACCCACGTGAAATAAGCTGCAAAAGGAAGAAAATATGGATCAAGTCAGAGTGAATGAACTATACGAGTAGTCGGATTTCTCACATTTAAGCAAAATTGTGTGATATTACTTTGAATAAAATATGTTAGAGCCTCCATTACACCTAAGAACCTAAAAGAGATTGGTTTGAATTCCTTGATTTCTGCAATTGCCCTCATGTAAACAAAATCGTCAGGTATGAGTCTGAACAGAAAATCCAGGTGATTCAGCAGCAACGAACGATATTAGGAAAGCATCTAAATATATGACCCTTACAGTTTCACTTCGCTGAATAAAATCGTCTGTGTGTTTACCTACATGAAATACCAAAATGGGTCCAAATAATTGTTTTTCGGCCATTTGGCTGTTGTGATATTTGAAAATTTAATCAAGACGTCTTTTGTTAGCTAGAATATGGTAACACATTTTCCTTATGGTATTCCAGTACGACTTTGGTCCGTAGTCTCGTCAGTTAAAGAAGCTCCCTAGTACCTTCTCCTTAACGATTTAATTTTGGATAAGGCTAGTCAGTATCAGTTTGTACGTTATTTAATCTGGGTATGTTGGTATTTGTATGGTTTAAATGACACACAAAAGTAAGGAATAATAAGCAAAATAAATCACTTAGAATAAGAAACTAGGGAGCTTTCTTAACCGACGAGGATACGGGTTTTTTATGTAACTGAGAGGAACACTCAAACAGCCAAAAGATAAGAAAGTGAAAGGGTACCTGGGAAAATATGATACTGTGAAAGAAGAGAAGCTAAGTTTAGAAAGAAGTGAAAGGAAATGTGCTTGACTGAAGAAAAGTCGGTAGGAAGGATGTTTTGGGGTCAGAAGGTCCTTGAGGTCGTACCCTTATCAACTTAGGAAGGTCTCAGGCATCTCTTTCTTTCAGTTAATTTTCTGCATATATATAGCATGTTTACTCTCTTTGTTATTTATATGATTTATGGTGACATACAAAAACATTCTGATGGTAGATAGACAGGGAGGTAATAGACAGATAGATACATACACATATATAGAAAGATAGGTAGATAGATAGGCAGAGAGATAGCTAGATAGATAGACAGATTGGAGGCTATATCTCGACCCTGCAGGTCAAGAAATCTCTTAGTCAAGTCACATCTTCTGGGGGTACCAAAGATAAACTTAAAATATCATCGTACTGACCCCAAAGTCGACGAGAATACAAACCTCGATGACTGAGGAAAGGCAAGGAAGGGTGGAGGAGATAAATTTGGGATGATCACGAGAGAGCAAGACTGATTCATGGGACCCAACGTGACCAGGGCATAAACGAACAGAGCATGGAAAGAGGACGAATGAAAGGAAAAGTGAATCGCGTGTAGGTTTAGCTTTTAGTCTCTTGGTATAGTTACAAAGAAAATGAAAATGTGTGGATGCTTTTCACCTGTGAGAGGGAGCCGGGAATTTCGATTGCTTGAGTGGTGGGTGGAGGAATATGTTAATCTTTTTTCTGGATATTTTAATGATTAAATAGATTTCTTACTCTTACAGTTTCCTTTTTCCAATCTCCGGGTCCCATCCGTAAGAAAATATAAATGGTCAGGGTTACTTAAGAGGTAAATGCTTTTTGTCAAACAAGTCCCACCTTAGCTTAATGTAGTTGTCTGTTTTTCTTTTTTTCTTTTTTTCTTTTTTTTTTGAGTTGAAAATATGGTAGGGTAGGGCATGGGTCTTTGTATGTATGGATATGTATGGATTGTTTTATTTGTTTTTCCTTCCTCTGTTCATCTTCTGTCCAAAGAATAGGGAACAGAAAAAATAAGGAAGAAATTGGTATACCCAAGAGATAACTGAGTAGCACAGGTCTCAGCCATTTAGTTACGGTGATTTCTTAAGTTAAGAGTGTTTGATATAATCACGAAGAGGAAGAAAAAGAACAAGAAGAAGAAGGTTAGGAGTAATAAAATACAGAACACAATACAATTATAGGCGGTGGCTCAATCGTTTTGAGGTGGCCTGCAGTCCTAACGGTCCCAGGTTCGAATTCCGGCTGGGGCAGGGAACAGTTTAAGGATTTGAATTTCATTAAATCAGGCTTCACTGATCTACCAGAAGACCCTCCGACATGTCGTAAAAATACCCCCGCTAATACCAATACACCAGTCCTGTATGAGACAGCTCTAGCATGTATTCAATGTGGGCGGTGGGTGTTAGCGCCGAAGTGGTGACATGTAGAGGTGTATGGTATGTAGGGGGACTGCTGGGCCTTGATAGCAGGCTGTGAAGCCTATGCCCAGAGTCGGACACATAAATATATATATATATATATATATATATATATATATATATATATATATAGCTAATTTCATGTAACTGCGAGATAACGTAACTTAAAGAACGATACCCAAAGAGGAGGCACAGATGCGGAGAGTGACTATGCTACAGTCATGCAAACAAGGGTGAAGGGAAACTGCCAAGAAGAGGGGGAGGAGGAGGAGGAGGAGGAAGAAGAGGGGTATCTGTGTTTATTTATGAATCTGAGGAGAGTGCATGACAGGGTGAAAGGGAGTGCATGATAGCAGACAGTTAGCGTTTTGTGTGTGTATGTGTGTGTGTGTGTGTGTGTGTGTGTGTGTGTGTGTGTGTGTGTGTGTGTGTGTGTGTGTGTGTATGTGTGTGTGTGCGTGTGTTTGTGTGTGTGTGTGTGTGTGTGTAAAATATGGTGGATGAAATTAGAGTTAGGTACGTAAAATGAGTCAAGAAGGGTGAGGCAAGGAGAGAGAAAAATTACAATGGAGTAAAAGAGAGAGAGAAGAAGGTAAGAACACTGAGGATAAGAGAGGGATGTACAGTAAGGAAAGTGAAGGAAGAAGAAGAAGGAGAAGGAGGGAAAGAGGGAGTACATGATGTGAGGAAGGTGTGATTCATGCTTGAAGTAAAAGTGAGAATATTAGAGTGAGGTCTGGGTGTGTGAGGTAAGAATGAAGTTAGTGGACGTGAGAGACGTTTTTACTAGCTCCATGTCTAGTAGAGCAAGTCTTAATTATGTCTGTGTCTAAGCTCTTCACTTCAAAAATCTCTTGCAGGCATAGTACAGTTTGAAAGAAGTAAAAATAATACAGGAAAGAGGTCATGGTACTGAAGTGGTTAACCCTTAGCTTCCTCATCCACCTTCACACACACACACACACACACACACACACACACACACACACACACACACACACACACACACACACACACACACACAAACATGACACGAAGATGGAATGCGATCTCACGTACAGATAGCACATCCACTCCCAGTAACAAAAATAGAAAACAGTAGATGAAATAAAAAAGCCATATGTCAAAGTTACAAAAAAAAATGTTACAGACACAAGTTTCCTAAAGTGGAGTGATGGAGAGGAAGATGGTTTATTAAATTCTTGGCGTTGTCAGGTGATGTTGTCCAATTTTGGGGATATTTCTCTTTGTATAAGGTAAGGGGGGGTGGGAAGATTGGCATATACAGTATATATTTTTATATTCTCTTTTATATTTTCGTTTTTCTTATTCCTTTCTGTTTTATTCTCTCTCTCTCTCTCTCTCTCTCCCCCCCCCCCTCTCTCTCTCTCTCTTGCTGCTGCCAGAAAAAATGTCATACCTCTTGTAGTGAAGGGGGATTAAAATGATCTTCTTTAGCCTGTCAACGTGGTAACGTCTTTATTTCTTGCTACAACCAGACGATTTTATTCAGCTTAAGGACGTTCTCTTAGTAAAGGGGTAGTAGGTCCGGATAATGGAGGTCAAATCAGGAACCATGTATCCCATTCTGACATATTTATTTTTTCTCTGTATAACGTTTTCATTTTCTTTTTTCCTGTAGCTACCAAAGGAAATTTTTTTGGGGGGGCAGAGGGAACGATTATATTCACTGAGGGTACGTGATGTGGATGAAGACGATCGATTCAGAAACATGGTCTTGTCCTCCAACACACACACACACACACACACACACACACACACACATATATATATATATATATATATATATATATATATATATATATATATATATATATATATATATATATATATATATATATATATATATATATTGTTACGGAACAGAGAAAGATAATGTACACTTTAAGTGAGAATACTAAAAATCACTACTGTCCCGTAAAGTTCCAGGTTCAAAACAAAGAGTTAGGTAAAATTACAAGTTAAAGTTTAATGCTCAAACTAACAACAAAACATTCAGGACTCATAAGGATAATGTAATGGCAAAAAACAGGTTAAATATATGGTTAACTGCAATAGCCTCTATTAACATGAAATTAGCAAGAGTAAATTTACCTAAGTCAGCCCTGATAAAATGAAAATACACTGGGTAATGCTCAATTAATGCAAGATAAATTATTACAGATACAAAATAATATTAAAACTGGCTGACAAAATGAATCCTACATAAATTACAAAAAATCCTCACTAGGCCTACAAATCAACACCCCATGCTACACAGTACAAAGAAAAAATGCAATAACAGTTATACTCAAATTACACAGCTGCTAGATGGTTGGAGACTTCCTGAGCACTCACAACAAGAACTGTACAGGGGAGGACAGAGATGTGAACAAAGTGAGGAGTAGATCTAAGTGGCAACTAATGTAGAGACTGAGCTCATTATATAGGGGGCAGCAGAGCTTGATACAACTTGTAAGAAGGACGCGCAAATGAAGCCATGGGGACAAAGAGTTGACAATCCCGCTCTGAACAACAGAAAGGATGACTTACTCCACTATAACGGTAGAAGGGGGGGACTGAGGCAGAACACGCTCGTGATCAGACATGCAGCATACTGTGCGTTGAAATTACACAAAGGATGATGAAATCATAGGCTATGTAACACCTCTCCACAAAGAAAAAGAAATTTACAAAAGAAATTTCTTATTACTCTAAAACAATCTGTCTAAAGTCTAGATAAGCAATCTGCAATAACATTTTGTTTACTAGTGTTACAAAACATGAGATCTCCCTAGCACGTTCAGTCATAGGTACTTGCCAGTATCCCTTTAACAAATCAAACTTACTTATGTACCTAGCCTTTCCGATCTTGTCTATGCAATCTTCCACGCGAGGGAGAGGGTAAGTGTCTGTTTTCGTTATCTGATTAACACGTCTGTAGTCGATGCAAAGCCGCTGTGACCCACCTGGCTTAGGGACTAGAGTGACAGGAGAACTCCACTCGCTCTGACAGGGCTCAATCATCTTGTGGTCCAACAGGTAGCCAAGCTCCTTCTGAATAAGAGGAACTTTCACTGGGTTCACACGGTAAGGAGGCAATTTAATTGGCTTCGCGTCTCCAACATCGACATCACACAGTGGTTCTTCCTGGAGTGGCACGGAACACTTGCGGGTACTCCTGGAGTAATGCCGAAAACTCCTGCCTTTCCTCGGGAGCTAGATGAGAAAGCTTAGTCTGGAGATCATTCATGATATCAGGATTCTTCCCCAAACTATCACTCAGGCTCATACTGCATGGGAGAGCTTCACTTGCAGACTCGGGTGGAACAGCTACAGTGCAGACTGGATTATTTTCGTCCCGCCTGTGATATAATTTTAGCATGTTGATGTGACATAGTTGCTTGCTCTTTCTACGATCTGGTGTGGCGATGACATAGTTGACATCACTGAGTTTCTTCTCCACGAAATAAGGGCCACTAAACTTGGCTTGAAGAGGTTGCCCATGAACTGGTAGCAGAATCAAAACCTGATCTCCTGGCTGAAAGTGGCGTAACCTGGACTTCTTATCATACCAAGTCTTCATCTTCTCCTGAGCAGCTCCTAAATTCTCTCTCGCCAGCTGTAAAGCAGTGGACAGCCGTTCTTTGAACTTCATCACATACTCCAGCAGGTTGACGCCATCTTCCTCCGACAGCCAGCATTCCTTGAGTAACTTAAGGGGTCCTCTTACTTCATGGCCAAACAGTAGTTCAAAAGCTGAGAAGCCCAGTGATTCATTTGGAGATTCTCTTGCGGCAAACACAACGAATGGAAGACCTTTAACCCAGTCTTTCTGATGTTCCAAACAGTATTTCTTGAGCATCGATTTGAGTGTTTGATGATATCTCTCCAAGGCTCCTTGGGTCTGGGGATGGTAAACTGAAGACTTGATCTGGGTGTTGCCCAACTCTTTCAGAGACTGCTTGAAAACATTTAACATGAAATTACTTCCCCGGTCTGACTGTACCTCCTTGGGCAGACCAAACTTTGTGAAGAACCCTAGCATTTCCTTAACCACGTTCTTTGCTGAGATATTTCTAAGTGGAATGGCTTCAGGATAATGAGTAGCCATATCAATCAGGGTCAACACATAAGAAAATCCTGAAGAAGTCTTAGGAAGAGGGCCCACAATATCCACCAACACACGGGTGAAAGGCGCCTCAAAAGGAGGAATGGGAACTAGAGGTGCAACCTTTTCGGTCTGATTACACTTCCCCACAACTTGACAGGTGTGACAAGACTTACAATACCAGGAAACATCCCTGAAGATACCTGGCCAGTAGAAGTGTTTCAAAATGCGTGCCACAGTCTTCCTCACTCCAAGGTGTCCTGCCAAACTGGAATCATGAGCCACTCTAATGATATCCTGCCTACAAACACGAGGGATGACAACTTGATGTACAACCTCCCATTCACAGTTGGCTGATGCTGTTGGGGGTCTCCACTTCCTCATAAGTACTCCTGACTTTACACAATAACAAGTAGAAGAACCGGCTGACTCTTCTTCACTGTAAGCAGAGTTAACTAGACCTTTCAACTCAGGGTCAGCAACCTGCAACTCAACCAGCTCTTGACGAGACAAATTATCAAAACTACGGGGTACTGCCTCATCTGGTGAGTGGTCCAAATTAGCAAGAAAAGTGTCAGCTAGGATAACATCATCATCATCATTATCCTCTAAATCACCAGTAACTTTAGACTTAGCCCTAGTGACAGCACATGCAGGGAACACATCAGGGACATCACAATCCTGGGCCGCAGCCACTGGCTTACTAGACAGCTGAGGAGCTGGACACACTTGACTTCCACCAATATCATTTCCAAGTAAGAAAGTTACACCTGACATTGGGAGTGTCTCAACCAACCCAACCATAACGGAACCATTAACAAAACCAGACTCTAAATTCACTCTGCACAGAGGGACAGAGAAGTAATTATTCCCTACACCTTGTAAGATTACAGTTTCATCAGAGGAATTAACATTAGAGCCTAGAACACTGGTCAGCATAAGGGATTGGCAAGCACCTGTATCACGATATATTTGAACTGATTTCCTGTCATTACTGTCCAGAGGACTGACAAAACCATCAGACAGGAAATTAGCACATGAACTCTTGAGAGTGTCACCCACGTTACTGCTCAAAAGGGGAGCTCCATCATGAGAATTTAAGTTACCCCTCAAAGCAGGTTCAGTTAACTCAGTTAAAGAATTCTGGGAACTCTCAAGAGTGGACACTAGACCAATTGACTGAATATTTAAAGACTCCTTTTTGTTCACATCACGCTGTCTCCTGAAACATTTCTCCGTAGTATGACCAAGCTTACTACAGTAAGTACATTTACTTTTCTGAAATCTAGAGTTGAAGCTGGTATTTACTTCCTGAGAAACATCGTCTTTATTCTCTTTCCTGTTACCTGTACTCTGAGTAGAGGCAACGTACTTACTCTCAGCTTTCCCTTTTTCTTTAGAATATCTTTTGTGAGTGAGAACATATTCATCAGCTAAAACTGCAGCATCAGACAAGTTATCTATTCTTCTCTCATCAAGATATAGGCTTTCATCTTTATAAAAACACCTCTTGAAGTCCTCCAGCAAAATCATCTGCTTAAATTTACCAAAATCAGAATCCACATTCTTAGAATTTAACCACTGCTCTAACAGATCTTTGATTTTTGCATACTCAACATGGGATTGCTTATCTTGCTTGTAAGTTGTCCTAAATTTTACTCTATAAGCTTCAGGAAGAAGCTCATAGGCCTTAGGAATCAAGCTCTTAACTACATCATAATTATCACATTGATCATGAGGCATAGATGCATAAGTTACTTGAGCTTTACCGGTGAGAACAGTTTGAAGGAGTACTGGCCAATACTCCTTGGGCCAACTAAAACCTGTAGCTACCCTCTCAAACAACTGAAAATACTTTGTTAAATCAGATTCATTAAAAGGAGGGACAAATTTAACATTTTTAGCCACATCAAAATCATCAGAGCTAGATGATCCAGTTCCACCTTGTTTCATGCGATACTCATGGTCTGCCTGAATCCTGGCAAGTTCAACTTGTGCGTGTATCTGTGCCTCCTGAATACGAGCCAGAGACTCCGCCTCCTTAGCATTTGCCTGAAATTCAGCCTCCTGAATACGAGCCTGAGACTCAGCCTCCTTAGCACGTGCTTGAAATTCAGCCTCCTTAACACGAGACTCCGCCTCCTTAGCCTGAGCCTCCTGCAGGGCTAGCTGTAACTTAGCTAATTCAATCTGCGTTTGCTCATTTGGAGGAGTTACATTAAACAAGCTTTCATTAATCATGTCAACAATTTGATCTTTAGAATGATGAGAGCGAACAGCAATTCCCAATTGTTGAGCAATAAGCTTAAGTTCATTCTTTGTTCTGTTTTCTACATCACACACTGTTTGCACATTTGACAAAAAATCTTTGGCTTCATCAAGTGTAGTAATAGTAGACATCATGAATAAATCACAGTCACAAAATATCGACCAATATCCTTATGATAATATCCTGAATATCCTGATATGAGGTCGCCAAATTTATGTTACGGAACAGAGAAAGATAATGTACACTTTAAGTGAGAATACTAAAAATCACTACTGTCCCGTAAAGTTCCAGGTTCAAAACAAAGAGTTAGGTAAAATTACAAGTTAAAGTTTAATGCTCAAACAAACAACAAAACATTCAGGACTCATAAGGATAATGAAATGGCAAAAAACAGGTTAAATATATGGTTAACTGCAATAGCCTCAATTAACATGAAATTAGCAAGAGTAAATTTACCTAAGTCAGCCCTGATAAAATGAAAATACACTGGGTAATGCTCAGTTAATGCAAGATAAATTATTACAGATACAAAATAATATTAAAACTGGCTGATAAAATGAATCCTACATAAATTACAAAAAAACCTCACTAGGCCTACAAATCAACACCCCATGCTACACAGTACAAGGAAAAAATGCAATAACAGTTATACTCAAATTACACAGCTGCTAGATGGTTGGAGACTTCCTGAGCACTCACAACAAGAACTGTACAGGGGAGGACAGAGATGTGAACCAAATGAGGAGTAGATCTAAGTGGCAACTAATGTAGAGACTGAGCTCATTATATAGGGGCCAGCAGAGCTTGATACAACTTGTAAGAAGGACGCGCAAATGAAGCCATGGGGACAAAGAGTTGACAATCCCGCTCTGAACAACAGAAAGGACGACTTACTCCACTATAACGGTAGAAGGGGGGGACTGAGGCAGAACACGCTCGTGATCAAACATGCAGCATAATGTGCGTTAAAATTACACAAAGGATGATGAAATCATAGGCTATGTAACAATATATATATATATATATATATATATATATATATATATATATATATATATATATATATTTAGTATTCGTGCTCATGGGCAGAAAGTAGATGATTTCAGTCGAATTAGAATTAGAAGCTAGCCGTTTGCTCTGATATAGTAATTCTCTGAATATTATTTTTCCTGTGTTCATGCTGTCACTGGAAGATTCTATTCTGCGTTGAGGAGTCCTTTGTTATTGAAAGGGTCAAACGCAGTTGTAGTTAACCTTTTAGCTCGATGACGTCGTTTTTCTTTTATTATTATTAGTATTTTCATCGTTCATCATCATCACCATTATCATTATTATTATTTTAACCAGATGATTTTATCCAACTTATGGAACACGTCCTGTAGTGAAGAGATAGAGAGTGTGGGTCAGAGAGGACATTAAGTAAACCAGTCCCTGCGACCAACATATATATATATATATATATATATATATATTGTTACATAGCCTATGATTTCATCATCCTTTGTGTAATTTTAACGCACAGTTGCTGCATGTTTGATCACGAGCGTGTTCTGCCCCAGTCCCCCCCCTTCTACCGTTATAGTAGAGTAAGTCGTTCTCTCTGTTATTCAGAGCAGGATTATCAACTGTTTGTCCCCGTGGCTTCATTTGCGCGTCCTTCTTACAAGTTGTATCAAGCTCTGCCGGCCCCTATATAATGAGCTCAGTCTCTGCATCATTGCCACTTAGATCTACTCCTCATTTTGTTCACATCTCTGTCCTCCCCTGTACAGATATTATTATTGTGAGTGCTCAAGAAATCTCCAAACATCTTGCAGCTGTGTGTAATTTGAGTATAAGTGTTGTTGCATTTTTTCTTGTGCTGTGTAGCATAAGGTTAATTCTTAGGCCTAGTGAAGTGTTTTTGATTGATGTTGGGTTTTATGTCAGTCATTTTTAATAATAGTTTGTATCTGTAATAATTTATCTGGCATTCACTGAGTATTATCTGGTATCTCATTTTATCAGGGCTGACTTAGATAAATTTACTCTTGCTAATTTCGTGTTAATAGAGGCTATTGCAGTTAACCATATATTTAACCTGTTTATTTGCCATTACATTATCCTTATGAGTCCTGAATGTTTTGTTGTTAGTTTGAGCATTAAACTTTAACTTGTAATTTTACCTAACTCTTTTGTTTTGAACCTGGAACTTTAAGGGACAGTAGTGACTCTTAGTATTCTCACTTAAAGTGTACATTATCTTTCTCTGTTCCGTAACATAAATTTGGCGACCTCGCCAGGATATTCAGGATATTATCATAAGGATATTGATTGATATTTTGTGACTGTTACTTATTCATGATGTCTACTATTACTACACTTGATGAAGCCAAAGATTTTTTGTCAAATGTGCAAACAGTGTGTGATATAGAAAACAGAACAAAGAATGAACTTAAGCTTGTTGCTCAACAATTGGGAATTGCTGTTCGCTCTCATCATTCTAAAGATCAGATTGTTGACATGATTAATGAAAGCTTGTTTAATGTAACTCCTCCAACTGAGCAAACGCAGATTGAATTAGCTAAGTTACAGCTAGCCCTGCAGGAGGCTCGTGTGAAAGAAGCTGAATTTCAAGCACGTGCTAAGGAGGCTGATTCTCAGGCTAAGGAGGCTTGTGTTAAGGAGGCTGAATTTCAGGCAAATGCTCGTATTCAAGAGGCACAGGTACAGGCTCAGGCACAAATTGAACTTGCCAGGATTCAGGCAGACCATGAGTATCGCATGAAACAAGGTGGAACTGGATCATCTAGCTCTGATGATTTTGATGTGGCTAAAAATGTTAAACTTGTCCCTCCTTTTAATGAATCTGATTTAACAAAGTATTTTCAGTTGTTTGAGAGGGTAGCTACAGGTTTTAATTGGCCCAAACAGAATTGGCCAGTACTCCTTCAAACTGTTCTCACCGGTAAAGCTCAAGTAACTTATGCATCTTTGCCTCAGGATCAATCTGATAATTATGATGTAGTTAAGAGCTTGATTCTTAAGGCCTATGAGCTTGTTCCTGAAGCCTATAGAGTAAAATTTAGGACAACTTACAAGCAAGATAAGCAATCCCATGTTGAGTATGCAAAAATCAAAGAAGATCTGTTAGAGCAGTGGTTAAATTCTAAGAATGTGGATTCTGATTTTGACAAATTTAAGCAGATGATTTTGCTGGAGGACTTCAAAAGGTGTATTTATAAAGATGTAAGCCTATATCTTGATGAGAAAAGAATAGATAATTTGTCTGATGCTGCAGTTTTAGCTGATGAGTATGTTCTCACTCACAAGAGATATTCTAGAGAAAAAGGGAAAGCTGAGAGTAAGTACGTTGCCTCTACTCAGAGTACAGGTAACAGGAAAGAGAATAAGGATGATGTTTCTCAGGAAGTAAATACCAGCTTCACCTCTAGATTTCAGAAAAGTAAATGTACTTATTGTAGTAAGCTTGGTCATACTACGGAGAGATGTTTCAGGAGACAGCGTGATGTGAACAAAAAGGAGTCTTTAAATATTCAGTCAATTGGTCTAGTGTCCACTCTTGAGAGTTCCCAGAATTCTTTAACTGAGTTAACTGAACCTGCTTTGAGGGGTAACTTAAATTCTCATGATGGAGCTCCTCTTTTGAGCAGTAACGTGGGTGACACTCTCAAGAGTTCATGTGCTAATTTCCTGTCTGATGGTTTTGTCAGTTCTCTGGACAGTAATGACAGGAAATCAGTTCAAATATATCGTGATACAGGTGCTTGCCAATCCCTTATGCTGACCAGTGTTCTAGGCTCTAATGTTAATTCCTCTGATGATACTGTAATCTTACAAGGTGTAGGGAATAATTACTTCTCTGTCCCTCTGTGCAGAGTGAATTTAGAGTCTGGTTTTGTTAATGGTTCTGTTATGGTTGGGTTGGTTGAGACACTTCCAATGTCAGGTGTAACTTTCTTACTTGGAAATGATATTGGTGGAAGTCAAGTGTGTCTAGCTCCTCAGTTGTCTAGTGAGCCAGTGGCTGCGTCCCAGGATTGTGATGTCCCTGATGTGTTCCCTGCATGTGCTGTCACTAGGGCTAAGTCTAAAGTTACTGGTGATTTAGAGGATAATGATGATGATGATGTTATCCTAGCTGACACTTTTCTTGCTAATTTGGACCACTCACCAGATGAGGCAGTACCCCGTAGTGTTGATAATTTGTCTCGTCAAGAGTTGGTTGAGTTGCAGGTTGCTGACCCTGAGTTGAAAGGTCTAGCTAACTCTGCTTACAGTGAAGAAGAGTCAGCCGGTGCTTCTACTTGTTATTATGTAAAGTCAGGAATACTTATGAGGAAGTGGAGACCCCCAACAGCATCAGCCGACTGTGAATGGGAGGTTGTACATCAAGTTGTCATCCCTTGTGTTTGTAGGCAGGATATCATTAGAGTGGCTCATGATTCCAGTTTGGCAGGACACCTTGGAGTGAGGAAGACTGTGGCACGCATTTTGAAACACTTCTACTGGCCAGGTATCTTCAGGGATGTTTCCTGGTATTGTAAGTCTTGTCACACCTGTCAAGTTGTGGGGAAGTGTAATCAGACCGAAAAGGTTGCACCTCTAGTTCCCATTCCTCCTTTTGAGGGCCTTTCACCCCTGTGTTGGTGGATATTGTGGGCCCTCTTCCTAAGACTTCTTCAGGATTTTCTTATGTGTTGACCCTGATTGATATGGCTACTCGTTATCCTGAAGCCATTCCACTTAGAAACATCTCAGCAAAGAACGTGGTTAAGGAAATGCTAGGGTTCTTCACAAAGTTTGGTCTGCCCAAGGAGGTACAGTCAGACCGGGGAAGTAATTTCATGTCAAACGTTTTCAAGCAGTCCCTGAAAGAGTTGGGCATCACCCAGATCACGTCTTCAGCTTACCATCCCCAGACCCAAGGAGCGTTGGAGAGATATCATCAAACACTCAAATCGATGCTCAAGAAATACTGTTTGGAACATCAGAAAGACTGGGATAAAGGTCTTCCATTCGTTGTGTTTGCCGCAAGAGAATCTCCAAATGAATCGCTGGGCTTCTCACCTTTTGAACTACTATTTGGCCATGAAGTAAGAGGACCCCTTAAGTTACTCAAGGAATGCTGGCTGTCGGAGGAAGATGACGTCAACCTGCTGGAGTATGTGATGAAGTTCAAAGAACGGCTGTCCACTGCTTTACAGCTGGCGAGAGAGAATTTAGGAGCTGCTCAGGAGAAGATGAAGACTTGGTATGATAAGAAGTCCAGGTTACGCCACTTTCAGCCAGGAGATCAGGTTTTGATTCTGCTACCAGTTCATGGGCAACCTCTTCAAGCCAAGTTTAGTGGCCCTTATTTCGTGGAGAAGAAACTCAGTGATGTCAACTATGTCATCGCCACACCCGATCGTAGAAAGAGCAAGCAACTATGTCACATCAACATGCTAAAATTATATCACAGGCGGGACGAAAATAATCCAGTCTGCACTGTAGCTGTTCCACCCGAGTCTGCAAGTGAAGCTCTCCCATGCAGTATGAGCCTGAGTGATAGTTTGGGGAAGAATCCTGATATCATGAATGATCTCCAGACTAAGCTTTCTCATCTACCTCCCAAGGAAAGGCAGGAGTTTTCGGCATTACTGCAGGAGTACCCGCAAGTGTTCCGTGCCACTCCAGGAAGAACCACTGTGTTGATGCATGATGTTGATGTTGGAGACGCAAAGCCAATTAAATTGTCTCCATACCGTGTGAACCCAGTGAAAGTTCCTCTTATTCAGAAGGAGCTTGGCTACTTGTTGGACCACAAGATGATTGAGCCCTGTCAGAGCGAGTGGAGTTCTCCTGTCACTCTAGTCCCTAAGCCAGGTGGGTCACAGCGGCTTTGCATCGACTACAGACGTGTTAATCAGATCACCAAAACAGACACTTACCCTCTCCCTCGCGTGGAAGATTGCATAGACAAGATCGGAAAGGCTAGGTACATAAGTAAATTTGATTTGTTAAAGGGATACTGGCAAGTACCTATGACTGAACGTGCTTGGGAGATCTCATGTTTTGTAAAATTAGGAAAGACTTTTGCATGTTCTGTAATGCCATATACAGATTGTTTTAGAGTAATAAGAAATTTCCTTTGTAAATTTCTTTTTTCTTTGTGGGGAGGTGTTACATAGCCAATGATTTAATCATCCTTTGTGTAATTTTAACGCACAGTTGCTGCATGTTTGATCACGAGCGTGTTCTGCCTCAGTCCCCCCCTTCTACCGTTATAGTAGAGTAAGTCGTTCTCTCTGTTATTCAGAGCGGGATTATCAGCTTTTTGTCCCCATGGCTTCATTTGCGTGTCCTTCTTACAAGTTGTATCAAGCTCTGCCGGCCCCTATATAATGAGCTCAGTCTCTGCATCATTGCCACTTAGATCTACTCCTCACTTTGTTCACATCTCTGTCCTCCCCTGTACAGATATTATTATTGTGAGTGCTCAAGAAATCTCCAAACATCTTGCAGCTGTGTGTAATTTGAGTATAAGTGTTGTTGCATTTTTTCTTGTGCTGTGTAGCATAAGGTTAATTCTTAGGCCTAGTGAAGTGTTTTTGATTGATGTTGGGTTTTATGTCAGTCATTTTTAATAATAGTTTGTATCTGTAATAATTTATCTGGCATTCACTGAGTATTATCTGGTATCTCATTTTATCAGGGCTGACTTAGATAAATTTACTCTTGCTAATTTCGTGTTAATAGAGGCTATTGCAGTTAACCATATATTTAACCTGTTTATTTGCCATTACATTATCCTTATGAGTCCTGAATGTTTTGTTGTTAGTTTGAGCATTAAACTTTAACTTGTAATTTTACCTAACTCTTTTGTTTTGAACCTGGAACTTTAAGGGACAGTAGTGACTCTTAGTATTCTCACTTAAAGTGTACATTATCTTTCTCTGTTCCGTAACATAAATTTGGCGACCTCGCCAGGATATTCAGGATATTATCATAAGGATATTGATTGATATTTTGTGACTGTTACTTATTCATGATGTCTACTATTACTACACTTGATGAAGCCAAAGATTTTTTGTCAAATGTGCAAACAGTGTGTGATATAGAAAACAGAACAAAGAATGAACTTAAGCTTGTTGCTCAACAATTGGGAATTGCTGTTCGCTCTCATCATTCTAAAGATCAGATTGTTGACATGATTAATGAAAGCTTGTTTAATGTAACTCCTCCAACTGAGCAAACGCAGATTGAATTAGCTAAGTTACAGCTAGCCCTGCAGGAGGCTCGTGTGAAAGAAGCTGAATTTCAAGCACGTGCTAAGGAGGCTGATTCTCAGGCTAAGGAGGCTTGTGTTAAGGAGGCTGAATTTCAGGCAAATGCTCGTATTCAAGAGGCACAGGTACAGGCTCAGGCACAAATTGAACTTGCCAGGATTCAGGCAGACCATGAGTATCGCATGAAACAAGGTGGAACTGGATCATCTAGCTCTGATGATTTTGATGTGGCTAAAAATGTTAAACTTGTCCCTCCTTTTAATGAATCTGATTTAACAAAGTATTTTCAGTTGTTTGAGAGGGTAGCTACAGGTTTTAATTGGCCCAAACAGAATTGGCCAGTACTCCTTCAAACTGTTCTCACCGGTAAAGCTCAAGTAACTTATGCATCTTTGCCTCAGGATCAATCTGATAATTATGATGTAGTTAAGAGCTTGATTCTTAAGGCCTATGAGCTTGTTCCTGAAGCCTATAGAGTAAAATTTAGGACAACTTACAAGCAAGATAAGCAATCCCATGTTGAGTATGCAAAAATCAAAGAAGATCTGTTAGAGCAGTGGTTAAATTCTAAGAATGTGGATTCTGATTTTGACAAATTTAAGCAGATGATTTTGCTGGAGGACTTCAAAAGGTGTATTTATAAAGATGTAAGCCTATATCTTGATGAGAAAAGAATAGATAATTTGTCTGATGCTGCAGTTTTAGCTGATGAGTATGTTCTCACTCACAAGAGATATTCTAGAGAAAAAGGGAAAGCTGAGAGTAAGTACGTTGCCTCTACTCAGAGTACAGGTAACAGGAAAGAGAATAAGGATGATGTTTCTCAGGAAGTAAATACCAGCTTCACCTCTAGATTTCAGAAAAGTAAATGTACTTATTGTAGTAAGCTTGGTCATACTACGGAGAGATGTTTCAGGAGACAGCGTGATGTGAACAAAAAGGAGTCTTTAAATATTCAGTCAATTGGTCTAGTGTCCACTCTTGAGAGTTCCCAGAATTCTTTAACTGAGTTAACTGAACCTGCTTTGAGGGGTAACTTAAATTCTCATGATGGAGCTCCTCTTTTGAGCAGTAACGTGGGTGACACTCTCAAGAGTTCATGTGCTAATTTCCTGTCTGATGGTTTTGTCAGTTCTCTGGACAGTAATGACAGGAAATCAGTTCAAATATATCGTGATACAGGTGCTTGCCAATCCCTTATGCTGACCAGTGTTCTAGGCTCTAATGTTAATTCCTCTGATGATACTGTAATCTTACAAGGTGTAGGGAATAATTACTTCTCTGTCCCTCTGTGCAGAGTGAATTTAGAGTCTGGTTTTGTTAATGGTTCTGTTATGGTTGGGTTGGTTGAGACACTTCCAATGTCAGGTGTAACTTTCTTACTTGGAAATGATATTGGTGGAAGTCAAGTGTGTCTAGCTCCTCAGTTGTCTAGTGAGCCAGTGGCTGCGTCCCAGGATTGTGATGTCCCTGATGTGTTCCCTGCATGTGCTGTCACTAGGGCTAAGTCTAAAGTTACTGGTGATTTAGAGGATAATGATGATGATGATGTTATCCTAGCTGACACTTTTCTTGCTAATTTGGACCACTCACCAGATGAGGCAGTACCCCGTAGTGTTGATAATTTGTCTCGTCAAGAGTTGGTTGAGTTGCAGGTTGCTGACCCTGAGTTGAAAGGTCTAGCTAACTCTGCTTACAGTGAAGAAGAGTCAGCCGGTGCTTCTACTTGTTATTATGTAAAGTCAGGAATACTTATGAGGAAGTGGAGACCCCCAACAGCATCAGCCGACTGTGAATGGGAGGTTGTACATCAAGTTGTCATCCCTTGTGTTTGTAGGCAGGATATCATTAGAGTGGCTCATGATTCCAGTTTGGCAGGACACCTTGGAGTGAGGAAGACTGTGGCACGCATTTTGAAACACTTCTACTGGCCAGGTATCTTCAGGGATGTTTCCTGGTATTGTAAGTCTTGTCACACCTGTCAAGTTGTGGGGAAGTGTAATCAGACCGAAAAGGTTGCACCTCTAGTTCCCATTCCTCCTTTTGAGGGGCCTTTCACCCGTGTGTTGGTGGATATTGTGGGCCCTCTTCCTAAGACTTCTTCAGGATTTTCTTATGTGTTGACCCTGATTGATATGGCTACTCGTTATCCTGAAGCCATTCCACTTAGAAACATCTCAGCAAAGAACGTGGTTAAGGAAATGCTAGGGTTCTTCACAAAGTTTGGTCTGCCCAAGGAGGTACAGTCAGACCGGGGAAGTAATTTCATGTCAAACGTTTTCAAGCAGTCCCTGAAAGAGTTGGGCATCACCCAGATCACGTCTTCAGCTTACCATCCCCAGACCCAAGGAGCGTTGGAGAGATATCATCAAACACTCAAATCGATGCTCAAGAAATACTGTTTGGAACATCAGAAAGACTGGGATAAAGGTCTTCCATTCGTTGTGTTTGCCGCAAGAGAATCTCCAAATGAATCGCTGGGCTTCTCACCTTTTGAACTACTATTTGGCCATGAAGTAAGAGGACCCCTTAAGTTACTCAAGGAATGCTGGCTGTCGGAGGAAGATGACGTCAACCTGCTGGAGTATGTGATGAAGTTCAAAGAACGGCTGTCCACTGCTTTACAGCTGGCGAGAGAGAATTTAGGAGCTGCTCAGGAGAAGATGAAGACTTGGTATGATAAGAAGTCCAGGTTACGCCACTTTCAGCCAGGAGATCAGGTTTTGATTCTGCTACCAGTTCATGGGCAACCTCTTCAAGCCAAGTTTAGTGGCCCTTATTTCGTGGAGAAGAAACTCAGTGATGTCAACTATGTCATCGCCACACCCGATCGTAGAAAGAGCAAGCAACTATGTCACATCAACATGCTAAAATTATATCACAGGCGGGACGAAAATAATCCAGTCTGCACTGTAGCTGTTCCACCCGAGTCTGCAAGTGAAGCTCTCCCATGCAGTATGAGCCTGAGTGATAGTTTGGGGAAGAATCCTGATATCATGAATGATCTCCAGACTAAGCTTTCTCATCTACCTCCCAAGGAAAGGCAGGAGTTTTCGGCATTACTGCAGGAGTACCCGCAAGTGTTCCGTGCCACTCCAGGAAGAACCACTGTGTTGATGCATGATGTTGATGTTGGAGACGCAAAGCCAATTAAATTGTCTCCATACCGTGTGAACCCAGTGAAAGTTCCTCTTATTCAGAAGGAGCTTGGCTACTTGTTGGACCACAAGATGATTGAGCCCTGTCAGAGCGAGTGGAGTTCTCCTGTCACTCTAGTCCCTAAGCCAGGTGGGTCACAGCGGCTTTGCATCGACTACAGACGTGTTAATCAGATCACCAAAACAGACACTTACCCTCTCCCTCGCGTGGAAGATTGCATAGACAAGATCGGAAAGGCTAGGTACATAAGTAAATTTGATTTGTTAAAGGGATACTGGCAAGTACCTATGACTGAACGTGCTTGGGAGATCTCATGTTTTGTAAAATTAGGAAAGACTTTTGCATGTTCTGTAATGCCATATACAGATTGTTTTAGAGTAATAAGAAATTTCCTTTGTAAATTTCTTTTTTCTTTGTGGGGAGGTGTTACATAGCCAATGATTTAATCATCCTTTGTGTAATTTTAACGCACAGTTGCTGCATGTTTGATCACGAGCGTGTTCTGCCTCAGTCCCCCCCTTCTACCGTTATAGTAGAGTAAGTCGTTCTCTCTGTTATTCAGAGCGGGATTATCAGCTTTTTGTCCCCATGGCTTCATTTGCGTGTCCTTCTTACAAGTTGTATCAAGCTCTGCCGGCCCCTATATAATGAGCTCAGTCTCTGCATCATTGCCACTTAGATCTACTCCTCACTTTGTTCACATCTCTGTCCTCCCCTGTACAGATATTATTATTGTGAGTGCTCAAGAAATCTCCAAACATCTTGCAGCTGTGTGTAATTTGAGTATAAGTGTTGTTGCATTTTTTCTTGTGCTGTGTAGCATAAGGTTAAATCTTAGGCCTAGTGAAGTGTTTTTGATTGATGTTGGGTTTTATGTCAGTCATTTTTAATAATAGTTTGTATCTGTAATAATTTATCTGGCATTCACTGAGTATTATCTGGTATCTCATTTTATCAGGGCTGACTTAGATAAATTTACTCTTGCTAATTTCGTGTTAATAGAGGCTATTGCAGTTAACCATATATTTAACCTGTTTATTTGCCATTACATTATCCTTATGAGTCCTGAATGTTTTGTTGTTAGTTTGAGCATTAAACTTTAACTTGTAATTTTACCTAACTCTTTTGTTTTGAACCTGGAACTTTACGGGACAGTAGTGACTCTTAGTATTCTCACTTAAAGTGTACGTTATCTTTCTCTGTTCCGTAACAATATATATATACACGATGGTTCCTGTAACTCTGGCTTGTCTCCTTCACTCAGAGTGTACCCACAAGACCCACCTCATCCTACACCTCTAGGAGCCCATCTATCTCCTCTTGGTCCTCACCTTTGGCATCTACTCTGGCGTTATCTCCCAGCATGGCCTCCTACCTGAGTGGATGTACGTTGCCATTACTGTCTTCTTTAAATGCTTCTCACTATCTAATTACACGCCTTGCTTATCATATTCACATCATATTCACGTGACATCCTCAAAGGTCCCCACATCGTCCCAACACCGTGCTTTGTTGTTAATATTGCCCCATAGAACATCGTGCACTTCCCTGGCGCAGTCGCAGTATCAGTTCGTATTAAATGGTTTACGGTATATTCAGCATCATATCTTCGGCCTGTCTTGTTTTTGTACTCAAGTTATCTCCAAGCAACACACTTACTCTCTTTCGGTATATCTTAACGTAGATTGAATCGTTGCCTATAATTCTTAATTCTCTCCTCTCAATATATGACCCAAAAATAGCTTACTTGTCCCCTTCCATGTTTATAATTCTTTAGTCTTTTCACTCATTGTATTGTTAAATCTATAATTTGTGTTCTAGGTTCTAACGGTTATATATCCCAGTTTAAATTTAATATCGGTATATATTTCCCTATACCCATATTTATAGTACTTAAGTCTCTCATAATGTTGCCAGACATCATTTACGCTGCCGAAATGTTGAAGGCCTCAGGCGATATAGGGGTGAGTTTAGTCACTGACCTGATAAATAGGATTATTTATGAGTGTGTTGTCCCAGATGATTGGCTGAAGAGTGTAATTGTAAATGTGTATAAAGGGAAGGGTGATGCCCTGGAAAGAGGAAATTATAGAGGTATAAAGCTTTTAGATCAGATAATGAAGGTAATGGAGAGAGTTTTAGAAGGTATGATTAGAGAAAGAGTGAATATTGATGAGATGCAGTTTGGGTTTATGCCAGGTAGGGGGACCACTGATGCCATATTCATTGTTCGACAGCTTCAGGAAAAATATATCGGTAGAAGAAGGGATCTTTATTTTGTTTTCGTTGATTTGGAAAAGGCCTTTGACAGAGTTCCTGGAGAGGTGGTGAAGTGGGCAATGAGAAAGCTTGGCTTGGAGGAGTGGCTGGTTAGGATGGTTATGGCCATGTATGTGGGTGCTCACACCCAGGTGAGAGTGAATGGAGATTTGAGTGATGAGTTTTCCGTGAATGTTGGTGTGCATCAGGGGTCAGTCTTGAGTCCCATGTTGTTTATCATGGTACTTGAAGCCCTTTCACGTGACTTTAGAAACGGACTCCCGTGGGAGTTGTATGCTGATGATTTGGTGTTGATTGCAGAGAATGAAAGGGAGGCGAAGGAAAGGTTTAGAAAGTGGAGAGATGGTATGGGGCAAAAGGGTTTAAGGGTAAATGCAGATAAAACAAAAGTGATGATATCTAGGGTTGGTGGCGGTACTGTCAAAGACGAGGGAGAGTGGCCATGTGCAGTTTGCCACAAGGGCGTGGGAAGTAATTCCATCTTGTGCGGTGTGTGTGATAAATGAGTGCATAAGAGATGTAGTGGTATCAGAGGTAGACTGCGAGATAATGCTGATTTTATGTGTACGGCGTGCCGGGGTGAGCAGGTGGAGATTGTCAGACGTGAAAGGCTTGAACTTGCTGGTGAATCTCTTGAGTGTGTGGAAGAGTTTTGTTATTTGGGAGACATGTTGTGTGCTGAAGGTGGGGCTGGAGCTAGCTCTGTGGCTAGGGTGAGAAGTGGTTGGAGGGAGCTCTTGCCTCTCCTGACATTAAGAGGGCTCTCCCTACGTGCTAAGGGGTTTTTGTATGCAGCATGTGTTAGGAGTGTAATGCTGTATGGCAGTGAGACCTGGGCAGTGAAGGAGGAAGATATTCGCCGGCTCAGACGTACAGAAATGACAATGATTAGGTGGATGTGCAGTGAGTCCCTGCGTCCAAGGCATGGAGGGGCTGGGTTTACAATGGAAGAGTTGAGAGCTAGGATGGAACTGGAGTGTATTGGTGTTGTGATGAGGAGAGGTAGATTGAGGTGGTTTGGACATGTGGAGAGGATGGGGGATGATAATTGGGTGAGGAAGGTGAGAAGTGTTAATATTGGGGGTGGGGTTATGAGGGGTAGACCGAGAAAGACATGGGAAGAGGTCATTAAGTGTGACCTTAGGGTTAAGAGACTGAACAGGGAAGCTGCAATGGATCGTGCAGCGTGGAAAGCCGCCATTAGGTGACCAAGGCCGATACGTGCAAGCATGTTGGAGCCTTTAAAAAACGAAAACGAATGCTTTACGAGTTAGAGAGTGGTACGGTATATATTTTGGATCCTTGTTGTCACCGTCGTTATAATGTTTTAGTATCACACTAATGCAGTATGACAATATTACTAGTGTATAGGTAATCAGTGTATATGATATAGTAGATCGTGCTATAATCCACTAAATTATGATGTAATCTACTCTCAAGTCCTTCATTGTACCATGTGTCTTACGCCATTCTCTACGGGGAGTCTGTCCTAACGTGCATCAGATTATCAGGCCGGTAACACCGACATTAAATTAGAACAGACGCCATCGCACTGAAGAGAATCTGCTGCTAAAATTTCATCTCTCTTCCCTACTTCACTCAGTCATAACTTCCATATTCTTTTATTTGATTGGAGGAATTGGGAAGTTGTGTGTGTGTGTGTGTGTGTGTGTGTGTGTGTGTGTGTGTGTGTGTGTGTGTGTGTGTGTTTTCAGTAAAGAGCTTCACTTTCTTTCCATACTCTACTACTCCATACTTTGCCACCCCACACCCTGCCGCCCCACACCATCCTATTCCATATCCTGCAACCCCGCATAACCTCAAGCCCTGACACTTCACACACTTCCCTGCGTCACTTTTTCCTTCTCTGCATATTCCGTCCCTCATTCTCTCTCCGCTCCTCTACTCTTTTTTTTTTTTTCCCTCTCCCCCTCTTCTCTCCTGCCACATCACACCCTTCCTTGTCAAGTTTTCTCCCTTCTCTCTTTCTCTTCCATTTCTCAATTTTTCCCTCCTTTGTTCTTCATATCCTTCCTCATCTCGTCCTACTTTTCTTCCTCATCTCCGCTTCACACTTTATCTCTCATGTATTCAGCTTTCCTTTTCCTTCCTTTCCTCCTCCTCTCCTCCCTCTCCTCCTTTCTCCTTCTCACTCTACTCAGTCTCATTCTCCTCGTTCTCCTCCTCCCCCTCCTCCTCCGTCTCCCTCCAGCGGTTCTCCTCATCTCTCCCCACCACCTCTCCCTCCACTCTTTCTCACCTTCGCTCTCCCCTCCTCCTCCCCTCTCTCTTTCTCCACCTCCTCTCTCTCTCTCTCTCTCTCTCTCTCTCTCTCTCCCCTCTTTCTTACCTATTCTCTCCTCTCCTCCTCTCTCTCCCAACTCCTCAGCCATGTCTCGTGTTCTAGGTCAGAGCCACTCCCCGTCCCTCACCTTCAGGAAATACTTGCCTCTTAATCACCGCAATTTGACAAGTGATTTACTGATTATAAATACCGTAGCTTGATAGTTATAATTAAAAACATAGAAAGAGAGGGAGACATAAAGATGCATATAGAGAGACATAGACTGGTAGATAGATTGATAGGTTGGTGGATGGAAGGACTGGTAACTATAGCAATAGAAAAATAAATAGATAAATAAATGTAGATTGATAGAAAACACACAGGTGGATAGGCTGGTAGAGAGTCAGATACATGGAACGAAATAGATAAGTACCGTAGATAGATGTATAGATGATAAGAGAAACAGAGATGAGATGGGACATATTGCAGTCAGGTAGATGATAGGCAGAAAGGTTAAGAGACGTGTAATACTAGAGTGTTAATTATATGGAGTCCTTACCTGTACCATATTTTAAGTAGAGTATGAAGAAGTACTCACCCCTGCACCTTCCCCACACACATCCCCACACCCCTTCCTCCCAGATATTACACAGTCCAGCACCCCTACTTACACTAAGCACTATTTAACTCCACTTTCCCTACCACCCTCCCTCCTTCCCACCCTTCCCAGCAACCTATGCAACCGTACACTCCTCCCTCTTCTGAACACTAATCTACCTCACACTTCCTCCCCGTTCAACTCCCTAAGCAACCCCACACATTGCCACTCCTTTCCTGACACTATCTCCCACCGTCCCCCCCCCACACCCTACATTCCCCTCTCTCTCACACTCTCCTCATCCCCACACCCTCCACCCCAGTAGACTAAACACAATCCGTGTTTTCCCACACCTAACCTTACAATGCCCACACTTCATCCCTTTAGTTCGTACACTTATCCATACACCTCCTCTTCTACATCCCTTTCCTCCCCCACACAACTACACACTACCCTCCCTACCCTCCTACATCCTCCTTGCCCATTTTGCTTGCTTGCACGCTCACTCAACCCCTCACTCTATCCTACAGTACCCCTCTCACTTCTTCCCACACCCTCTCATGCTTTCCCACATCCCTACACACACGCACATGCACCTATTCTTCCCCTCTCTCTTACACCCCCCTCTTCCCTACATTTCCCTACATTTCTCTCTCTCCCTCTCCAACCACCCACACTCCCCCACACTCCTCTCCCCCCCTCATCCCCACACGCCCCCACACCACCAAGTCCTGCGTCATGCTCGCGTGTTGTCAGCTCTTGTCGCCATGACCGCCACAACTGTACTCCTTTTATGGCCACAGAACTGAATTGAATTTTTCCCGAGATACAAGAGAATTACATTTAAACTGAATTCTTACAAACTTTTACTTTCTTCTGGGTTGTATAATATGTTTAAGTAATTTTACATTGTTCTGCATTATATATCAGCTTTAAATAATTCTCTTGTAACATAACTTTCTTCTGTATTGTTACATTTTTGAAAATAATTATCTGGCATCTTTGACATCCTTTATTGTATAATAAATTTTTAATATAGTTCTCTTGCAACTTTTACATCTTTCTCCCTTCCCTTTTTTACGCCTAATACATATAAAACCGTCTAGAGTCGTGTAAATAAAGAACTTTCAGTTGTATGAGGTGTATCCTGTGGTTAGTAAGATCGAAAAAAAAAAAACATCAGATGGAGAGGGGTTAACCTTTTCAACTCAGTGAAACATTTCTTATTATTCTTTCTATCTCCAGATGATTTTATTGAGCTTAGGCAAGACTTCAAACTGGAAGTGTTAGATGCAGCCAATAGCCCCTTGTCTACTCAGTGTGCTATCTTTAAGCTGAATAAAATCGACTAAGAAAAGCAAGAATAAAGGATTAACTGAACATCATTTAAGCGACGTAACCTCACCTTCAGACTAATAATTTTCTGCTTTTCGTCCTATTTCTCAACCCCTAATGTCTCCTTTCCTCCTCCACCTACAGACGTCTCCATCACACTGACGACATTCCACCGGAGGGAGCCAAAGCACGATACATATTACTTCATTGTCCCGGAGTGAATTGTTTTTTTCTCCTTTGCTACGAAGCGTCTCTCTTTAGTTGGATGAAATAGCCTGGCAACGGCAAGAAAAATAAAATCGTCTTGCAGGAAGGGTTTGTTTTACTTATGCAGCCGCCAGACGATTTTACCTTGCTTAATAGGGACGATTCGTAGTGAAGAGGTAAGAGGCTGCCTCCATTCCCGTCTATTGTGGACTGGTTTTAATTGTATGTAGAACCGACAAGTTATGATAACCCTACCGAAATGTAACTATAACTAAAACGAAAGTCGGCAATTTAGAGGGACTTCATATCTATCGTGTGTGTGTGTGTGTGTGTGTGTGTGTGTGTGTGTGCAGGTTAAAGAGAATTCATAAATATAGTCTTTTTTTCATTTTAACAGCAGAGAGTCCTTACTTTTTAATATTGTTCAGGTTACGCTTACTCACCATGCGTGATAGGACTGACTTGAAAAATCAAAAAGCTATATATTTACGAACCCAAAGTTTTGTACCAAAGACGCCGAGTTTAAATAATGTCGCGATGACGTCAAAAGAACTCAGTTGAATGTCTTTGGACCCAGCAATTTCTTTTTTTTTTTTTTTTTAGTCAATTAGGTAGTTTTGAAATATTCTCGCTAAGGTAAAATGAGAGGCTGAAAGAAAAATGGAAGGAGGAAGAAGAGGAGAGGAGAGAAGAGGAGGGGGACGAGATCACAAAGCAGATATAAAGTGAAGGAAGGAAAGGAGAACGAAGGAAAAAAAGACAAAGAAAGAAAGAAAGAAAGAATAAAGAAGGTCGAAAGGAAAGATGGAAGAAGGAAAAAAATGGAAGGAAGGAAAGAAAAAGAAAAAGAAAAAGACAGAAAGAAAGGAAAGAGAGAGAAAAGAACGAAGAAAGAAGGAAGAAAGGAAGGAAGGAGGGGTCGGAGGACGAAGGTCGATCTTGCTCTGAACGTCATATTTGTAATTAATCTATCTTTGCTTCATTAACTCCAACTTGATGACGTCGTTGTTGTTTAATTCTTGTCATCCCCAGACGGTTTTACTAAGATTAGAATTGACTTGACACTGCAGATATTTAGATCAGAGCCTTCTGATCTGAATTACTAGTGGGCTCTTGCAAGTTGAAGAAAATCGTCTGAAAGCAGCAAGAATAAACTACAGATATGTATCGTTCGTCACACACACACACGCACACCCCACACACACACACACACACACACACACACACACACACACACACACACACACACACACACACACACACACACACACACACACACACAGTAGTAATTAGTTGTAGTAATTTATTGACAAAAGTACAAAGCACATAACGAAACAAAACAAAATACAAGAATTGCCCAACATGAATATTAAATAAAAATTTCCATAATAGTAAAGGGCAAAATAATTCGCTAAATATAAAGGCTACAAATATTATAATAAGTAAACACAAAACTAGAACCACGTTGGTATATAATAACATGTAAAGGACTCTTGTTCTTGACATTTTAAAGACTTAAGCATATACCCTAAGTACAGCATGCACATAGTCACAAATTTCACTCAGATGAGTTTCATCACCAAAAAGTTCATTAACATTATTAAATGACAACTCTGCGTAGTTATTCCTGCAGTGTGCGGTCATTGGACAGTCTATAAGTATGTGTCGTTCTGTTTGTACATGTGCACCATCACACTGACAAACGCACTGTTCAACGGGTGTGCGACTCCACCTTCCAACTTCTACCCGGAGATTATGTGACATGAGGCGCATTCTGGTAAATGATTCACGTTTATAGTCTGGTATAAACTTACGTACACTGGATGAATTGTCATGGATGGATTCATGTCTGTAATGTAAGTTGTCAGTTTGGTTGCTCCAGGTGCTTTTTCTTGCACATACCTCACAATGTTTTCTAGACGAGTATCATTTCCGTTCCACATTGCTGATGTTTCCATAAATCGATACCCAGGTGTGTCTGCTTCTCTACACATACTGTATACAAAATGAAATGGTTTCTCTATGTATACCTGACTTCTCTGTGATTGCATGAATCTATAATTCCTTTCTGCTAATAGGTCTCGTAATGGAGGGATACCTGCTTCTATCATGCACAGATTTATACTAGTGTTTGTACGAACTCCTAACAAACATCAAACAAGTTTATTGTATTGCTTCTCGATTACTTTAATCCTATGTTTGAACCATGATTCTGAGCTGTATAATAATGCACTCGTTACTGCGGCATCAGATACCATTCTTTTATAAGCAAATGACATCAACGTGTTACTGGAACAATATATAGAGAACTTGTTCACTATTGCCTCACTCGCTGTTTCGTGCAGTGACATAACAGTGTTCATATTAGCTGAACCATTAATCCACTCGCCCAAGTACACACACACACACACACACACACACACACACACACACACACACACACACACACACACACACACACACACACACACACACACACACACACACACACGCACGCACGCGCGCTCGCGCACATGCACACGCACACACACCGGAATGTTTTAAGGGGAATTCAAGATCTTTCGGGAAAGTTAATCCTCTTCAGAAAGATGAGTATATCTAGTTTCTAAGCCATTACCGGACGATTTTATTCATCTTAGTCATTTTTTTAAACTGAGAGAATTAGATATTACGCTAATTAACCCCTCTAGCAGTAGAAGACTTTTCATAAATTGACTAAAATCGTCTGGAAGTAGCAAGAAGAAACTAAACTAACGCATCATCGTAGTAAAGGAAATAAACTTCCTTCAGTCTCAAATGGACTATAATTAACCTACGGGAACAAAATATTTCTTGCTGGAAAGAAATATGTCTTACGGTACCATATCATACAGGTACTCATGTATCTTACAGGAATTCAAATTATCTTAAGGGAACTAAAATTACCACAGGGAAATTCAAGGTGTGTCAGAGGAACGAGACTGATGCTGGCTTAGAATGGGTTCGTGACTGGCGGGGAATTGGATTGGAATGTTGGAGGATTAAGTAGCCCGTGAAGGTATTAGACTCACGATTAGGAGCTACTTTCTTCTTTTTTTTTTTTTTCTTTTTTTTTCGTTCCTCTTAGGGTCATGTACTCGAGTGTTAAGGTGACTAATCCTTCTTCCATCACGGGTTTATTTCTAACAAAGGTTTATATACTACTGCTCTTCCGTGTCATTTTTATATTTTATTTTATTTTTTTTCTTTGAATATTATTTACTTTGTGGATTATTTATGCAACGTAATATCAACATCAAAAAGACATAGATAACAGACACGACGTTATGAAATATAATATGAAAACTACAGGAAGAGGTGAGAGAGAGCCTCTTTAACCCCTCAGTTATTTAGTTCTGGTTAATGCTAGACGGTTTAATTTACTGTGAGAAAGCCTTAGCAGTAAAAGCCTTCATCACATATTCACTTACAAATCTTTTAATCATGACAAGTTTTTTTTGTCACGAATGAGCGCGATTTTCTATCTAAATAAACTCGTGACATTGAACTTGGTGGGAAACCGCGAATTCTAGTGAATTCCCATGGTATCACTCAGTCAACCGCCACGTATTCACGCGATCGGGAGTGTTTTCATTGTATTTTTCACTGTTTCCTAAGTGATCGTCCTTGCGCGCGACATTAGCGCTTTTGCTGAGTGATTTATTAAGGGCGAGTTTCGCTCACTTTCTTTGTGTTAGCCGTTAGCAAGTGCGGCCCGCCCTCGCCTCTCTCTCACAGTTTGAATTCAGTTAGGATTGAAGCGCCCTGAGACCAGGTCGTTCTTCAGCGGGTTCCTAAAGTCTCCACTCAGTGTGATCCGGCATAGACGTTTAGCGTGTGTGGAAGCGTCCATCCTCAGTAATGATGCCCAGTTCATCCCGCCTAGCCCCTTTTCTGACCAGTAGTTTCCTTTCATTTTTCCTAGGTTTAAGAGTTTAGCTTTTGAGTGAGCGAGTGAGTGTGTTCACCTTATTTTCTAATTCATTTTGAAACATGCAACGTAAATTTGTTTCATTGTAATTAATAAATTCACAGTTCTTTTCTCTTGAGCTTAATGTAATGTAAACTCGTGTTTTATTTCTCCACATTAAGCTTATTTCACTTATATCTCCTAGTTTGCATAAACACTTTGCATTATTCATAACTGGTACTTAGGCCAGTCCTTTTGTATTAAGCTTAAAATCCGTTGTGCAGCCAGGAGTTAATGCACCAGCAAGAACCTGTTTATCATTAATAGCATTAGTTACTGACTGACAGGGGTGGAGTCACTTTCTCCGGAGGCTAACAGTACCAATAAACAGCACGTGTGAGTAATTAGTCTCTGCTGTGTACTGTTGAGAAAGTTTATAAATTCTCGTCCTTAGAGAATCGGCGAAGTAAGCCGGCATAAAGTAATCATTGCTTGATTTTGATTTTCACAGGTCAATTCTTTGTCTCTGTTCTCAAGTATTATTGAATATTATTCTTTAATACTGTATATTCCCCAAAACCCCGTGACATCTGGCGACCTAGCCAGGATATTAACCCCTAGCTCTAAAGTTATTCACGAGACAATACTCACTCACTCATACTTGGGTATTTATCATTAAAGTTTATAGGCACTATCTTACTGGTGATTATTAATTAATTTTTATCAATTTTAAGTAATAGTTTTCACAGTCAGTGTTTTATTTAATTTTCTTTCTTTACCAGTCTAACTACATAAAACTGGTCACCACTTACCTGTGCCTATATTCTATATTCTCAATTATTGGCATCTTTCTCTGCAAAATAGCAGTCAGTGCTTAGTCTCTAGTTCACTTAGATTGCCTTAGCATCATGTCTACCAATGTCTATGTACAGGAAGCTAAAGATATGGGGCTTACAGACCCCAAAGAAGTAAAGGATTATGTCCTCTCTCGGCTTAGTCACGAGCAGCAATGCGAGAATGATGCTCGTGTAGAGCATAGAATCCAACGCGAACTCGAGTGAGAACAGCGTGAACATGAGCGAGAACAGCATGAGGAACATGAGAGAGAACGTCATCACGAACAAAAACAACTCGAACTCGAGTTAGAACAACGTGAGAGAGAACGTCAACTCGAGTTAGAACAGTGTGAGAGAGAACATGAATACGAGCGAGAACAACAAGAACACGAACGTGCCAAGCGAGAAGCACGTGAAAAACATGAACTTGAAGTGTTGAAGCTCAAGTGAGATTCCTTGGCTTCAGACACATCTGGTGCAGCTGGCCCAAGCCCCACGAGCGCTATCCCTGCACATATTATGGTGACCCCACACATCAAGCTTCCTCCTTACAAGGAAGGCGAGCAAATCGAGCCATACATAGCTCGTTTTGAAGACATGGCTCAACTTTACCAGCTAGATGAGGCAGCTAAGTGGCTTCAGTTTCTTAGCCTGTTTGAGGGCCCTGCCCTCGATATTCTCCACAGAATTCGTGGAGACAATCTCACGTATGAGATAATGAAGGCCGCACTCATCAAAGCGTACGGTCTCACAGTTGACGACGCCAAGAGTCAGTTCATGAGGGCGCATTTACAGGAAAAAGAGACTGCCGTTCAGCTTCTTGACCAACTTACTGCTTACGTAGATGAGTGGATGGAGAAAAATGAAACTCCTTCCACGCATGAGGGGATAATTGACCTTATGCTGCGCACACAGCTAGAAAAGTCGTGGCCTGCCGAACTTATGGCTCAGCTTAAGATCTGCCAGGTAAGGGATGCCAGCCAAATGGTGGAGAAGGCTGATGCATTCTTCACTCCCTACAGGTATCAAACTCGTAAGCAATACACCCAGAACAGGAAAGCTGATAAATCTGGGAAACCGTCTCAGACTGAACCCCAGCAACAAGGCCGTTCTCAGAATAATGGCTAAGGTCCAAAACCACAGAGGAAGGACCAGGGGCAAAACACTCGGAAGCCTGAGTGGAAGGGGTAGAACAGGTACCCTAACCAGCAGCGGTATCAGCCATGCAACTGACCGTTGGGACTGTCCTTTTCAGCACCAACTCAAGTGAATAGGAGGCAGGAGGCGAACGCAGCCTTCATTCCTCAGCAGCAGCACGGTGGTCACGTCCCTACCAGTACAGGTACTCCCCCACAGTTCTCTAGTCCCACAGCGACAGTGACCACACCTCCACAGGTGGTCAATGCTCCAGCTCCTCAGTTGGTCAGCATGACCCCTCAGGCATCAAATCCTCAGGGCACCATGTTTGCTGCATCATTTATTCAGCAGCCTAATCAGTGGCTGGCTGCTTCCTCCACAGGCCCTCCCACAGGTGACAGTGCTTTCCTTGTTCAGCCAGGGTTTGTGGGAGGCATTCCTGTGAAGGTTCTGAGACAATAGGTCCTCAGGTTGCTCTGTCAGGCAGAGTCTATTTCGGCCTGAGGAGTACACAGGTTGACAGATCCAAGCTAACCTTATTGATGGATCAGTGAGATTGTTCCCTGAGGCACGTATCCAGGTGGCATCTCCATTTTACACTGGTATGACAGTTGCAGTTGTCATGCCAGAACCTTTGTTTGACCTTATCATAGGCAATATTCCCGGTGCCAAGGATAGTTGCACTGAAGATGACGCTACTCAGACTTTGGCTACAGCAACACGAGCCATGGCTGAGGCTCCAAACTGTGTCACCTCAGTGACCATTGAATCACTTCAAGATCTGATGTGTAGCCAAGTTGTTGTTCAGGAACAGCATTCTGACCCAACACTTGCTGCCATGCGAAAGAAGCAAAAGGGTAGAATGATAAAGTATTCATGGGGAGGTCAAGCCAAGTTCCTTCGCAAACAAGGACGGCTGTACCATGAGTCACGAACACCCCAGGGCGATGTTTGACTGCAGTTTGTCGTTCCCACCAAGTACCGGCAAGCAGTGTTAGAATGGGGTCATTGTTCAACCTCAGGAGGTCACCTGTGCAAAAGGAAAACCCAGGGCCGTATGCGTGCTGACTTTTTCTGGCCAGGGTTGGGACGAGAAATAGATAGTTTTGTGCATTCCTGCATTGTGTGTCCACATACCATTAATCAGGGACATGTCCTTCCTGTGCCGTTTGAAACCACACCCGTAATCTCTGAGTCAGTTGAAAGACAGGGCAGTGGTGAAGTGGGTGCAGACCTGACATCTCACCCGTTGGCCCCACAGGACACAGTATGTCCACGGCCTGTACATACAAATGTAATGTAGGTTAACGGGGAAGTTCAAGAACCCCGCAGAGACAGTCTGAGGCTGTGTATTAATTACCTTGTGGAACGTCTCGAGTTGTGGGCCTCTCTGAGGATTCCTGGAGAATGCACATTATCCAAATGAGTGTTCACACCCACGGTGGGTGTTAAAATGTGACCTGCCCGAGATTGCGTAGGGATTCTCAGCTTCCTAATGTTAATCGTAAGTGTAGAGTTAGTTTAACCAGTAAACTGGGTTCCATTAGCGAATCGCAGTGTTTGATGTCCTGCACAGATGCCCAGTCTTTTCGTTCATGACCACGTTCCCTGGTTAATTTATCAAATTGCAGAGTTTGATGTCCTGCACAAACGCCCAGTCTTTTCTCAAATTAAGTTAGGGTTTAACCAGTAAACTGGGTTCCATTAGCAAATCGCAGTGTTTGATGTCCTGCACAGATGCCCAGTCTTTTCGCTCATGACCACGTTCCTTGGTTAATTTAGCGAATTGCAGCGTTTGATGTCCAGCACAAACGCCCAATCTTTTTGCTAATTAGGTATAGGGTTTAACCAGTAAACTGGGTCAGCGTTTGATGTCCTGCAGAGACACCTTGACTACGTTTCCTGCTTAATAATGTAAATAGTGTACTTTTTGTAACATAAGTACTGATTGCTAGGCAGAGAGAGAGAAATGACACTTTTGATGCTCCACCTTGATAGCTTTCGCAGGTGCAGCTGGCGGGTGCAGCAGTGCCGTGCAGAACAGCTGATCATCCATGACGCATGCTGCCACCTCTTCTCTTCTGCCTCATCATCATTATTTACTATAAACTTGTATTACATGATTTTACACATAGGTACAGTTACATCACAACTGTCACACCTACACCGTGTATTACATACATCTTCTACATAACAATTAGTTGTTAATGTAATTGTAGCAAACTTTTCACTCAGTTTGACCTGAGTACAGGATTTTTCACTGTCATCACGGAGTTTTTTTCCTCAAGCTTGCTTCTGTCAACGTAAATACGAGTTTCTTTTTCGCTCACTGACGACTATGACTTTCTCCTGTAGCAGGATAGCACACACACACCACAGTGTGAATCTTGTGTGACTGAGTTAGGATTTATATGTATGTATATATCGTATAATTTTTTGTAGAAAAAATTTTGATTTTTGATGGGGCGTAATGTCACGAATGGGCGCAATTTTCTATCTAAATAAACTCGTAACATTGAACTTGGTAGGAAACCGCGAATTCTAGTGAATTCTCATAAGTATCACTCAGTCAACCGCCACGTATTCACCCGATCAGGAGTGTTTTCATAACATTTTTCACTGTTTCATAAGTGATCGTCCGTGCGTGCGACATTAGCGCTTTTGCTGAGTGATTTATTAAGGGCGAGTTTTGCTCACTTTCTTTGTGTTAGCTGTTAGCAAGTGCGGCCCGCCCTCGCCTCTCTCTCACAGTTTGAATTCAGTTAGGATTGAAGCACCATGAGACCAGGTCGTTCTTCAGTGGGTTCTGAAGTCTCCACTCAGTGTGATCCGGTGTAGAGGTTTAGCGTGTGTGGCAGCATCCTTCCTCAGCAACAATGCCCAGTTTATCCCGCCTAGCTCCTTTTCTGACCAGTATTTTCCTTTCGTTTTTCCCAGGTTTAAGAGTTTAGCTTTTAAGTGAGCGAGTGAGAGTGTTCACCTTATTTTTTAATTCATTTTGAAACATGTAACGTACATTTGTTTCATTGTAATTAATAAATTCACAGTTCTTTTCTCTTGAGCTTAATGTAATGTAAACTCGTGTTTTATTTCTCCACATTAAGCTTATTTCACTTATAGCTCCTAGTTTGCATAAACGCTTTGCATTATTCATAACTGGTACTTAGGCCAGTCCTTTTGTATTAAGCTTAAAATCTGTTGTGCAACCAGGAGTTAATGCACCAGCAAAGAACCTGTTTATCATTAATACCATTAGTTATTGATTGTCAGGGGTGGAGTCACTTTCTCCAGAGGCTAACAGTACCAACAAACAGCACGTGTGAGTAATTAATCTCTGCTATGTACTGTTGAGAAAGTTTATAAATTCTCGTCCTTAGAGAATCGGCGAAGTAAGTCGACATAAAGTAGCCTAATCATTGCTTGATTTTCACAAGTCAGTTCTTTGCCCCTGTTCTCAAGTATCATTGAATATTATTCTTTAATATTGTATATTCCCAAAAACCCCGTGACATTTTTCTTCTCGTAATTTTCATGCAGTAAATAATCCACACATATTTTTGTCATGTCTACCCACACGTCTGTTTACGTGTTTGTACAATGGTGCAGAATTTCCCTCTATTTCCTTTGCTGGTTTTGATCTTTGCCAAATCTATGAATGTATAATGATTCACTTTCTTTTTTTTGTGTATGTGTGCTGTCTTCATAATAATGTTGACTGCTTGTGTCCTATATTGGTTGTGATTTTTACCGTCTTTATATGTATAGCTACTTTTTCTTCGCTGCTATATCTGAAGCCTCCACCAGAACCTCAGCATATCTTTCACTTGCCAGTATTTGTGGTGCTACGGAGGGACGCCTTCTTGTGGCAACATCGATATAACCAGATGACTCAATTGCCTAGTAATAAAATCGTCCTTCCATTAGTTCCCTAACCCGCCATAGGATGGTAGACTGCAGTAGAAGGGCAGCTTAAAAGTCTACTCCATTCACGTTTCACATGAGCCTGGGAACACAAGAGGAGCAACAACAAAAGTAACAACAACCCGAGCCTCTGTTCAAGCAGTTGTATAAAAACGTATAACCGTCTTTTTCTTTCACCTGTTTGCTGTGGTCTTTTCCGAAATCTCTGTAGCCTGTCTGCCTGCCTGTCTCCCGTACAACCTCTCTACCTGCGTAATCGTGTTTCTCATCTCCGCCGCGTTGCTGGAGTCCACGGCAAGAAGAGGGAGTAGTGTGGTGGTGGTGATGGGGGTAGTGTGGGGAAGTAGTGGGGTTGTGTGGGAGTGATGTGGTAGTGTTAGGATGGTGGTGGGTCTGGTGCATGGAAGTAGTGGGGTGGTGTGGGAGTGATGGGATAGTGTTGGAGTGGTGCGGGAGTGATGGAGTGTTCTATTGGTGGTGTGGTATGGGAAGTTGTATTGAGGGTTATTACCTCCTCCAAAGAGGTTGTGTTTTTGACTGCGTTAGTTTGTTTGTTTGTCTGCCTATTAGCAGGATTACTCAGAAAGTTATGAACAGATTTTGATTAAATTTTATGGAAGGTCATGGGCCAAGAAAGAAATGATTAAAGTTAGGGGCGGATCCGGATCCGGATCCGGAGTATCCCGTACAATATCTCCAAAAGTTCTCAATGAATTTCAATGAAATTTTGTGGAATGGCAGGAATGGACCAAGAAAGAATTGATGAAATTTGGGGGCGGATCCGGATCCTATATCCACGGATCCGGGATTACTCAAAAAGTTACGAACGGATTTTGATTAAATTTTGTGAAAGGGTGGGCCATGAGCCAAGGAAGGAATTATTAAATTTGGGGGCGGATCCGAATCCGGATCCGGAGATTGCTGCCCAATATCTCCAAAAGTTTTCAATCAATTTCATTGAAATATTGTGGAAAGGTGGGCTATGGACCAAGAAGGAACTGATTAAATTTGGAGGCGGATCCGTACCCGGATCCTGAGCTTATATCCACGGATCAGGATCCGAATCTTTTTTAATGGCAATGGCATTGGGGGAGGAATGTGCTCTCTGAGTGCTTTCTGATTAATGTGTGTTGTGATCGTTTGGTGTGAGGGTAATAGTTGTGTGGTGTGGGAAAGTTGTTGGTGTGATATGAAGTGGGTGAGGTGATGGGGTCGCGTGGTGTAGGGAAGAGGTGTGGTGTGGGAGTGGTGATAGTGTACCGGTGGAGCTGTAGTGGGGTGGTTAGGGAATGTGGTGTTGTGTGCAGATGGTGGTGGTATGGTGTGTTGGAAAAGTGGTTGTGTGGTGTGGTGGATGGTGTGGGTATGGTGGATGATGTGGGTGTGGTGGTGATGGACGTGGAGATGTGTGTTACTGTGTTCGGCTTAGTGGTGTGGTGTGCTGATTTACTGTAATTCTGAGATACGAACATCGAAGGTCGGAGTGATGAGTGGAAGGTGTGTCCGATTTCCACATGGCACTCTAATGATAGTTCTCCTACTTTCATGTGTGTGTGTGTGTGTGTGTGTGTGTGTGTGTGTGTGTGTGTGTGTGTGTCCCTGTATTTAGTAATAGGAAATAGACATCTGATGTTGATATGTTGGCGATTCTTTGGTGTGCTGGCTTTATGATGTATTAATATCAGTAGTAGTGGCGGGAGTGATGGTCTAAATAGCCTACTGAATGTTTTTGACCCTCAAAATGACAGGGGTGTTCCACAGATGAAAATAATCTAAAGATAGCAAATGTGAAACTCGTTTGTGCAACAATTATTCTAAATATTTTAAAATCCCTCCCTACCCACCCATCCCTTGGTCACTACGAGAAGTCTTTCCCCCCAAAAAATAAGAGCTTCATTGTATTGCAGGGATTTAGAACTTCATTACTTAATTCCATCACCCTGATGGCACCAGTTTTATATTGTGCTTCTAACCGTCTTATAATTATAGCTGTTTAAGAGAGAGCCCTCAGTGAAAAAGTTATTTATCTCCAGTCAGTGAGGAGATTGTAACCTTTTTAACTCAAGATTGTATTTTCGTCTTATTCTTGCCACCTTCAGATATTTATTTAGTTATGTTTTATTTACTTGCCGTATTTACTTTATTTATCTATTTACTTTATTTATGTATTTAGTTACTTATCTATCTGTCTATCTGTTTATTCTTTTTCTGTTCGGGGGAGACATTTGGTAGTGGAGGTGCTGATGAAGGTTTTATCTGACCTCCCTATTTTCAAGTCTCTCCAAAACTAAATAAGATAATCAGGGTGTTAGCAAGAATGAATGAAAATAACTTTTTTGGATTGCCGGGAATGGAAGAAAATCCTTTTAAAGGTGTAATAGTTTCTTACATAAGTGCCCATACGTCGGGATGACTTTTTGTGGCGAGGGTGCGATGTGAGGGTGAAGCAATTAACACGATGTAATTGTAGTGGTGTGAAGTGAACCGGTGGACGTGGAAGGGGCGTTGAAATGTGCGTGGAGAAATAAAGGAAGGGAGAAAAGTATCGTGTGGTTCAGATGAGTGGCAGAAATTAACGGTGAACAAGGCCAGGGTGTGGTGGTGGTGGTAAGATAATGTGGTGCTGTGGTGGAGGTGTGGAATGTGGTCTGGTGTGATGAAGAATCTGTGGTGTGGTCGTGGTGTGTGGGAAATATGATGGATACAAAATGAGGGGAGAGTGTAGTGGTTGTATGATAACGTAGTTGCAATGGAGATGTAGTGGAGGGGTGTGTAGTGAAGGTGTAATGTGGTGGAAGTGTGATGTGGTGGTGGCGTGGTGCGGTGATGATGAGTGGTAGAAAGGAGAGGTGTCAAACTATAGTGGGCAGCGTGTGGTAGTATGATATTGTGATGGTGTGATGAAGAAATTTGTGGTGTGGCTGGGGTGTGTTGTGGTGTTGATGAACAACAGAAATGATGTATGCAGACAACAGTGGGCAAAGTGTGGTGGTGTAATTAAGTGGTGCTGTAATGTGATGTGTTGTGGTGGAGGGTGTGATATGATATGTGTCGATTGCCTGATACAACATCATGTAAGGGATGTCCATGACTCGGCAAAATTGAAGAAAATACAGTATGAGTGTGGGTGTGACGAAATGAGGTAAGAGGCTAGGAGAATAAGAAAATATCATGCCCAACCAAGCTCCCCTTACTAAGACACCACCACCACTCTGAGTCGACTGTTCCAGTGTCTTAATTACCTTATAGTTATGACTTAATCCACCCGGCGTTGTGTCCTGTCAAGCCAGAAGCCAGAAATTAAGCCTCGTTCAGCAGTTATCAGATCGGTAGAGCCCGGGAATGGAAGGCAATTATGTATTAAATCTTCACCCCGACCACTTGGGCATAAATACTGGGGGAAAGGGCAGGGAGCTGGTGTCTTGTCTGCCAGGTTTCTTGGGACCTGGGCTGTGGGTGTGGGAAGTGTGGGAGTTTGGAACTGAGTTGGGGGTCTGGGAGAGTGTGATAAAGAAGTGGGAGAGTGTAGGTATGGAGGTGGGAGCAAGAGTTGGAAGGGGAATGGGCAAAGGGAAGGGGATCAGGGGAAACGGAATGGTGGAATTAAAGGCGTTAGAGAGAAGGGGATGGTGAGTGTTAGGTAGTGTGGGAAGGGGAGTGTAGGGAAGAGTATTGGGATTGAGTGGGAAGGGGAGTTGATGAAAGAGGGATGGTGGTGAGTTTGTGTGAGAGAGGGCCTGAGAAGATGGTGATAAGTGTAGGTAAAGGGAGTGGACGAGGGAGTCAGAGGAGGGGGATAGACTGAGGAGGGAAGTAAAGAAGGGATTTAGGAGCGGAAATGGAGGAAGGGGAAAGCAGTGGAGGAGGTAGTACGAGGAGGTGAGCGGAAGGGGAAGTGATGGAAGACTGAGGAGTGAGAAGGGAAGAAGACTGATTAATAGCTGCCAAAATAACAAGAGTCATTAAGTCAGACTTGGTAAGTTCCAGTCTTCCACTAGAGTACGACACGCAACGGTCGATGTTATATGCAGGTCCCTAGTTACACCCTGGTGCTGAGTGAACAATGAGAAAATGGACTTGATCCAAGAACTTGACCTGCCTAAGAATCAAAGTCGGATTTAAGAAGGTAAAGGGATTTGAGAAGGAGTAGGGTGAGAGAGACGGGAAGTAAGGGGAAGTGACTGGGTGAAAGTAGCTGGAGAGGGATGTGGGGAGGGGAAAGAGACTGAACGAGGTGAACACAGGCCTTCCAACTCTCTAATAGAGGAGACGGGGCACACACTCTTAAAATGTTAATGTACAGTACGTGTGATAAATGAAAGTCTGCCCACACTGGACTTGCCTAACGTACCGGTACCCTGGGTGATGGAAAGTACCGCTATCTTTTTAAATCATGACTATTTAGATGGTTACCCATATTTTCTACTAGAGCGGGAATTTATGTACTGTCACATATGTACCTTTATTTTTTTTCAACAGAAAAAATGAACCAAAGGGTGAAAGTCTGCAAAGGTTATCTATACCAAAAAAAAGGTGCATTGTGATCAAGCGATTACAATAACCCAGTCAGAGACGTTCGACCCCGCGAAATGATAGAGTTTTTCGATTTTATATTCCCAACAACGAAAATAGGCTGACCTACCTTTACATGTACTGGACTATTGCAGCCTAACCTTGGGTCCCTACTCCTCGACGAAGGGGATTTTACCAATGTCAAGGAGCTCTTTTTGAATACCTGAGTTACGTCGTACTTCTCCGTCAGACCTCAGGATGTTACCCAGCTTTGAGTAAAATCTTATATTTCTAGGCAATAAATATGGATAAGTCGTGCTCCAAGGGTTAGACGACTGATCTTACATACAGGGCAAGAGAGAATGAGAAAAACTATTCCGTAGTTTATTAGCTGTGTAGCCTGTATGAAGGACCCTGAGTGCAGTACATCAAGGGAACGTAAAGGACGACGGATATTTTCTGGGATGTCAGCAAATTTTTAAGTAAATATATGTACTCGTATATGTATATTCATGTATGTATGTTTGTATATTTATGCATGTATGTATCCATGTGTCAGTATTTATCATCATCATCATCATTATTACCACTAGTCTTTCTTCCTCTAAGAACTGGTGTAAGTGGAATCCAGGAATGGCAAAAGGAGAGCATATAAGAAAGAAAATTATTAGCAGAGATCACCACTGGTAATTAGGAAGATGACTAACATTTTTTGTCATTATTCTCAGCTTTATGTATATGTACCGTGTGGACACCTGTCATCTCCGGGCCATACAGTTGTGGTCATCATCATCATCATCATCATCATCATCATGCTTTATAATGAGGAGAGTCTAACCGGCATTTCCAAATTCTCCACGACGTTGCTTTTTTTTCTTTTGCTTTGTTGTTCCTGCCTTTAGATTATTTTATTCAGGTTCTGGAAAGACTCTTTAACTGGGAAGGTTAGATAAATTAATCATTACAAGCGTCATAGTGATTACGTCTTAGTTATTAGTATTACAGTGTATTATTTTTCACATCTCCAGGTGATGATGATGAGGGTGATGAAGTTGGTGGTGTTGGTGATGCAGCTGCTGCTGCTGCTGATGATCTATGATCATTTACGATTAAAGTCCTTCATTATTTCTCTCGTCCTTCTCCGACAGCAATTGTTTGCCTTATTCATTTTTACCAGTTAAAATGAGAAACTGTTTATGATATTTTTTTTTCCGCCCTTGTTCGTTTCAGTTATCATTTTCTCGTAAATTTACTGTTACAAGTTGTCATCCAATAATTTCGGTGTCATTTTTCATTATTTACTGATTCGCTTATCTTTGTCATGTGTCCGATGTGCTTTTGCAGATTTCTCCATGTGTCAGGAAATAATGAACCGGAATAATTTCAGCAAAGCCCTTGTCTGGCTAACGTGCATACTCAGCCAGCATAATTGGACCGACCCCAGCCTCTGATTACAAGCTTTAGGGCTAGACATTACACACTCACCTTACCCGATATAGGCTCAGGTGCCTACCTTCCCCCCTCCCAGCTCTCTCTCTCTCTCTCTCTCTCTCTCTCTTTGGATGCGGTATATATATATATATATATATATATATATATATATATATATATATATATATATATATATGTGTGTGTGTGTGTGTGTGTGTTGTACTTCCGATTAATGACTGTTTTTAATCTCTCTTTTCAGGTGTGTGCAACTAGTAACACTGATTAAGGACATTTACAAGGTTGGTAGCAGGAGCAGGGAATCATCTGAGGTAGCCCTTAAATATCCCCCCCCCCCAACAAACACACAATAATAACGTTAAGTTCCACCTTTCTGAACCCCACCTGTTCCACCTTGCACCTTCCTACCTACTTACCTATCTCCTTCCCTGCCTCCCTTCCTTCTCACCTACTCATTGCACCCGTATCAGTCACATTAACAGTCCCTTCTACTATACTAGACGGCAAAAAACACGAGAAAAGATAGCCAGAATAGCCCAAGAGATAGCTCAAGATAGGATTCGGGGATCAGTGGTAACAGATGCAGATAGAGAGATATGCACAGTAAAGTGGGGGATAGAGATATCAAATAGAGGTACGAAGGAAAGGTGAGAAAGAGAGATAAAATCTTGAGATAGAGGGGTATACTGAGTGATCAGATATGGATGTGTGGTATTGTGCAGGGTGCTGGTGGTAGAGAAAGAGAGAGGGAGAGAGAGAGAGAGAGTGTGTGTGTGTGTGTGTGTGTGTGTGTGTGTGTGTGTGTGTGTGTGTGTGTGTGTGTGTGTTTTCAGATTAGGTGGAACTGAGGTAGGTCAGGATGGGGATGAGAGGGTGAAGGATGGGGTTGGTAAAGAGGGAAGAGAAAAAGCAGGAAAGCGGAGAGTGATTAGAGTTAGATCCGATAGCAAAGTTAGATTTGGACGACAGGAGGTGGAGATGATAATCGCACAGTTTGGTGGAGGAGTTTGGGGACTGTATTATATGTGTCACCTGTGGCCGCGTAGACCCTTCTCCTTAGCGATGTATTGTCCATTTTACGGGTTCACATTCTTTTGTGGTCGCCGAGTCAAAAGCATCTGGTGGTAGAGAGAAGTGTCTGTAATAATAATAAAAATACTGTAAGTAATACTGCTGCTGCTGCTGCCGGTACTATCACTACTACTACTACTACAACTACTACTAATCATATAATCGTGGTAAAAACGTCGGGTAAGACTCAGATTAAGTCTCAGTTGGTAGCAGAAAAGAACGCAAGGAATAGAAAGGAAAAAGAAAAAAACACACACACACCAGATGATCTGTAGCCACTTTCAGTTCAGTTGATGGCCAAAAGTAGGGTGTCCATCTGGCTACAAGAAAACTTATTCCTGCCTCATAACATTGGCTCGTCGCTTTTCATGCAACCACGACTAAGGCCTTTATTCTCCCTAGCACCTGTACCTAAGCGAATTATTTTGTTAATCATTCCTTAGCGTCCTCTTTTGTGTTACATAAATCCTTCCAACATCGCCACAACCTGCATAAATAACGTGCAAAAGGATATTAACCAGCAGGAGTAGACTGTAGCACCAGTCGAAAAGGGCAGTACTCCCAAGGTGGATGGAAAGCTGATGACAGGGAGAGCTGGAGCTCCCGTTTCATCAGCCCTCGAGACTAATTCCTGACCATCCCCCTTTGCTGATCTTTTTCAGTGTCTCAGTAACACAGAAAGTAGGCCAACATGCTCTCCAATACAAGTTTCTCTAATTATCAACACCAAACTACATGCACAGTACACACTACACTTCCTTTTCAAAAATTCAAAAACAAATCTGTCATAGCTTCACAACACATAGTCTCGGAGTCCCCAAGGGGGCGGACCATAAATGCCCCCACCTTCCGCCCCTCTCCCGGTGACGACTCGAGCTGCCTGGAACCACTGTCTGACTCACTTCTTCATTTCTGCAACATTCGCGGCCTTTCCTCTAACTTTCGCTCTGTTGAGCACCACCTCTCCTCTAAACCTCACCTTCTTTTCCCAACTGAGACTCAGCTGTCTGAGGCAACTGACAGCAAACCCTTTTCTGTATCCTCCTACTTTCTCTATACTCATTTCAAAGCCAAAGGTGGCCATTGTGTTTATATACACAACGACTTATCTTGCTCTCGTGATCCTGAACTCAATTCTTCTGAATTCTCTACACTCTGGCTTCGGCTTTCCTGCCATTCTCTAACTAAATAAATCTGCGCTGTTTACTTATCCCCTAATTCTACTATCAAAAATTCTTCGACTATCTTACTTCTACGATGGAACACATTCTATCCATTTCTCCTTTTTTCTGAAATCTCCATTCTAGGGGATTTGAATGTTCACTACCATCTCTCCTTTCACTGATCCACCTGATGAACAAGCATACATCTCTTCTATCCTTAATGACCTAGAGCAGCTTGTGCAGCACCTTACCCGTATCCCTTACCGCCTTGAAGAGAGTTCCAACATACTTGACCTCTTCCTTACAACTAATCCTTCTGCTTACACTGTTAATCTTTCCTCTCCGTTGGGCTCCTCCGGTCACAACCTTATTACCTTAACTTGTTCTTTCGCTCCGGTACGGCCTGTGGACCCTCCAAAGGAACGTCGTCTGTGACACTTTGGAGCTGCGGATTGAGAGGCCCTCAGGCAGTTCTCCTTTGATTTTCCCTGGAATGATTTATGCTTCCATGGCCGGGAGCCATCTGAATGTGCCTTGTGCGTTACAGAGGTTATTCTCTCGGGCATGGAAGCATACATTCCTTTTTCATAGCCTTTGACTAATGCAAGAAAGCCTAGATTTAATCACGCTTGTTATAATCCTGTCTGCATCAAGGAGAGGACCTATAAAAGGTATCGGAGCCAACCCACCCCTGAATCACACCTTTTTTATGTTTCTGCTCCTCGTGCTAAGTCTGTTCTTCGCTCTGCTAAAAGTAATTTCATCCATACTCAGAGGCGTCATTTCAATTTTCCTTGGGAGGGGGGGGGGGCATAGGCTATTTAGGAGGCCCCTCTACTCCCACCTCCCCACGTGGGTCGGGTGGCGAGCGAGCATTTTGAAGCCACATGCAAAGCTATACTTAGAAAATTAAAGCAGTAAACATATATATATACAGTATATAATTATCTGTTAAATCAATCACTTCCTGACACACACACTAATGGATATTCTGGCACTGGCATTACTGTATGTCTGTATGAAGTTGAATATGTAATTTAAATTGCATGGTAAAGTACATATCATTGTATTATATGCTAATGACCATGGATAACAGACTAAACAGCTATTAAAATATTTGTATTGGTGAAAGCTTAAACTGACTTCATTCTTATAACCTAATGAAAAGATGATGACTGTAAAATTTAGAATGAAACGATGTCAACTTGTAATGAAATTAAATATGGAAAGCTTTTAGGTTACTAGCCCCCAAAATACAATGAACCATATAAAGTAATGTGAAAAAGTAAGCTCTACACTAAGAGGTGGGAGAAATAAAATTATGGTTTTTAAATTTGGATGAGGCTTAGGAAACAAGAATATATTAATTTCAGGATTCATTGGAGGAAATTGAAAACTAAACTACGTATATTTATTGGATTGAAAAATGAATAAAAGACTGCAACAGTGGATATCTCCATGATCTCTGCTTTGCAAAGTCATCAACCAGGGTGTTAAAGTTAAGATTTTTAGCAAGTTCCTTTTCTGAGGCCATAAGTAACAAGTCACTTAAGCGATCATTTCTCATTGAGGTTCTTAGATAGCCTACGTCTTGACTGAACTAAGTACTGAAAAATGTCGTTATATGCCTTGACTGAGCTAAGTGCTGAATAAAGTCTTTCATTGCCTGCAGTAACTGGAAGTGTAATAAGAATTTTGACAATTTTCACTTTCTGAATACGCAGAATCTAATGGTTTGAGTTCGTATAATTCAAACAGATTCTTTGGCTTGTCACTCTTACTTAGAAAATGTCTTTTTCCGCCAGATATTTGAGAAACTAGAAGAATTTCATCTATGTATATATCTTTATAAGACTGTACAATAATAGAAAGCTTCTCATATTCTAGAAAGTCTCTGGAACTGCAATGAAGTGCATTAATTGCTTCTGTTAGGGGCATGTTTTGTGTGAAGCAAATATCAAGCTCTGAGAGAAATCAGTCTAATATATCAAAATAGATTCTTTTGGTTTCAGTCTTCGGAGCAATACAAGTATTCACCTCATTTCTCCCTAGTGCTGAATCAGTTAAGAAGCTCTTTAGTCTTGATGATTCCTTCTGAATTCTCTTAGGTCTGCTCAACTGATTTGAATTTTCCAAGTTGGTGTCAGCCTCATATGTTGAAGCAAAATCTTTAACTTTGTCAAAAATATCAGAGAAAGACTCATGCCGTTCTCAAGACCTGCAGTTCTTTAATAGCTGACTGTATGAGAGAGCAAGCTTCAGATAGTAAGGCTTCCTTTGCTTGAATCCGATCTGACATCTATTGGTAACTCCAAGGACTTGTTCAATAATATGTAGATCCATTACGAATCTGAAAGACTAACTTTTTGTACAGTCCGTTTGCTTCTGCTGCAGCTTCTGAACCAGAACCCTCTGGAACTGTATGACGCACTGATAGCAAACTTCCATAGCGAAGCTTAACCTTTCATATTGACCTATAATAGTAAGACCATCTAGTTACAGTAGGTCTTTCTAGTGTCAAAACATGAAGATCTTCTGTTTTCTGTGACTCTACGAAAAGTTGGTTCCCTGTGTTACTGTTAGTAATAAATGTGTTAAGTGTGTTAGTAACTGAAATAAAATTAAGAGAGGCCACTGGTGTTCTTTATGCAGTCGCCCAGTACTAAATTCAGCCTGTGTGCATGGCAGTGTATGTATACTGCTTGGGGAATTTTATCCTGTAGTCTTGCTTGAACCCCACTAGAACATCTTTTCTTTCTTCTTTATTTTTTTTTGACGTGTGTCCGACTCTGGGTATCGACTTCACAGCCTGGTCCCAAGACCCAGTAGTCTATCTATCTATCTATCTATTGCCAGACGCCTCAATCCCGTTTGGGGTGGCCACAAACAAATCGCCTCCAAGTCGCCCTGTCCCCCGCCATTTCACTGCCCTGCTCCCAACTCACACCCCCCTCTCTCATATCCCTCTCCACCCCATCCCTCCATCTCATCCTCGGCCTCCCCCTCCCTCTTCCCCCCTCCACCTCACTCACATACACTTTCACCCTCCATCCTCTCCACATGGCCAAACCACCTCAGTGTGTTCCTCATAACGCTTCCTATCACATCCACATCCACACCACAACGCTCCTTTATATCCTCATTCGTCAGCCTGTCTCTCCACGTGACTCCACAGGCTCCTCTTAAATAACTCATTTCCACTGCTCTCACTCTTGTGTCCTTCCAACAATGTCCAAGCTTCACTTCCGTACGTTAGAGTTGATATCACAATACTGTCATGTAGTAACTTTTTCACTTCCATGTTCACTTCCCTGTTCCTTATCACTGCTTTCAAAGAACCAGCAACTAGTCCTTCCAACATATCATACACCTCTACATGTCACCACATGGGCGCTAACACCCATCATCCATATTGACTACATGCTAGTGCTGTCTCATACAGGACTGATGTATTGGTATTAGCTGAGGGTATTTTACGACATGTTGGCGGGTCTTGTGGTAGATCAGTAAAGTCTGACTTTATGGACTTCAAATCCTTAAACTGTTCCCTGTCCCAGCGGGGATTTGAACCTGGATCCGGTAGGATTGCAGGCCACCTGTCTACCGATTGAGCCACCACCTCCAATTACATTAGCACCATCATAACACTGACTCATACAGACCAAATTAAACCAGGTTGTTCTATCTTCTCATATATAAAATCAACTAAATTTGCAGTATCATCTTTTTCCATATGATAGGTTCCAATAACACGTTCCTTCACAATACTCTCACTATAGTACCGCACAAGAATAGCGTTTTTTTTTTTTTTTTTTTTTTTTGACAAGTCTTTCCCCTCATCAGCCATAACCGAAAAGTACTTGGCTTCTTGTGCTAAATTGTGTCCTTGACGTGGCTTCCAACAACTAATATCAACTCATTCTGGTATTGAGGACTTGCGTAATGGCCATATCGTCGGTCTAACTTTTGTTTTAGAGAGGGATTTGATTCTGCAATTAGGTGAAGAATTTCTACAAAATTTACTGAATTTAATGTATCACCACCCTCATTATGTTAACGAAAAGACAGGCCTTGCTTTCCCAGTAATGCAATGATTTTTCAAAGTAACTTGACATGTTCCCTGTTATCCTCAGTTTCTTGTAGGCTAGCTGAAGATAGAGAAGATGCTACAGACTGAGTGGATCTTGACTGATTATCCTTGAAATTAGACCAAGCGATCATACTATTAATGCCTGATGTTGTTTGAGATGGGTACTGATATCCTTCCATTTCCTTGTTCCAACATCAATAAAAGGTCTCCTACCTAGTCCTTCTCCCTTACGAGCAAATGCTCCAGCAAAGTGCCTACATGGAAAGCACTAACACGCATCTTGCGAGACCGAGTATTCTAACTAAGAAAAGATATCAAAATAGGGACTTCTAAATGTCCTATTATTCTGACAGCTTAAGTAGCGTGGCAATTTTGGTTGACTGGGTTTATCTCAGGGGAACCTATATATATCAACTACTTGAGTCGCTTGAGTTGGTGATGTGCATGGACTGTCTTTTGTGTCCTTTTGATCTTGGTTCAGTGCAACAGTATGTGCTAATGTGACTTCTGGTTCATCAACAAGAATCAAATCTGAGTGTTGACTAGGGGATGACGCAGTGGCTAAGTCAGCTTTGTCGGTTGCTTTACAGGTTGAAGAACTTGAAGCTCTACAGGCATCATCATCCTATAAAGTGGAAACATATATATATATATATATATATATATATATATATATATATATATATATATATATATATATATATATATATATATATATATATATATATATATGTTTCCACTTTATAGGATGATGAGAAACATCGAAAATTAATAGAGAAATCGCTCACCTGAGGTTTAAAATACTGGATACAGGTAGCAGTACCTCCTCACCTTTCTGTGTTTTCTATCATTCTGGCTCCAAAGAAAACGAGTTCTATGGGAGGGTAACCATTCCACACCACTCATAAACGGTGTTTATTTATTCATTTGGTACAAATGTATATGTAGTACGAGAGTATTTTGGTTTTCACACAGTAATATAGGCAATATAAGCATTGTTTCACTCACTAACTCATCAACATACCTGACCTTTTTTGACGACATTGCCGGATCATCATTTCAGACTGTTTCTTCCTCTAATGCTATGTAAGGTTTGTTCTCCACGTTGTCATCGATTGGGGAATCACTCTGGCCCTGAATTTTGTACCATGGCACAACATGTCTTTACTGGCCAGGTCACTGGTAACAGGTGAATTGCCGAGACAATGGTGTGCAGGGGGGGAGGTCATGCTGGGTAAGGTATTGTCCCTGCCTGTCATCTTGTAGAGGAAGGTGTCCCGTGTAAACGTACCAAAAATCACTCACGAAAATTGAAAATTGTGCAAATTGGGGACCTTGCAATTGATTCGCATTTATGTACGTCAACAGGATTGGCAGTGACAAAACATGTGGACATTTATTCACGTCAACAGGATGCAGCGGGTTAATATACCTAGTAAATTATTGTGATTATTTTACACACACACACACACACACACACACACACACACACACACACACACACACACACACACACACACACACACAGATATATTTCACTCAAAACGTATTGAGGCTAAACACAAATTATTTTTTATTTCACGATATTAACTTTATATTTTTATTTTTTCGTGATAGATGGGGGCACTCGTGGTAGGTGGGGGCGCTCACCATCCACTCACTTGATGTAGTGCTGCTCTCGGGTGTCTACCCTTTCCTCTCCTCCATCCTTCTTTCCTTCCATCCTCTTCTGTCTTTCTTTCCTTCATTCTTTTCTCTTCCTTCTGCCTATGGGTGACTTGACGCTCCTTCTGCTGTCTTTCTTTCCTTCATTCTTTCCTCTTCCTTCTTCCTGTGGATGACTCTACACTGAGTGACAAGCATAATGGTTTCTGGTACACCAGGAAACCATTTACTAAGTTGGATGGTAACCATACAACCAAGTTTGAGCGCCTGGTGGTTTAGTGGGTAATTACGGTGCTCCAGTCGGATTGAACCAGTGAAGTTCTATATCCAAAAGGTGGTTGGGGTTATTGCTCAAGTAATGCCACTCAGGGATGAGTGAGGCTGGTCACTCTCATTTTAAAAGTCAGGACTAACTTGCTTAGCCCCGGGCTCCTACGCTTCTCATGGGGCAACGTATGATTGGATGATGGATAGATATATGGAACCTTTCATAATTTTTTTTATTAATTGTGGTTGATTTGGAAGCCCCTTCAGAAAGCTTGGAGGGGCGAGCGCCCCTTGGTGCCCCCCCCCCAAATGACCCCCCCTGTCCATACTAAATGCTCTCAACTCTCCAACACGAATTCTTCCCGCTCCTTTTGGCACCTTGCCAAAAACCTGTCTAACAATTTTACCTCATCATCCCTCCCTCCTCTTTTCAACTCTGATGGTTCTGTAGCTATTTCATTTACTGATAAAACAGATCTCTTCACTCAGGCTATCTCCTCCAATTCCGCCTTAGACAATTCTGGTGCTGTTCCTCCATTACTTCCCCCCTCTGACTTCCTCATGGCTGACATTGAAATTTCTTCAGCTGATGTATTTTCTGCCATCACAAGCCTCAATACTAACAATGTATATGGGCCTGATGGAGTCCCTCCTGTTGTCCTCAAGAACTGTGCTTCTGTGCTTACACCCTGCCTAGGCAAACTCTTTCGTCTTTGTCTATCAACTTGTACCTTTCCTTCTTGCTGGAAGTTTGCTCTCATTCAACCAGTTCCAAAGAAGGTTGACCATTCCCAACCCTCTAACTATCGTCCAATTGTTTAAACATCCTGTATCTCAAAAGAATTCGAGTCAATTCTTAATAGAAAAATTTTAAAGCATCTTTCCTATCACAACCTTCTTTCTGATCGTCAGTATGGGTTCCGTCAGGGACGTTCCACTGGCGATCTTCTCACCTACCTTTCAGACTCCTGGTCATCCTCCTTGTGGGACTTTGGCGAAAGCTTTGTCATTGCACTTGACATCTCTAAGGCTTTCGATCGAATCTGGCATCAATCTTTAATTTCCAAACTGCCCTCTTACAGAGTCTATCCTTCTTTCTGTGCCTTCATCTATAGCTTCCTTTCTGGTCGTTCTATAGCCACTGTTGTAGACGGTCATCGTTCTTCTCCTAGATTTATAACAGTGGTGTTCCTCAGGGCTCTGTCCTATCACCAACTCTCTTCCTTTTATTCATCAATGACCTTCTAAGCTGTACATTCAACCCTATCCACTCGTACGCTGATGACTCCACCCTTCACCTTTCCATGTGTTCCCGCAACGTCCATCTCAGCAATTACTTCAACAAACAAGGGACGAGGCTATGGCATACCCAATGGCTGACTTGGCTCGTGTCTCTGGCTGGGGTAAAAATACTCTTGTTGTTTTTTATGCATCAAAGACTCAGTTCTTACACCTATCAACCCAACAAAATCTTCCACAGGTGTACTTACAAATGTTTAATAATATTCAGCTTAATCCTGCATCATCCTTGAACATGCTTGAGGTTTCATTCACTCGGGACTTGTCTTGGAAAGATCATATTACATCTCTTGTAAATTCTGCTTCCAAGAGATTGGGTGTGCTAAGCTGAATCCGTTCTTTCTTTACCCCTGCACGGTTGTTGAATCTATACATAGGTTTTATCTGCCCCTGTGTAGAGTACAACTCTCATGTGTGGGGAGGTTCCCCACATACAGCTCTTCTCAATAGGGTCGAGTCAAAGGCTTTTCGTCTCATTAACTCTCCTCCTCTTACTGGTTCCCTTCAACATCTGTCTCTTCACCGCACTGTGGCATCTTTATCTCTTTTCTATCGCTACTTCAATGGTCGCTGCTCCTTTGAACTGTCTGCTTGCATTCCTCCACCTCTACGACGAGCGCGTAGCACCCGTCTAGTAGCAAACTATCATCTCTTTTCTGTCCAGCTCTCTATTGCAAGAGTTAACCGTTACTCCCAGTCCTTCATTTATGCAACAGGTCAACTCTGGAACTGTCTCCATCTGTTTGTATTTCCTGCTTCCTATGATCTTCAGTCTTTTAATCACAGTGTGTCCAGGCATCTCGAAATGATCGGATCTTGAATTTGGCTCCGTCTTGTATTTTGTTTTTCTCTTGGAAGGAACAGTTATTGTGGGCTCGTGTCTTTTGGTTCCTCCTTCCAAGCATAAAAAAAAAAAAAATTCAAATATAAATAGATAAGGAAGAGATGTTAGGGAGCTTCCTTGGACGAATATGTCAGCCTTGGTGTTCAGTTTGTAGTAGTGGTCCAGTTCTGTCCGGTTAAAACAGCGATTGTACCAGTGGCCACATGGTTCAGGGAACAACAATGTATTTAGTGACAAAAAATACATTACCATTTGAAGAAGGAAGGGGAAGAAGAAGAGAAGGAAGCGGAGGAGGAGAAGGAGGAGGAAGAGGGGGAGGAATAGAAGAGAGAAAATGAAAAAAATGAAGAAAAAGACGGGGGAGATGGATCTCTCGCAAAATGAAGACGCTGGATGAATAAATAAGTAATATAAACGATGCACCTACGATTTCACGGTAATATTCTTGATTACGATTAGATCACATGATAATTTCTTGGATACAATTATAAATACGAGTACTTTAGATTCGAATGTATTCGATTTCAGTTGCATGGTTTATAATTATAATGACATTTATGGCTACTTCTGATATTTGTCATTTCAAGCGAAAAATCACTGTGCCCTGAAGATATAGTGGCTTTATTTATTTATTTATTTTTTATTTTTTGTAATTAAATTCATGTTATTTTCTTGCTTTCATGAACACAAATTTAGATTGAGAATTAACAGATCTGCATTTATTATGAATTAAACATATATATACCGTTTTATGTACAGTAGCGGATTGAAGTAACGTGCAAGTAAAAAAAAAAAAAATGTATACACCACAAAAGAAACATTTTGAGTGTTTGATCACTTTCCAAATAATGTAGTAATATCTTTAAAGTGTTGTTGTCCATGCAATATTTAGATGATCAGGCAAGTTACAATTTTACGATGGACTTCTTGGTGTCTTACTGGAATGCAATTTACTCGTAAGTTCATGGTGTATATTATTATACAAAAGAAAATGATGTATAAGTGCACGAAGGAAAAAAAAAATGTTAGCTTTGTCAATTAAGGGAGATATCTGGGTAATAGCATCTGGTAGTGAAAAAGGTCTAAAAGCAAAAAGTGTCTGATAGGAGCAGAAAGCCTATGAGGGGTAGCTAGAAAAAAAGAAAGCATTTGATAGCGGCAAAAAAAAAAAAAAGGTTTAATAATGACCAAAACATCGTCTGGTGGCAGCAAGAAAATAATTTAGTGGAAGATTTTTTAGAAATCACTGTAGTAGTGAATGAGATATAAGGTGCTATTTTTTTTTCCACAGAAGTTTTTTGACCAACAGATGGCAGCTGTGATCTCACTTGATATTTCATTGTTGCGTAATGCATCGCGATGACCCAGTAAAGAAGAACTGGAAGGATTTGGAATACTTGTCCTAAATTACTGTCCTTCAGTTTCGTTTCGCTCATTTATGAAGGTTCCAACATGCTTGCATGCATCGGCTTTGGTTATCTAATGGTGGCTGTCCACGCTTTTCGGCCTCTAATCGCCTCTGTTCGGTCCCTTATCACTGAGGTCACACTCTCTGACCTTGTCCAAATTTTTTTTCGGTTTGCCACTCGCAACTGTACCATCAACATTCACACCTCTTACCTCTGCACCCAGATGTCCCTTCTCCCAATGCCCAAACCATCTCAGTCTACACATTTTCATCACAACATTAATTCAGATGATTGCGAAAAACCGCCAGGTGTACAAAAGGTGTCACCATGAACTGGCAACTCTCGACCACGGCCTCTCTATAAAGTGTGAAAGGAACTGTGACGGGCAGAACGAATCGGGTGTCCTGTCCAGAATCAAGGCCTCTCGTCTGCTCCACAGATCCATTGATTCAGCCCCCTACCACAGGAGCAGCCTGTCAGACCACCTGCTGGCATTAGCTCTCCTGCCGAAGTAATCTATGATAGTCCTCTCCTGTTTTTTTTTTTTTTTTTTTTTTTTTTTTTTTTTTATCGAGCAGTGGGATGCTTTTAAAGGAGGCACTGCGGGAATTGGTTTGGTGTGATGACTTTTTTTTTTTTTTATTCTATTCTCTCTTGACGGTTTTCCTGTTCTGGCTAACGTAGGACGATTTTATTCATCTTTGAAGACATATCCCTGATCAAAGGCGTTAAGGCGAAAATCATTCTTTGTAACTGTGTCAGTAAGAACACAAGAGGCCTGATGCCAAAAATGGTTAAAGAGAAATTATGAGAGAAAGTGTCTGGATACCTGCTACTTAGTATCCGATTACCCTTCCCTGCCGCAGGTGTCACCTAGATAAAGACCTAGAAAGTTCACTGGGGACGAATTTTTCATTTTCCCCTTCTTCTTTTTCTTCCCTCTTCTACTCTTTCTTCTTCTTTTAAATTCTTGTTAGTCAATTTTATTCAACCAAAGGAAAGGCGGTGTTTAATCCTCCAGTTAGTAAAGTCTGTACTTAACGAAATAAAAATAGGAGAAAGCAAGAATAAAAAAAAAAAAAAGTCCTAGAAGTGAATGAACTATTCCTTTGAATCCAGGTGACATTTTTTGTTTTTAGCGTAATCTTGCAGGTACCACGCCTTTTTATTTCACGTAATAGGCCTTTTATGTTCTTATCTATCAGTTTAAAGCATTTTCCTAAACTGGAGTGAAAAAAAGCCATGAGGTGTTTAGATGAAAAACAAAAATTTCTCCGGGTTAAATGAAAATGCTATCCAGTATTGAATAGAACCATCAGGAGACAAACAAAACCAAAAATATGGTGCCCTGGAAGAATGAATTAAGAGGTGTGGAGTTCAGGAAAGATGAATACTGTTTTATTTTACTAGTCCTCTACCGGTCAGAGTGGTCGGGGACTATAGGTTTGCGCGGTTCCGTCAGTACTTAAGTACGTCAGTCAGTCAGTCTGCAATTTGGTGTCCGTTCGGTAACTTCCACATGCATAAACAGATTTTGATATGACTTCATACAATTGTTCCCCATACCATGACGGTGTGTCGCGAGCAACAACCAGACATCTACGAACTCCCAAGGCCAAGGTCTTTACATATATACCCGTATTGTGTACACAGTACATGCGTATTGCTATCATACCCACACTGTATAAACAGTACATATGTATGGTTATCATTCGGTAGGGGACTTGTATTGCATGGCAGTACTTCATTCACCTGTTTTTTTTTGCGGGGGGGGGGAGGGCGTGACGAATGGTAACCTAAATAAGCACCTCCAGCCCTTGTTCGATGGCGGAGGCGTTCTTTAGGGGCTATTGCTGGCGCCTTCTCTCTCTCTCTCTCTCTCTCTCTCTCTCTCTCTCTCTCTCTCTCTCTCTCTCTCTCTCTCTCTCTCATTAATGCTGTTCTCATTTTCTTCCGTTTTTCTCAGGTTTTGTTGTTCTTCTTCTTCTCATCCTCTCCTCCCTTCCCTCTCCTTCCTCCCCTTCCTTTCCCTTTGCCTCCCCTTCCCCGCCCCCTAACTCTAACGCCTCCATCGTAATTTAACTTCGACGAACTGATTTTATTTTTATTCCACAGTTTCAAGTTACGCGGGAAGGTGTGTTTTTCCGGATACCCAGGTGTTCGTGTTCCTACCTGCCTGTGTCATTGGTAATTGCCGGGTTGGTGTGGTGTGATGTGGTGTGGTGTTGGTGTAGCATTGTGGTGAGGTATGTAGCTAGTGTTGGTGATGTGGTGTGGTGGGGTATTTTGATGTGGTGTAGACTACTGATTATGGATTGATGGAGTGATGTGGTGTGGTGTGGTGTGGTCATCTTTTGGTGTGCTGTGGTGGTGAAGATGTGTTTTTGAGATGTGGACTGAAATATTATGGTTTAGTGCGTACTGGTGTGGTAGTGGTGATGGTGTGGACTGGTGTCAATGGTGTGATGGTGTGGATTGGTGTGATGATGTGGTGTGTCGCGGTGTGGTTTGGATGTGATGTTGGTGCTGAGGGCTTGGTTTGGTGTGGTGTAGATGTAATGATTTGGGTGTGAGATCATGTGGCCTGTCAGTAGTCAGGATAAAATGCAATTAGTGTCTTGTTGCCTTGCCTTGTGTGTCACGGTTCTCTCTCTCTCTCTCTCTCTCTTTCAAACGGTCAGACACGTAAACCAGTCATTCTCGTTTTTATTCAACCCCACTAATGATCACAAACTCGTAAAAAAAATCATCACATACCATCTTAACAGCGCCAACTAAATCACTCCTAACCACCCTTGCTTAACGACCTTGGGGCCATTCGGAATATGAGCTAATAACAGTGCATTGTCTAGTATCTGACTGTTTAGGAACACCATCTTACACTCGATAATTAGCCATTAAAATGGGCGTTATTAGTGTGGATGGGTCATTAAGTGTTAAATAGGGAGTCGCTTGATATGGTTTCGAGAGGAGGTGTGGGTGGTTATGGTGTTAATGATACTGGTGATAATGGTGATAATGGGTATTGTAATGGTGATAGTGTTGTCATTGTTGATGCTATTATTAGTGTTCCTTCTACTAGTAGTGTTATTATTGCCGCAACTACTACTGTTACTACTACTGCTGCTATCACTATTATTACAACTTTTGCTACTGTTACTGTTACTATGTACTACGCATCATCAGCATCATCATAATCCTCCTCCTTCTTCTCCTCCAACTTCTCCTCCTCCTCCTACTTCTCCTCCTTCTCCTACTTCTTCTTCTGCTCCTAGTTCTCCTACTGTTCCTCCTCCTCCTCCTCATCATCATCATCATCATCATCATCATCTCTACGAGTGTTAATACCACCTATCATGCTGACACGCAATATGTTAACCGAAGAAAATTGGTCATCTCGGGGCAACTTAGGAATTTCTTTACTAGGGGAAACATTTTTTTTTTTTTTTTTTTTTTGGGGGGGGGGAGTCTCATCCTAAAAGTTAATAGACTCTCGGAGGATGTCTGGGCTGCTTACACCTGAGTATTATCTGGCTTCTTGCACCTGATTCACACTGTCACGGGGTTTTTATAATATCACGGTAATTTTGATATAAATGGTTAAATATTATTTAAATTGATATTTATATTCAATAATATTGAAGCGCAGAGACAATGATTGTCTTGCTACATCAAGCAACGATTACTTTACGCTGGCTTGTGCACGATTCTCTAAGAACGAGAATTTATAAACTTTCTCAACAGTACACAGCAGAGACTAATTACTCACAATTGCTGAATTACTGTACTGTTAGCCTCTGGAGAAAGTTACATCACCCCTGACAATAAATAACTAATACTAATAATAATAACATCAGGTTCTTGCTGATGCATTAACTCCTGGCACAACGGATTTTAAGTTAATACAACAAGACTGGTCTAAGTACCAGTTATGAAAGCAAACGTTTATGCAAGCTAGGAGCTATATGGAAAATAAGCTTAATTATGGAGAAATGAAACAAGATTTTTACTCTACATTAAGCTCAAGAAATAGAACTGTTAAATTTATTAATTACAAAAACAAATTTAACATTACATTTCAAATCAAATTAAATGAGACGCACTCGCTCACTCACACAGAAGCTAAATACTTACGCCTAGGAAAAACACCTTAACTAAACTCTTAAGACTACAAAATACACAAAGGAAATACTAGTCAATGAATGCGGTGTATCACCCAAAGCTGGAGAACTAAAGGTGGGAGCTTGGAGAAACTGTAAGTGGAGTTTGGGTACTAGCTGACCTCTCGCACTGCTGCACAGGTCCTGTCTCCGTCACAGCAAACACTAAACTGAATTCAAATAATGCATAAGCAGTACGCACAGGCCACCGGAAGAAGGCGTGGCTAACGGTTGAATGAAGCAGAGGAAAACGATAAAGAAATAATTGTATCGCTCAGTAGCGCACTTAGTGACGTGCATTAAATCGGTCACTTTTTGAAAACGGTGACGAATTATTTGAAAAGTATACCCCGGAATGGAGAGAGAAACGGTTAACTGAGCGATACACAGTGAGTTTTCCACTAATAGTTCGTGGCTTCTCACAAAAAGGAAATGTCGCGAATTGATTCGTGACATTACGCCCCATGAAAATTAAATCTTTCTTCCTTCAGAAGAATGATTTCAATATACATACATATAAATCCTAACTCAGTCACACAAGATTCACACTGTGGTGTGTGTGCTATCCTGCTACAGGAGAAAATCGCAGTCGCCAGTGAGCGAAAAAACCTCGTATTTACGTTAATAGAAGCAAGCTTGAGGGAAAAACTCCGTGACGACAGTGAAAATCCTGTACTCAGGTCAAACTGAGCGAAAAGTCGCTACATTTACACTGACAACTAATTGTTGTGTAGCGTGGTGTATGTAATACACGGTGTAGGTGTGACAGTTGTAGTGTAACTGTACCTACGTGTAAAATGACACAGTAAATAATATGGCGACGACGAAGGCAGAGGAGAAGAGGCGGCAGCGTGCGGCAGACGATCAGCTGGCCCGCACAGCAAAACTGCTACACCCATTGCTGAACCTGCAAAACCAATTGAGGTGGAGCATCAAAAGTGTCAATGAGACAAAATTTTATCATGTTACAATTACTCTCTCTGCCTAGCAGTCAGTGCTACGACGTACACATTGAGGTCGCCATTAATTATAGCACACGATTATGTTTCGACAAGTTGAGAATCCCTGTGCAAACTCGGGTCTTCCATAGCCTCGAACTGCACACGGGTCCTCAACCTGTGCCTTAACCTACAGTACTTATATTAATATTGGGGAGCTGAGAATCCTTGTGCAAACTTGGGTCTTCCATAGCCTCAAGTCGCCTCTGCAGAGTTCTCACTTCCCCCTTAACCTACAATACAATACTTATATTAGTACCGGAAAGCTGAGAATCCTTGTGCAAACTTGGGTCTTCCATAGCCTCAAGTCGCCTCTGCAGAGTTCTCACTTCCCCCTTAACCTACAGTACTTCTATTAGTACCGGGAAGCTGAGAATCCTTATGCAAACTTGGGTCTTCCATAGCCTCAAGTCGCCTCTCAACTTCCCCCTTAACTTACGGTACATATATTAGTACCGGGAAGCTGAGAATCCTTATGCAAACTTGGGTCTTCCATAGCCTCAAGTCGCCTCTCAACTTTCCCCTTAACTTAAGGTACATAATATGCATGTACAGGCCCTGGACATACTGTGTCCTGTGGGGCCAATGGGCGAGACATCAGGTCTGCACCCACTTCACCACTACCCTGTCTCTCAACTGACTCAGAGATTACAGGTGTGGTTATGAACGGCACAGGAAGGACATGTCCCTGATCAGTGGTGATACTTTGGCACACACTGCAGGAACGGACAAAACTGTCTATGTCTCGTCCCATCCCTGGCCAGAAAAAGTCAGCTCGGATACGGCCCTGGGTCTTCCTTTTGCCCAGGTGACCTCCTGAGGCTGGACAATGACCCCATTGTAACACTGCTAGACGGTACTTGGCGGGAACGACAAACTGCAGTCGAACCTCGCCCTCGGGTGTTCGTGACTCACGGTAGAGCCGTCCTTGTTTGCGAAGGAACTTGGCTCGACCTCCCCGTGAATACTTAATCACTCGACCCTTTTGTTTATTCCGCACGGCAGCAAGTGTCGGGTCAGAATGTTGTTCTTGTACAACAAGTTGACTGCACATCAGATCTTGCGGCGATTCAATGATCACTGGGGTGACACAGTCTGGAGCCTCAGTCATGGCTCGTGTCACCGCAGCAGCCGAAGTCTGAGTAGCGCCATCGGAGCAACTATCCTTGACTCCATTAATATTGCCTACTATTAAGTCAAATAGAGGCTCTGGCATGACAACTGCAAGTGTCGTACCAGTATAAAATGGAGATGCCACCTGGATACATACCTCAGGGAACAATCTCACTGATCCATCAATAAGGCTTACATGGATCTGTCGACCTGTATACTGCTCAGGCCGAACTAGACTCTGCTTAACAGAGCAACCTGAGGAACCATTGTCTCTCAGGACCTTCACAGGAATGCCTCCCACAAACCCTGGCTGAACAAGGAAGGTACTGTCACCTGTGGGAGGGCCTGTGGAGGAAGCAGCTAGCCACTCATGAGGCTGCTGAATTGATGTGGCAAACATTGTGCCTTGAGGGTTATATTGGGAAGATGGAACATTGGCCATCTGTGGAGTGGGTTCACTGTCACTGTGGGACTAGTGAACTGTGGGGAAGTACCCACACTGGTAGGGACGTGACCACCAGATTGCTGCTGAGGAATGAAGGCTGCATTCGCTTCCTGCCTCTTTTGAGTTGGTGGTGAAAAACTTTGTCCCGTCGGTCGGTTGCGTGGCTGATACTGCTGCTGGTTAGGGTACTTGTTGTACCTCTTCCACTCAGGTTTCTGAGTGTTTTGCCCCTGGTCCTTCCACTGCGGTTTTGGACCTTGACCATTACTCTGAGAACGGCCTTGGTGCTGGGATTCAGTCTGAGACGGCTTCCCAGACTTGGCAGTATCTTTTCTGCTCCAGGTGTTTTGCTTACGAGGTTGATACCCGTATGCAGTAAAGAATGCGTCAGCCTTCTCTGCCATTTGGCTGGCATCTTTCACCTGGCAGATCTTAAGCTGTGCTATGAGCTCAGCAGGCCACGACCTCTCTAGCTGTGTACGCAGCATAAGGTCAATTATCCCCTCACGCGTGGAAGGAGTTTCATCTTTCTCCATCCACTCATTTAAGTAAGCTGTGAGACGATCAAGGAACTGAACAGCTGTCTCCTTGTCTTGGAGACGAGCTCGCATGAACTGAACTTTGGCGTCGTCTACTGTGAGACCATACGCCTTAATGAGTGCAGCTTTCATCATCTCATATGTGAGATTGTCTCCACGAATTCTGTGGAGAATATCGAGGGCGGGGCCCTCAAATAAACTAAGAAACTGAAGCCGCTTAGCTGCCTCATCCAGTTGATACGTGTCTGCCATGTCCTCAAAACGAGCTATGTACGGCTCGATTCGCTCGCTTTCCTTGTATGAAGGAAGCTTGATGCGTGGGGTCGCCAGGACATGTGCAGGGAGAAAGCTCGTGGAGCTTGGATCAACTGCAGCAGACGTGTCTGAAGCCAAGGAATCTCGCTTGAGCTTCAGCACTTCAAGTTCATGTTCTCGTTCTTTGTCTCGTTGTTCACGCTCGTATTCGCGCTGTTCTCGCTCTTTTTCTAACTCGAGCTCGCGTTGTTTCTGCTCGTATTCGCGCTGTTCTCGCTCTTTTTCTAACTCGAGCTCGCGTTGTTTCTGCTCGTATTCGCGCTGTTTCTCACGCTGCTCTTGTTCATAAGCACGCTCTCTTTCACGTTCCTCACGCTGTTCTCGCTCGTATTCGCGCTGTTCTCGCTCGTACTCGCGCTGAATCCTACGGTCTTCACGAGCATCTTTCTCACGTTCTTGCTCGTAATTGAACCGTGAGAGAACGTAACTCTGTATTTTCTCTGGGTCTGTGAGACCAATATCTTTGGCTTCCTGTACATATACAGCTGTAGCCATGATGCTAGCTCAATTTACTAAGTAACCGAAATTGAGTACTGACTGCTTAGCGACGAATACTAATAAACAAAAGTAAAGAGTACAGACACAAGCTAGTGGTGACCAGTCTTATCCAGTTAACTGGCAAAGAATAAATCAAAAATGTAAATGACTGGGAAGACTCAATAATAAACACAATGGTACGGCGACTTCCCAGAAGCGAATAAAATTGTCTAGCGTTACCAAAAATAAACTAGAGTTAAGTACTCTATTGATTAATAAAGCAAAAATTCACTTGTTAAATCAACGGTAACCACCAGTAAACTTGTGCCTATAAACTTTAATGATAAATACCTAAATATGAATGAATGAGCACTATCTCGTGAATAGCTTTAGAGCTAGGAGTTAATATCCTGGCGAGGTCGCCAATTGTCACGGGGTTTTTATAATATCACGGTAATTTTGATATAAATGGTTAAATATTATTTAAATTGATATTTATATTCAATAATATTGAAGCGCAGAGACAATGATTGTCTTGCTACATCAAGCAACGATTACTTTACGCTGGCTTGTGCACGATTCTCTAAGAACGAGAATTTATAAACTTTCTCAACAGTACACAGCAGAGACTAATTACTCACAATTGCTGAATTACTGTACTGTTAGCCTCTGGAGAAAGTTACATCACCCCTGACAATAAATAACTAATACTAATAATAATAACATCAGGTTCTTGCTGATGCATTAACTCCTGGCACAACGGATTTTAAGTTAATACAACAAGACTGGTCTAAGTACCAGTTATGAAAGCAAACGTTTATGCAAGCTAGGAGCTATATGGAAAATAAGCTTAATTATGGAGAAATGAAACAAGATTTTTACTCTACATTAAGCTCAAGAAATAGAACTGTTAAATTTATTAATTACAAAAACAAATTTAACATTACATTTCAAATCAAATTAAATGAGACGCACTCGCTCACTCACACAGAAGCTAAATACTTACGCCTAGGAAAAACACCTTAACTAAACTCTTAAGACTACAAAATACACAAAGGAAATACTAGTCAATGAATGCGGTGTATCACCCAAAGCTGCAGAACTAAAGGTGGGAGCTTGGAGAAACTGTAAGTGGAGTTTGGGTACTAGCTGACCTCTCGCACTGCTGCACAGGTCCTGTCTCCGTCACAGCAAACACTAAACTGAATTCAAATAATGCATAAGCAGTACGCACAGGCCACCGGAAGAAGGCGTGGCTAACGGTTGAATGAAGCAGAGGCAAACGATAAAGAAATAATTGTATCGCTCAGTAGCGCACTTAGTGACGTGCATTAAATCGGTCACTTTTTTGAAAACGGTGACGAATTATTTGAAAAGTATACCCCGGAATGGAGAGAGAAACGGTTAACTGAGCGATACACAGTGAGTTTTCCACTAATAGTTCGTGGCTTCTCACAAAAAGGAAATGTCGCGAATTGATTCGTGACACACACCATGCTGTGTCTTCCTGTTCTTATATTTTCTTGCGTTTTTTCTTGTCTTTTTATTATTTTTTCTTTAAATTTTCATCTGCTTATTATCCAATTTCTTGCAGCTTCTTCACACGTTCATAGACTATTCTCGCTACCCTTCTTCTTAGTTTTACTTTTCCTTATTTTTCAACATTTTCTTTATTCAAACATCGACATACAAACACAGCCAAAATAAATAAAAAATAAATTAATAGGTAAATAGGGTTTCCGGTATATTTCTTCTTCTACCTTCTTCAAGTGTTCATGCTCTGTCTTCCCCTCCCTTGTCTTCCTTTATTATTTTTCCTCAATTTTTACCTACTTATCTTTTAACAAGCAAAAATGAAAATGATACATATATTTAATTATTTTCTCCATCTTCATGCGTTCATAGTATGGCTTCGTTTCTCGTTTTTTTTTTCTTTCCATTTCCTTTTTTCTGTCTTGGCATTTACTTTGGAATGAAAGCCAAAAAAAAAAAAAAAGAAAGAAAAAAGAAAGAAAGAAAGAAACACCTAAGAATGTTTATTTTCTGGCTTTTTGCATTTCTTCCTACTTTCCTTGGTGTCTCCTCGTCTGTCTTTTTTATTTTATTTTTTCAATATTTTCCCCTAGTCTACTTTTTTCCAACATGGACAAACAACACAATATAACAAATATATAATTATACCATTCGATTTTCTGTATCTTATTTCACACGTTCCTTGATTCTCCATATATATATTTTCCCTTTCTCATGCATAGGCCCACGAACACCAACGGAGAGTAGAAATTATAAAAAAAAAATACTCTCACCGGTTTCTTGTTCCTCCTTCACACATCACGTATGTATTCTCTCGTTCTTCTTTATCTTAGTTTGCACAGTTTTTCCTCTCTGTAAAGCATGGACACAAAAGTATAGTTAACACTTTGAGTACATTTTTTTTAACCTCTCACACTTTATGTATCATCCTTCTTCTTTTTTTCTTCCTCTTTTTTTACCCTTCTCGCACTTTATCTATGTTCCTTCTTTTCTTCTCTTTTCTTTTCTTTTTTTTCTTCTCGGCATTCTCACTCACGAGCGGAAAATGAAAGTGGCACAAACAAACATGTTATCTGTTTCCTTGTGCCTTCCTTACTCTTTCAGCGTCTACCTTTTCTTTTCTTTTTGTTTTTTCTTATTTTTTCCTTCGTATAATCCTCATATCTTTCTTTCACATGCACACACACAAGGAAATATTTTGTTATTTTAATCTCTACCCTTTTCTAATGTTCATGGTCTGTTTTATATTTCAAATCTATTTTCTCTTCCGCCCCCTCTTGTTCGCTGAATTACATGCACATGCAAAAGAAAAAAAAAATAATCTCTGCTTTTCATTTCTTTATTACCTCTCTCAGTGTCCTCTGCCAGGGAGCTTTATTTATTTATTTATTTATTTTTATTCGATTTGTCTGTCTGTGTGTTTGTATGACCATTAATAACATTATAAAAAAAGAACTGGATGAAATGGTACAGAATTTGGAATAATGATGGGGGACCATCAGAAGACCAAGTAATCAAATTTTGGATGAAGAATGTCAAAGTGAAGGGGTCAAAAAGGGGGATGGTGCCCTCTCTCTCTCTCGCTCTCTCTCTCTCTCTCTCTCTCTCTCTCTCTCTCTCTCTCCCAACTGCTCGTTACCGTGGAATGCGCAGTAAGGGTGTGCTGGCGGTGAGTCGTGATGCGCAAGTCCTGTCATTTACACGGCGGCCGCGTGTGTCCTGAGAGAGAGAGAGAGAGAACTAATCTCACGGTCGGAACTAATCTCACGGTCGATATTCGAGTTTAGACAAATTTCATCAGGCTGGGAGAGAGGACCTTACCTTGCTCGTTTCGTTTTCTGTCTTCCCGTCCATTCTCCGCCTTACTTTCTACGCCATCTTTATTTTCTTACTTCTTTCTTATAATCTGGCTCCCTTTCCCGGACCAGATTTACTTTCTTTTCTCTTCATATTCACCGTTTTTCTCATATCCTGTTTTAGTTTAATATTCTGTCTCCTTTTCCTTTTCCTGTTCTCTCTCTCTCTCTCTCTCTCTCTCTCTCTCTCTCTCTCTCTCTCTCTCTCTCTCTCTCTATTGTGCCTTTTGCTCATAATCTATCATTCTTCCATCTTGTTGATGTGTTTTTTTTTCTTTGCTTGTCTTGTCTTCATTTTCCTCTCTTTGTTTATTTCATGCTCGTAATTTTTCTTTCTCTTCCGTGTTTATTCCTCATCCCTCCGTTATTTTTTTCTGTTATATATTTTTTCTTATTCTTAGTTTGTGGAATAGAGCTAAAAGTTTCGAAGGACTGAAAAATGGCTGCTTTAATTTTCCTGCTCACGATTCAGCCCTTTATGACATGATAATGATGATGATGATAATGATAATGATGATAATGATGACAGTTATTCCCTGCGTACGAGCTTACAACAGATATAAATATTTATAACGTCCTTTTTTATATTATTATTCACACATTCAGGTAGTTGTCTTTCTTTCTTTTTTTTTATCTTCTTCCCTCACATATATATGCATGGCACAATGAAAATATACATGCAATATTCATAGCATCTTTACATAATTCAAGGAAGGTTCTCTCTTCTCTTTTTTTTTTTTTTTTTTTTTCTGTTTTTCGTTCCTTATATTTTATTTCCTCTTCACTTTTCCACGCATGCGAACACAGAAACAGACACTGACAAGAGTGTGTGAATATATAACATGCCTCCCCCCCCCCCCCCCGTTTTTGCCACTTTCATGTTTTTCCTCTATTTTCTTTAGACTGTCGTGCTCCCTTTTTCTTTCCACTTGTGAACGCTTCCACACGCAAGCACAAAATAATCAGACATGTCAGTATAATTATTTATATATTTTTTTTGCTGCTTCAGACATTTTTTTCTTTTCACTTGCTATTTTAAAACCTTTCCTTTCTTCTTTTCCCACGTACACAAACAGAGGATAAAATGGCATATATCTTCTTAATCATCAAGTTTATTTCACAGGCTTCACACTGTCCTGATTCATCTATTTCTCTTTCCTTTTCTTTCGCTCCTTCATCCTTCACTCTCTAACGCATGAACACACAGTCACCGTCAGAGAAGTGAAGCATGACCCCAGCACACACACACCTCCGTAGCCACCATTAGCGGGCCAGACGCAGGGGCTCAGAAGCACATAAGGCCCATGACTTGCACGCCTCAGACCAACAAGGGCTTCACTGGATCATAACTCGGGTGCAAAAAGCCAGAGCACACGCCGACACCACTCCACACACAGATTATCAACCATCTTATCCCCTCGGAAGAACACTGGACATTTAGCATCATAAATCAGCGAGCATTTTAACCCTGTGAATAATCATTGGACACTTAACTACATAAATCAGCGAGAATTTTAAGCCCCTGAATGGTCACTGGACATTTAGCTACATAAATACGTCTGAAGGCAGCAGGAATGAGATACTTGAGTGGCCATTGATGGTGAAAGGATTAAATAGAAATAGTTTTTAAGTGCTTATAGTATCAAACTGAATTGATAAGATGGTTGGGGAAGTGAGGGAGAACCGAAAATACTCAATCATTTTCCTATTAAAAAAAAAATGATTTACGTGATTATAAGGCAACGTTTTGTGAGGCTGTCCTTTAAATGTAATCCTTTTCTAGATCTAAAATTTCGCATCGGCAGCCATGAATAAGTCTGGGACTAGGCACCTGTACTACAACAGAAGAGAAAATAGGTTTGCCACGTTCTTCTTCTTGACCTCACGCTTGAAGAGTAGTCAGGTGGATGTAGAGAAACATAAGAAAAAGTTGTTCATATGTTTTTTTCTTGGAACAGCTTTGTATGAGGCACTGAATTACGAAAGTTTTTACTAGTAGGTTATCTAAGGCAGCTCTCGGACAAGGTCTCTCTCTCTCTCTCTCTCTCTCTCTCTCTCTCTCTCTCTCTCTCTCTCTCTTAATTTCGTCTAAGTGAAAAAAAATCTGGATTTAAGTATAATTATCTAAGTAGTGTCCTAGTTTAGTCAGAATTAAACTAGATAGATTTGCTTTGTTTTTGTTTTTAATAGGGCAAAGTGTTAATTTTGGTGATTAAACTGGTGGTAGGCAGCCAGGTATATTCTCTACAATATGTGACCTAATACTCGACACCTTCACAACCCTACATTATTTATTTTTAGTACCAGCATCTTATGAGACACTGCCAGGTCTTACAAGACCACTTATACTTTTTTTCTTTTTTGAAGCACTTGACCTGAAGTCAAGGTGCGGGAATTCGAGCCTGCGCCGTGTTCCGTGTCGGGCAGTACGGAACACGGTGTAACAAATGACGAACACGGCCCGACACACGTACCCCGACACGACCTGCACCCAGAAGTGGCCTGACCCGTGGCACCTCAGCCCTGTGTTCTCGCATTTTGATGATTTTTTAAAATATTATTTCTTTTCCTTTCTTCATCAGTTTTCTTCTTTTTGTGACACGTAATAATTTTTTTTCGTATATTGTCCATGTCTGTGTTGTTAATGACAGTGGTTTGTTTTCGTCGTGTTAGGAGGCTCGTTAATCTAATAAACTATAGCAGTAGGCGTGTGTGTGTGTGTGTGTGTGTGTGTTTTGGGCAGCCAAAACTACACATTCAAATCGCACAAAATTGGCACAAAAATCGCAAAAAAAAAAAAAAAAAAAAAAAAAATCGCTGATGTGAAAAAACTTGGTCCCATCACGATTGAGAAGCTTTTACTATATTTAATGAGCGATCACATTTTGACCAAAAAATGCCGCTCCCGGCGCCCGGAATAGGATCTCCGTAGAATTTTTTGCCCACAGCTATAACTAAAATATATTACAGCAGCACGAGAGCTCTCCGCAGGAGCAAGTGCGAGGGGCCCGAAGGGCTCACGAGCACTTGTGATACTTCTTTACCCCTCATTCTGGAGAGGGACGCCTTCTGGTGGTGGCACTGATATAGCTGGGTGGTTGTGCTGCCTGGGTATACAAAGGTCCCTCAACACCTGACATTTCCTCCCTGACCAGTTGCTATTCCAGCACAAAGCGTGTTAATCCCTTCGGTTATTTGGTGTATTTTTTTTATTATATCCAGTTATCTCCAGAAATTTTATTCAACTCACGAGATTTTACGAACTGGAGGAGTCACAGTGAATTTGGCCTTGACTGACAACTTTAATACGAGATCATTCCTTGGTTGAATATTATTGGCTTGAATATACATATACCAAAAATAAAGGATTAATTTTTATTTGTACGTTATTCAAGCAAACTGTGTGGTGGTGGAGAGGGACGCCTTAACGTGGTGGCACCGATATAGCAGGGCGGCTCCACTGCCCAGTTACAAGAGTATAATTCCTATCTCCCTCACCTCCCTCTCAATCCCCCGAAAAGGATGGAGGACTACTGGAGAATGGAGACCACCCTGCATAGTCCACAGGGTTCACATGTCAGTTGAACCTGGGACAACAACAACAACAAGCTCAGTCGATAAGTACACTAGTCAGTCTCGTCGGCAAAGGAGGCTCCGAACATTTCATCCTTACTTGTTTGATTCTACATGTGATCAAGTTATCTTCACTATTCCTAGGCCTAGATTCCACAGTGCTGCTAAGAGTTCGGATGTTAGGAATTATGTGGGAATTTGTGTGTGTGTGTGTGTGTGTGTGTGTGTGTGTTTTGTATCTACACCACAAACCCATATTCAGTACGTGGATATGCTGAAATTGAGAGACAAGGAAGGGATGCGATGGAGCCTTCTAACCCACGAGATTACGGGGCTTCTTCTCTGGGTGAACAACAGCGGGATTCACTTACCTTTGGCCCCTGTCTTAAGGCGTAATGACGTCGGAGTGGAGTGTGACAAGGATAACACTGGTCCGGTTGCGTTTATCATCATTATGTGGAGGGGGGGTGAGGAGGTGATGATGGGGAGGTGGGGAGGACAGAGTGAGAAGAGAGAGATCTGTGCCGAAGAGAAGGAGAGAGCTGTAGGGAGAGAACCGTGAAAGAAAAAGACCAGAGAGAGAGAGAGAGAGAGAGAGAGAGAGATTGATCGAAGCGTGTGGCATTCTTAGAGCTAAAGAGATAGAGAGTGAGGAAGTGGTTGCTGCTGTTATTTATGAGCAAATGATGAGAATTGTTACGAGATGCTGAAAGGTTGGTATGGTGTAGTGATGATGGTGAGGAATGTGGTGAATGGTAGTGGTAATAGTGATGGATGTGGTTAATGGTAGTGGTAATAGTGATGGATGTGGTGAATGGTAGTGGTAATAGTGACGGATGTGGTGAATGGTAGTGGTAATAGTGATGGATGTGGTGAATGGTAGTGGTAATAGTGATGGATGTGGTGAATGGTAGTGGTAATAGTGATGGATGTGGTGAATGGTAGTGGTAATAGTGATGGATGTGGTGAATGGTAGTGGTAATAGTGATGGGTGTGGTGAATGGTAGTGGTAATAGTGATGGATGTGGTTAATGGTTGTGGTAATAGTGATGGATGTGGTGAATGGTAGTGGTAATAGTGATGGATGTGGTGAATGGTAGTGGTGAAAGTGATGAATGTGGTTAATGGTAGTGGTAATAGTGATAGGTGTGGTGAATGGTAATGGTGATAGTGATGGATGTGGCTGTGGTGGTGGTGTTAATGGTGATAGGGGAGGTGATAAGTATGGTGTGTGTCGTGGGTGAGGTGGTTTGGTGATAATGGGTAATGTGGCAATGTGATGGTGATTATGAGTGATGATGGTAATGGATATTGTTTGAATGGTGCATATTGTAGTAGTAGCAGTAGTAGTAGTAGTAGTAGTAACAGTAGAGTAACCCTGTTCTGTCTGGCCGAACAGTCCCATCAGTCGGAGGCATGCAATCACTTCTGCAGGTTCTCCCGTGTGGAGGTTTAGTTCCTGGATGGACGCCATATTTGCGTCTTTTCACCCACTTAACAGTAGCACGATATTAGGCTCCACGTCACCCCGTTATTTGATTATATGGTTACCACCCAACGTTGTACGTGGCGTCTTGGGTTACAGGTGATAATATATATAGTAATGGTGATGGTGTGTGATGGTGATGGAAGTTATGATGACGATAATGACGAATGAGGTGGTCGCTATGGTGATGGGGCAAGTAGTGTGGTGGTATGGTGATGGATGTGGTGAAAATGAAGTTGTATCAAGTGATGGTGGTGAATGGTGGTGATGGTAAGGATGAATGTTATGATGATGATAGTGATGTGGATGGGCGCTGTCTGGGGTGGGTGTGGTGAGGTGGGAGGAGTGGGGGGGGGTGTAGTGAGGTTGATGGGGAGGGGACGATGGTAGGTGACTGGGGTGGATGTTAAAGGGAGTGGGAAATTTGTTGATGCTGTTTGTAGTTCTCCGGATTTTGTACTTTCTCTTCCTTGTTTCAGCATCCTCCTTCACTCTCTTTAAAGGTGGGATGATGATGATGATGATAGTGATGATGATGACGACGACGAAAGGTAGGTATAAATGAGCAGTTGACAGTTCCCCTGTATGTGGAATAATAATAATAATAATAATAATCTATCTGTCTATCTATTGCCAGACGCCTTAATCCCTTATACGGGGTGGCCACAAACAAATCGCCTTCATGTCACCCTGTTCCCCGCCATTTCACTGCCCTGCTCCCAATTCACACACCCCTTTCTCATATACCTCTCCACTCCATCCCTCCATCTCATCCTTGGCCTTCCCCTCCCTCTTCGATAGCTCTATCCTAATCTAAATAAAGTCGTCTGATGATAACAAGAACAAAATTAACAAATCATAATCTTTTCGAGGAGGTAATAGGAAGCTGCCTAAATCTTCCTTTTAGATGTCTCCTCATCTGAATAAAATCGTCTGACGTTATATAGGCATCGAGACCTACACACATTCCTATATTGAAGCATAGTGATATATAAAACTTAAAGCACTTCTACACGCACACACACACACACACACACACACACACACACACACACACACACACACACACACACACACACACACACACACACACACACACACACACACATTGTTAGTCTTATACGGTCACTCATTCTAGTATAGATTATAAGGTCTCCACACACACACACACACACACACACACACACACACACACACACACACACACACACACACACACACACACACACACACACACACACACACACACACATACACACACACACACACACTCTCTCTCTCTCTCTGAAAACGTAACTTGCACAGTCCACCACAAAGTTCATAAATCACTACCCCCCCTCCCCCATCCGTTCCCTCTCTTTCTTCCCCAGGTACCCCCATTGGCCCTTTCTCTCTTCATCCTCTCTCTCTCTCTCTCTCTCTCTCTCTCTCTCTCTCTCTCTCTCTCTCTCTCTCTCTCTCTCTCTCTCTCTCTCTCTCTCTCTCACCTCCCACTCACTTTTCTCCTCTTCTCTCACCTTCTGGCCCCCTCTGCCTTTCCTCCCCTCTTCCCCTCCCCCCTCTTCATTTCCATCCACTTTCTGGCCCTTCTCACTCCCCTCCCCTCTCCCTCCTCTCACACCCTCACCTCTGTCCTCCCCTCTCCTCTTTCCCTTTCCCCGTTCTCACATTCTCTTTCACGTCACCCTCTCCCCTCTCTTCCCCCACTCTTTTACTCCACCCACTCCCCCACCCACTCTTTCACTCCACACACCTTCCCCACACATTCTTTCACTCTATCCACTTCATCCACCCTCTCTTTCACTCCACCCACTCCCCGTTATCTTCTCCCCTGTCGTATTTTTGTCACTTAACTCAATCTCTGCTTGTCCAGTTGCTCCTCCGGCTATCTTCATTAGCAGTATCCTCTTCCTCCTCCTCCTCCTCCTCCTTCTCTGCCTCCTCCCATGAATAAGGACATTTTTCCATATTAAGTAATTCCAAACGTCCCACCTCTTATTAAAACCCCCGTTATGAACACATAGTCACCAAGATATCACCTTCATTTTAACAACTAGCAAACTGACGCATGGTGACTGTCTTAGCACCATCATAGCACCGTCAGAGCACCATTTTCAGTAGCAATATCACCATTAACTTATTGTGTGGAGATATAAATTGCATCGCTGTACTGAACGGATGAACAAAGTAGAAGGACATCAGCCAAACACCATCATCACGCACCAAACTTCACGCATAACCAAATTCATAACTTTATCACCAACTAAAATGCAGACACCCTCACCACTCAGCGAACCACGCATCACCACCAGTACCACCAACATCATCACCACATCGTCAACTCAGCTTGCTTCTTCTACACTCCTACAAGTCTCATCACTATCCAGCAGAGCACATTCTACAACACCTCATCCCCACTTGACACATCGTGGACACCACCCACCACGCCTCACTTCACGCCTTGTCAGCACCATCATCATTCCCATTTCATCACCACTCGACTCTCTCCCTCTTCTTCAACCCACATCACCATCAAACATATCATCTTCACTACCAGCCACCACATTTCAGACACTTTCACCACCACCCGACGTATTTCACACACCTTCATATCACCACCACACCCATCAGCACCGCCACTCATCACCACCACCACACCAAAAAACCAACACCCTTTTCTCCACTCCCCCCACCCTCACATTCCCACTCCCTCCACCCATTCCCCCACACTTCCCCTCCTCCACCCCTCACCACACCACCACTACCCTTCTATCGCTGTCAGCCACAAGTTGCTATCTTTACGAGAACCCGAGCAGGAGGTATGAAGCCAGCGAGTGCTCAGTCCTGGGATGTCTTCTTCATGTTGCCGCTCGTACACCCACCACCACCGAAAACATAAAAAAAAAAAAAAAATGAACTCTCCTTAACCTAAATTTGGCAGTCACTCATTCTTTTAAAAATCTTCTTTCACCTCTAGAAAAATCTTAAGAATCTCCTAAACCTTAACTGAAATTTACACGTTCTCTTAAAACTCTCCCTTTTTCCTGAAGTCGTTCACAAAATTCCTCTTAAGGATCTTTAAATTAATAAGAATATAAATAAGTAAAACTTATGCCTGGAAATCATCTTTTGTCTATAGTGTGCGTTTATCCCATGATTTGGAGGTACGTAGTGTTTTCATAATGATGATGATGATGATGATGACTGTTCAGTACAAACCCTAGTATTTTGGGGAAATGTCTTTGTTGGAAGGACACAAGTCAAGAGTGAGAGCAGTGGAAATGAGTTATTTAAGAGGAGCCTGTGGAGTCACATGGACAGACAGACTGACGAATGAGGATATAAAGGAGCGTTGTGGTGTGGATGTGGATGTGATAGGAAGCGTTATGAGGAACACACTGAGGTGGTTTGGCCATGTGGAGAGGATGGAGGGTGAAAGACTGACGAAGAGAGTGTATGTGAGTGAGGTGGAGGGGGGAAGAGGGAGGGGGAGGCCGAGGATGAGATGGAGGGATGGGGTGGAGAGATATATGAGAGAGGGGGGTGTGAGTTGGGAGCAGGGCAGTGAAATGGCGGGGGACAGGGCTACTTGGAGGCGATTTGTTTGTGGCCACCCCAAACGGGATTGAGGCGTCTGGCAATAGATAGATAGATAGTCTTTGCAGGCGGCTTGTTTTTGTCTGTAATTCGACGTTAAGCACCATCCATGCACCCCATGGAGTGTTAGGCGAGTACTCTACAATTAAAATGAAACCAGAAAACCATTGGATGCGCTGGCTGGTATCCACATAAGCGGTAAATGGATGCCTGTGGTCTAGTGTTTATCCCTCCAACCGGTTGTGACTATTACTGTGTCGAATTCGAGGGGTCGTTGAGGTTTATTGTTTCACATATTGCCACTTAGGGGCGAGTAACAGGTCACCCTCACCTAAAATGTCTAGCCTGAATAAGCTAGTCCTAGTTTTCAGCTTTCTTGATAGAGCAGTGCAGGATATGACGACGAAAAAGGGGACGGATTCTGGTTACCACAGGATGATTTCTTTTGGATTAGGAATAGCCTCTCGAACGCTAGCCATCAGTAAAATGACTTTTCAGGCTGGAAACTGAATCCTATTACTGTGATAAAGAAGGTTAGGGTCATTAATCGGTATAGCCTTTGACCCTACCCTGCCCTGCCTTGCCCCTCCCTTTCTCTCCCTCAGTCCCCTCCCTCTTGACCATCCCTCTCCCCCTCTCCCTTCCATTCCCACCTGCTCTTCCTCCCTCCCTCCCATATCAGAATTGCAAAACCACCTCGGAGTGCTTGACTCTGAAAGGCTTATTTCTCCTTTAAATTCCTTTCCACCTGATTTTCCACTTACCTCATCTTCACCTCCCAAACACACACACGCCCGCGCGCGCGCGCGCGCACACACACACACACACACACACACACACACACACACACACACACACACACACACACACACACACACACACACACACACACACACACACACACACACACACACACACACACACACACACACACACACATTCTCTCTCTCTCTCTCTCTCTCTCTCTCATCAGAATTGCAAAATCCTTTCCATTCTGAATGCCTCGTCCTTCACCTTCAGTCACTGGTCCCACAGACAATCTATTACCTCTCTCTCTCTCTCTCTCTCTCTCTCTCTCTCTCTCTCTCTCTCTCTCTCTCTCTCTCTCTCTCTCTCTCTCTCTCTTCCCCTCCTGTCGTCGGTCGATGTCGATCCGTTTATATTCAGTCACAACCAACAGCATAATTATCCAATGAAGGTGCGCACGTGTGATGTCTGGCCGTCGTTCTTGGCTGTACATTTTAAGTGGGTGGGGTGTTCGTAAGTGAGTGGGTGGAGTGTACGTACGTGAATGGGTGGGGGGTACGTAAGTGAGAGGGTGGGGGATACGTGAGTGGGCGGAGGGTATGTAAGTGATTGTCAGTTTGTTAGAGAGGGGAAACTGCAGGTGTTTTGGGGGAGGGAAGTGTATGAGGGAAGGGATGTTAAGAGGGGAAGAAGAGGAGGACCGAGAGCGAGACAATGGGGGAGTGTGTGAAGGGAGGGTTGTAAGATTGTGAGGTTAGAAGAAGCAGGTCAAGGGCGAGATGATGTGATGTGGTGTGGGTGTATATGGAGAACGGTGTGCGAGACTGTAGTTAGCAAAATAAGTCGCTGAGAACGAAATGAGGAATACAGGAAAGAAGGGGAGATGAGTCCAGAGAGACAGATTTATTACTAATAGGGATACAAATGCCTGGTGGATCTTTGTCTTCGTCATCCCTCACAAAATGCAACATAAGTAATTAGTCAGACAGATAAAATTAATGTATACCAAGTGTTTTTCTTAACACGGAATAGATTAATATAATGAGATTTATAGACAGCCAATAGGAGTGCAGGCGCCAGACCCTAAATCTCTACTGACCATCGCATTAAAATATATATATATATATTCATTCATTGCCAGACGCCATGTATCCCAGACGGGGTGACCAGGGGCTTAGAGTTAATTGTTTTACAGGGAAGGGCACTAATCCTCCACCAACTCCACTTGACACGTAGGAAGAACGTTGTGCCAACAGCATCTGGTGTTCCCAGGCGGTCACCCATCCAAGTACTAACCAGACCCAACGTTGCTTAACTTCGCTGATCGGACGGGAAGCTGTGTACTCAACGTGGTATGGCCGTTGGCATATATATATATATATATATATATATATATATATATATAGTGGGTTTAGGAAGCTCACCCATCTCTCTGCTTTACAATTTATTTCTGCGTCTTGGTATCTCTACACGTGGGTCCTTTATGCTCTCTTGTGTGTCATTTTGTGCAAGATGTGTCGATAATTAACGCCTGTCTGGACGCTATTTTTTTTTCTAATTTATTCCGGTTATTAGCCATACCATGTTACTTAGATTAGGGGAGACTTCTCGATCGGGAGAGGTTAAATATAGACCTTAATAAACCCTTCACTGCTAAAATCCTTCCTAACGTGAGCATCCTCCTCTGTATATAGAAAATAAAATGAGGCAAAATTCTTCCTTCCGTTGAATGAACTATGAGTTGCTTAATAGAGAATGTTAAATAGTTGAGAAAAGGTCATGCAGTCTAAAGAGAAATGCATGGAAGTTAGTTATTCATATGGAGTGAATTGAAAGTAAAAAGTTGACTACGTTTAAGTGTGTGAGACTGGTGGGGTTGTGACGAAGAAGAGGAGAAGAAGAAGAAGAAGAAGAATAGGAAGAAGAAGAATGAGAAGAAAAGAAGACGAAGAAGAACAAGAAGTAACCTCCTCCCACTTTCAGTGATAGATGTAATCGGACAGAGTTAGCATAATGAGAGAGAGGAAAAAACTAGACACATATAGCAGATACAAAAAAAGAGAAAATATATAAAATAAAGGAGAAATAATAGTAAAGCAGAGATCCTACACTAGTTATTATTTAATCAAGGAGAAGCTGGATTTAATGATTATGCATATGAGTTAGTTTATGGCCGCTGGTTCGAAGGCAATCGTTTTTACTAGATTTTTTTTTTTTTTTTTTTTTTTTTATCGAACTGGTAATCCGAGAACCACGAGTGATGGGCAAAATATCCGCTTGAATCTGACGTCGTAGTTTCCTGCTATATTCGTACAGTTCTATTTAGCACAGTAGAGTCCCTAAAAATGAATGGGTTAGTGAAGGCTGCATCTAATTTCGCGTGTTCACAGTCTCTCCCCTGACTTTAAGAAAATCGTCTGGAGCTAATAATAAGAAATCAGACGTATTCAGACAGGTGGTGCCCCTTGAATCACCTGACATTCTCTTGCTACTTCCAGACGATTTTAGTCATCTTAGGAGAGGTCACTTTTACTGGAGGGGTTGGTGAAGGCTTTGTTTAACCCCCCAGGTGGAAAAGTCTCTCTCAAGCTGAATAAAATCGTCTGGTAGCAAAAATAATGAGTCATGGGAGTGAAGGGGTTAAGCCCTTAATTTGGACTCATAATAATGACTGATCTTTGAGTCCAAGCGTTCGAGGGAGTGACTCGGAATAAGTAATTAGGGTGGTAGTAATGAGGGGCACTTAACCTGGGCAGTAATAAGGTAATCTGAATGCCCGCCGGAGTGATTAGGACGATAGCGGACGGGATTCCTGCGCTCATGTTAAACGCAGCTTTCGTTTGTGTGTGTGTGTGTGTGTCATTGAACTTTTCTAGATTATTAACAAAATTGATCCAGACTTTTCAAGAACTAACACACACACACACACACACACACACACACACACACACACACACACACATTAAAACCATTCGCCATTAACTCCTTCAGGACGGCGATTCTTTTATTCTTTTTATTTTTTCATGCTACTCCCAGATGGTTGCTCAGTAATTGGGTTGTAAACAGACTCTGTTACCGTCAGTATTTGTACGATTAATCAAGGTGGTTAGTGAACATCGAATTGGCTTGGTTCCCTCCCATTAAACCTATTTATTCATTTATTTAGTTATTTATTTATTTGTATGCATTTTTCTTTGATAATTTTATGTCCTTTCTGTCTGTCAATAAATTTCCTCAAATTATAGATGGAGCTGAGATAGAATTATAATGGATGAATTTATATATGTCACCATTATAAACAATCTCTTATCAACTCCATCAGTACAGTGATTTTAATTTTATTTCCATACATTATTTCAGCGTATGACACCCCCTTATTGTAAAAGGGTTAAGAAAAAAAAATATTCTTAATACGATAGTCAGCCTGGTCAAGAAAAAATTACGGTGTTACCGAACTGGGTTAATTGCCTCACTAAGAACGCATTTTTATTATTATTTTTATATTTTCGTCGCTTTATTCCTCGGTTTTAAATAGAAGTGAGGCAGACTTTTACTTCATTGATGTTTATGCAAGTCCTTATTGGTAAGTCTTCAGTAGCCTCTTTAACGATATCTTTATTTGACTTGTCCTTTTAGCACACTTTTTTATATTATTATTATTATTATTATTATTATTATCATTACGGTACTACTGGTACTACTACTGCTACTACTACTACTACTACTACTACTACCACTACTATGGCTATTACTGGACGACGACTACTATTACAACTACTACTACTACTATTATTACTACTATTATTACTACTACTGTTACTACGACCACTTTACTTCTACCATTACTATGACTACTACATGACGACTACTTCTACTGCTACTACTGATCCTACAACTACAACTATTACTACTACCACTACCATGACTACTATTCGACGACTGCTTCTACTACTACTATTTTAAAAGGTCGCTTGCAATCATAAAATTGGTATTAATATGAACGTTATCCTCTCCAGCAAACAGGTGGGATTGTGTATGCTAGCCTGGTGCTCTCTCCCCATTCGCATCCTCGTTATATTTCTTTCATTTTTGTCTGTCTGTCAGCTCTCAGTTTGAGATCAGAGTAGGCTTAGAGTGAAAGAGCGATGAGACCTGTTGTGCTGTTCGTCTCTCTCTCTCTCTCTCTCTCTCTCTCTCTCATCGAAATTCAGTAAAAATACACAAACATTCTCCTTATTTTCTCTTATGTCTCTGTCATCAAACACGTCTTAACAGAAGGAAATGAGTCGGACTTTAAATGTGGGGGTATCTGCGAGGGAAACATGATAATTGTAAAACAAACCATTAGATATATTATCAGGCTGGTTCTATTTTATCCCAAGTTATCATCATCATCATCATCATCATCATCATCATTAACGTAAGGCAGACTCTAGGAAAAGAAAGACGAAAGAGGGAATGACAGTCGATTAACTGAACTGGAAGGAGTAGGGACCTTGCTCAGATTAAAACAGATTCTTTATATCATATGCATGCGCAGTGAAATGGTTCAGTGAAATGGGCCAGGCAATCACTCACTCCTACTTCAAGCCCCGGAAATCCTGACTCCACCTTACAAGCTTATCCATAACCATCTATGTATAATATATTTGCATTTTAATAATCCTCCTAAAAATTTACTGCTTTTCCATCTGCCTGTCAGCTGTCAGTTTGTTATCGAAATTTTTCCCAATCCTCCTCCTCCCTCCTCCCACAGTTTCCTCCTCCCCCTGCCTCCTCCTCCCTCCCTTACCTCATCCCCTTGCTGCTGGGATATCTCTAAGCCTGAGGAAATGGCATGATAGTTAATATGCAAACATCTGTGTCCTTCCATCGATGAAAGAGTTAAAAAGGTAATGAGAGTGGTGAAAATGATAATAATTACCACTACTACTACTACTACTACTACTACTACTACTACTACTACTACTGCTACTACTACTGCTGCTGCTGCTACTACTTCTAACACTACTACAAATATTATTATTATTATTATTATTATTATTACTCCTCCTCCTCCTCCTCCTCCTCCTCCTCCTGTTCCTCCTAATCCTCCTCCTCCTCCTCCTCCTGTTCCTCCTAATCCTCCTCCTCCTCCACACGAGAAATCCGGCTGACATATTGAATGATGGAATGTCCAATCAATAAATTAAAGGAAAACAAGACCAATAGATAGCTGATAAGATGTGAGCTTTGATAGATCGATAAATAGACACAGACAGATAGATACATAGACAGGAATTATATAAGTGGAGAGAAGACAGATAGCAAGATAGGCACAGACAGAGACAGGAAGAGAGAGAAGGAAAAAAGACAGACACAGACAGACAGATAGAGAGATAAAGAGAGAGACAGCTGATAAGAAGACATACTACCAGACAGTTATATGAAAAGAGCGAGGATAAGATATACTGAGAGGCTAAATGAATGATATAGGCTATTATGAGGTTATTTTTTTTCATCATCATCATCATTATCATTTCCTGCCATCACGATCACCACCGCCAACATCACTATCGTCATTATCACCACAGTCATCACTATTTTCTACAACTTACATTTCCATCATCACCGTTCCCCTCCCCATCACCATCACACTCCACACTCACCATAACTATTATCGCCACAATCCTCACTCACCACCACTGTCATCACCACCGTTCCCAGTAATACAGCCATCAACCATCGTTCCATCTAGGCCCTCATCACCACGCCCAGTATCACCACCATCCTCATTACCAGTAAAATACCACGCCATTTCCCTCTGGTTCTGGTATCATTTCTCCTGCTGTTCCTTCACTCATGATGTTCATTTGTGTTCATTTTAATTTACTTACTGTGCCATTATGGGGGAGGAAAATGTTCAGGTAATGGGTGTCAGGTGTTCGGGTTAATTTCGAACAATAGCTGGTCTATATTTTCACGCCATGTCACCTTTAATTTAGTTAGTGTGGGGAGGAGGGAATTCTTAAAGCCGTTCATATTTATTAACCCCTTCAATTCAATTACCTGTTTTCCGTTTTTGTCTCTCTCTCTCTCTCCACACTCATATTTTTAACTAAAAATAGCCTTCGATTATCTCCACTACAAGAACTTTTTCCAAACTTTGAACAAAATCGTCTGGAGGCAGGAAGAGTCAAGCAATAAAACACGTCACCGGAATGAAAGGGTTAAGTGACTTCCTATATTATTGCGACAATGGAGATTCCTACCTTGTTCGCATTTTTTGTTTTGACGTCACTTCGGCGGAGGAAAAATTTTAATGCTACAGATGTCATAGATGCCATTTTTCACTTATTTATTTTTGTTTCGGAGTCGCTTTTCTTCTTCATAATTTTCATTTGATTCTGCATGTTTTGGCAATGAGTGAGTGAATACGGAGAGGCGCATGACAAAGATTTCACGCTTCTTTTTAAAATTGGCAATCGACGCAGTGACTCAGGTGTGTGTGACGTGTACCTGTTAAGAAAGTAAAAAAATATATATGTACTCATGATTTTGTTTATCAGATGGGGTCAGGACTGTGAAAGATTGAATGATGTGTAAATGACTGTGTGACTTTCTCGCTGGGCATGCACTTTGATAGTTGGCTGTCATTTATACTACCTATTCCTGTGTTCCTGCATCTCACCCCAATCCAGCTTTCAGGCGAGAAGTCGGGTTGGGATGAGGATGATGATGATGATGAAGAGAAGGAGAAGGAGAAGGAGGAGGAGGAGGAGGAGGATTAGACAGGATTACACAGGAAAGCAAACAGCAACAGACCTTATGGTCCTTTCGAGGCTGCTTGTTAGAGAAAACTATGACTACAAGATCTAACTCCACATGTTGAAGGATAAGGATAGTAAAGCAAGAAGGCTCCCCCCACCACCAAACCCTCCAGGAAAAAGTGAGAAAAACCACCATGCAGCATGGAAAAACTGACATGGAAATTTTATAGGAAACACTGGAAAGGAAAAGTCACATTCTATAATACTTTATCTATAAGCTACCCGATAGAGTAACCTGAAAGAGAAAGTAAACAAATAAAATAATAGTTACGGCATGACATTATAAACCGGTTACATTGGGTTAATGGGAAGTCTGTGGACATAACGTGGAAGCTACACACTGCACAGTGTAGATGTTTAGGGGTGGTGCAGCAGCCTTGCCTGGCGCTTTTAAGGTAGGCAGCAGTCAATCAGGCCCTAGCTCCGTTTGCTCCACTGAGACAAGGAACTCTCCCATGTGGGACAAGTACACAAGTTTCATGCTGAAGCAGTGACCCCTGGTACATTAAAAAAATCCCGATGGTGGTCACTTGACTAACATGGACCCTCAGTGATCCACAGCCCATCACAGGTCGAAAGTAAGAGTAGTGACCGTTAACTCAGGGTTATCTGTGCAGATCCTACTCTGTGCTTATATTGCTTTCTTTTGCACTGGGGAGATTGAAAAGTATATAGGACGGGTGTCTTAGATAAAAGGGGACTGCACAGTGCACAGTGTGGATGTGCAATACACAGAGTGGATGTTTAGGGGTGGTGCGGCAACCTTCCCTGGTGCTTTTTAGGTAGGCAGCAGTCAATCAGGCAATAGCTCCGTTCACTCCATTGAGACAAGGAACTCTCCCATGTGGGACAGTACACAAGTTTCATCCTGAAGCAATGACCCCTGGTACATTAAAAAAATCCCGATGGTGGTCACTTGACTAACAGGGACCCTCAGTGATCCACATCCCATCACAGGTCGAAAGTAAAAGTAGTGACCGTTAACTCAGGGTTATCTGTGCAGATCCTAATCTGTGCTTACTGTATATTACCTCATTTGCTTTGGGTAAATCGAAAAACGTATAATGACGTGACGTGACGCTATGTTAAGTTTACGGGGTGTCCTGTAGACACGAGGGGACTGCACAGTGTGGATGTTTAGGGGTGGTGCGGCAGCCTTGCCTGGCGCTTTTAAGGTAGGCAGCAGTCAATCAGACCGTAGCTCCGTTCACTCCACTGAGACAGGGAACTCTCCCATATGGGACAAGTACACAAGTTTCATCCTGAAGCAGTGACCCCTGGTACATTAAAAAAATCCCGATGGTGGTCACCTGACTAACATGGACCCTCAGTGATCCACAGCCCATCACAGGTCGAAAGTAAGAGTAGTGACCGTTAGCTCAGGGTTATCTGTGCAGATCCTAATCTGTGCTTATATTGCTTTGTTTGCACCGAATAAATTGAAAATGTATAATATCGTGACGCAACACTATGTACGGGTACATTGTTTACGGGGTGTCTTGTAGACTAAAGGGGCATGAACTTACATGTACCGTTGCTATAAAAGCAAGTTATTCGGACAGAAAAAGAGTCAGCTGAGGATTTTCGTGCAAATACTTGTCTAATTTGTTTTTGAATGTCTCAATTGAGATACTGTTCACGGTATCTGAGGGTAATCTGTTCCATATATTTACAACTCTGTTAAAGAAGAAGTATTTTGCTTCGTGCCATTAAGAGGATAATGGCAGTGATGAGGATGAGGATTAAGAGAATGGAGATGACGATAATTAAGATGATGATGACGATGATAACGACAACCACGATGATGACGGCATTATCGTAGGAAACTAATAATATCACAGACGTCAAAGTTCTCCTATTTCATTTAAAACAACGAATATTATGTGTCTTCATGTTTACTGCAGATTGCTTTACACATTGAGGTATCGTGGGAAAGGAGAGTGAAACCACAGATGTCAGAGTTCACTGGTTTGTTCTCTTTTTTGCTTCATACATCATTATGAACTGAAACTCATTACTGTAGCACTTTGGTTTTTCGTTCTGCTCTCTTTTGGTTACTCTCCCTTCTCAGGGAAAATATTATAATCTCATTCATTATAGATTATAAAGTGAAGGCAAATTTCATGCAAGTTGTTTCAGACATAATTTTTTCATCAGTTTGTATATATTAAGGTTGCTGGCAAAATAATGAAATTCCCAGATCTTAAAGTTCTCAGTTTCTTTCAACAGTTCACGATAATGTTGTATTGTTTTAAGTGTAATTTTTTGCTACCTCCAGGCGATTTTATTTAGCCTCGGGAAACTGAAGGGGTTAGATTAATCTTACACTTCCTACATGAATCCCTTCAGTACTAGAAGCTGCCTTAACCCATCACGTCCCGAGGTTTTCCGCACCTATGACATCCCCCAGTCCCGAGCCTTTTTGGAAAAAAACAATTTTTTGCTAAAATTTCCGCTTAGGTCGAGAAACGAAGGAAAATCACAAAGAAAGTGGTTCCCACGGTCTATAAGTGGTCCGTACAGGTGCGGTTCCCCCCGGCAGGTATGGTGTTCTCTAATGGGCTGGATATGCGTTTACGTTTTCTGTGGTAAGGAATAATGGGAAAAACAACACACAACACCTCTATATTTATTGAATTTGAACTAATAAACAATAACAGTAACAATATAATGGATTTCAGACACATATATATGAAAAATAAGCATTGTACCATTGCGTGAGCATAGCGAGTTAGGTCCGAGTCGTAACATGCTATATGCTAAGTGTCTGGTATGAGTCAATCTATCATTTTTTCTACTTGTATACTTCTGTTTCAATAACATTTTACCAATTACAACTGTTTGTAAGTGTTTTCAGATGTTTTCATTCATTATGATGACATGCAGCATAAGTATAGCGCACATCAGCTTAGTAAGCGCACTCGCTATGACTCGTATTTCAACATACCAAATTGTTTTATCACTTTCCAATTATTTTCCCCTTTACATAGAACCTTTCCTCCACCACTGTAAAGGTTTTCAATTATTTTCATTCATTACGAGGGCATTTAGAGATATGCTAGCGCATATTCACGTAGCAACCACGATCGCAGACACTCGTGTTTCATCATCTACTTTATTTATTCACTCCACTTATAATTTCCCACTTACATTACACACGTTTACACCCCTATAATGCACTGTACATACTTACTGCCATTATTTATTCAAGTGAGCGTGAGAATATCGCCTGAAAATACCCTCGCAAGGAATGTTTCGACAAACATAATACTCACACACTTATATACTAATTCATTCACACACTTATATACTAATTATTCACTTTATCACTTGCTGACTTTTATTTTGGCTAATACGTGCCTTATTCATTCAACTGAGCGTCAGGAAATCGCATCTCTATACACACGCTATGAATATTTGACTTAGAATATACATCATCACTTACAATAATTTGAACTTATATTATACCCGTAAGAATTTCCAATAATAATAATTATATAATTACGGGCCGTATTTATTGCACTGAGCGACAGAATATCGCATCATAAAACCCTCGCTATGTAAGTTACAACTTAGGGCAGATTTATATACTTACATACAATGTTTTCACTTATATTCTACCCGTATGCACTTTATACTGATATTTGGAGATCAACGTGACTGATAATTTCACTGAGCGTCTGTCTGTCACATTTACCTCATAATTTCTGAGTCCTTTCGCATTCACACCATACTAAAATTGCATCAACGTGTGATATTCACTAAAACATGGGTGAATACAGAGACCCACGTCACACTGCACGCACTCATAGCGGGTGTCCTTCCTCTGTGTCGTGAGTCTCACTTGGGAATTACTGCACACGTGACACCTGCGTTGGGGCCTAGGTCTGTTTGGCTGGGGAGGGATAGGAGTGGGGAAATGGCGGCCGGATATTCTCTGGGGAGTTTGGGCAATATGGGCAGTGCGGGTGCGATGTTGGGGCCTTTCAACAGCATACTTTGCAAAGATTTCTCTTGTGAGCTCCCTCACAAACCCTTCAAATGTTTCCTGAACTCCTGTTGTCATGGCGTGAAGGTGGTGGCAATTCAGAGCAGTGATATCTAGCAAGTGAAAGAACAGTTTTTTATACCACTTCATCGTGGTCCTGGCACACTCTACCGTCGATATCATGGAGTCTGACTGGTCCACGAGGCGCATGTTTATATTGTAATCCATAACACACTCAGGTTTCCAAACACGACGCCTGCTCTCGCTACGGTAATCTACTGAATCAGTACGGTGCATCAAGGGGCGGTGAACCGTGGACAAGAGGCTTACTTCTCTGTTGTGGTTCCACATTGTTGCAAGGATGTTGTTGGCTTTGAAGAAGACAACCTCATTCCTTGCAAGTTTCCGTCCTATCTTGGCCATGTGACGCCGGTTCACCTTTACGGTTCCACAGACTCCCGTTTCATGTGTGTGAAGATAACGAGCGAGAAGAGGGCTAGTGTACCAATTGTCGAGGTAGAGAACGTGACCACGATGAAGGTAGTCTTCTATCATCGTCTTTACCACTGCTCCCGACAGTCCAATACTTCGATCTTCTATTATGTCTGTCTGTGCACCGGTGTACAAGACTATGTCTTGCACGTATCCAGTTCTACAGTCGCACATAACAAAGATCTTGAACCCAAAACGGTGCCTTTTGCTGGGCATATACTGTCTGAATGAAATATTGCCTCTCCACAACACGAGACTCTCGTCTATGACGAGGTCTCTATAGGGATAGAATGAGGAACGAAAGGTTTGCCTGAGGTGATCAAAGACCAACCTAATTCGCCTCATTTTATCAGTGTTGTTTGCATTTGCAGGGTCATGAGCATCATAAAAATGGAGGCGACTTAGAATTTGTTGAAACCGATTACGGCTCACCACTTGACCAAATATAATACCCATGAAAAGGACCAGGGCAAAAAATAAGAACATTTCTGGAAGGGAGACAGGGTAATCATAGATGATAGAATGCCTACTCCTTGTTCCCAATCTTTCACTCTCTAGGCGCTGGGCGCTTGCAAACAGGTTTGTTTGGTATACAATCTGATCAACAAATGCCTCACTGAAAAACAGGTGGAAAAAATCCAACCTGGTGGAATTACGGTGAATTCCTGGAGCAATGCAGCCAGATCGCCCCTGCTCAGTGAAGGGGTGAATGAGGGGAGAAAAATCACTCCCATCCTCCCAATCCCACGACACAAATCCCTCGTCCCCATCATCCCCATCACCGCCTTCGTCTGGGTGGGGAGGAGATCCTGGTTGGGGAGGTGGGGGAGAAGGAGTGCGGAGGGCTTCCCCACTGTCACTCCTCTTCCCTCTGCCTTTACCCTTTCCATTTCCCTTACCCTTACGGCCTTGAGGAACATTAGGGGACTGTGGGGATGAAATAGGGGAATATTGGGGAGCAGAAGACGTGCTGGGGAGTGGTTCCTCCCCACCTTCCCCCTCCATGACAACACCACGTGCTTTCTCACGCACCCTAGCTCGACCACGTGTTAGGGGATATTGGGGAGCATAAGACGTGCTGGGGAGTGGTTCCTCCCCACCTTCCCCCCCCATTACAACACCACGTGCTCTCTCACGCACCCTAGCTCGACCACGTGTTAGGGGATATTGGGGCGCATAAGACGTGCTTTGGAGTGGTTCCTCCCCACCTTCCCCCTCCCTCACAACCCCACGTGATAAGGAAAGCACCCGCACTGGCCCACGTGATCCACTACGCCGCCTCACACTACGTAGGGAGAGCAATGACTCACTCACGTCACTCTCACTTTCCCTAATCCTCCCTGGACTTTCCCTTTCACTCCCCACTCCCTCCACTTGACTTCCTAACTCCCCAAACAAAATGCTAGGCCCATACCTGCTCATACGATGTGGTGTGCGCTCTGGGCCACGATGTGTTATTACCTCCCGTCCATACCATGTGGCAGCACGTCCCATGGCTCCGTCATCGTCCTCATCCTCGTCCTCGTCCTCGAATTCTGGTTCCAAATCATGCTGGGAATAGGGATAGGATATTGCACGTGCCTTCTTTGCCTCCTGCCCCTCTCTATCAGCACGGTAAGTCACGTACTGCCGCTTCCTGGGAGACAGAACTTCCTTGTCACTGCTGGTGGTTTCTTCCTCCTCTGGCTGCACATAATCCTTGTCCATATCCTCGTCGTCCAGTGGGAAATCACTGTCGCCGGTAAAGGTGTCCAGGGCGACTTGAATTTCACTATCTGAGAGACCTCTCTTAGCCATGTCTGAGCAGGACCGTGGCTACCAGGTGAGTGGACGAGTGGTGGGCTAGTGCGGGTCGCGCGGGGTCGCCGAGTGTCCCCACCTGGTGGCAGGTAGGGGATGATCATGCGAGGGTACGTACCGCTAATCAAGCGCGAATTTTGAAAATTGTCGAAATTATGCACATTGCAATTGCACGACGTACCGGTACGTCGCCAGGACTGGCAAATGCAAATCGTTGCAACGTACCCATACGTCGACGGGACGGGGCGGGTTAAGTTTCATGAAATCGTTTGGCAGTAGAGAAAATAAAATAATAGAGTAGGTGACGTCCCGGGGCTTAAGGAGTTAATCATCACTTAGACTTTGACTTACTTGATTTTTAATTTGGGGGATAATTTTAAAACCACCAGTGTCAGAGTTTGTGGATTTATTTTTTGCTCTACTCATATTATTCAGTCAGGTTTATTTGGAATGGTGTCACTAAAAATAAAGTGAAGCAACGTATGTTCAGAACTTTTTCCATAACAAGGGAAAATCGAACAACGTATGTTCAGAACTTTTTCCATAACAAGGGAAAATTGAACAACGTATGTTCAGAACTTTTTCCATAACAAGGGAAAATCGATATAATTTTTCATTTAATTTATGTACTTTGGCTTAATTAAAGCGATATTCAAACCTTGGGTGTCAATTTTTGTCTCTTTTGACTTATAGTTTCATGTACAGTCGCCAAACTTTCCACCTGGGCCACTTAGCCGCGAGAGGTAGGTAACGGGTGCTGCCAACAGTGTATCTGTTCGTGTGTACATGTTCGACGAAACTCCAGATCATCAACTCTGTTCGTCCGTAGTGAACCTCAGGGTTCATCCCGATAATCATTCGACAATTTTTAGCCCACAGAATTTCAAAGGAACTTCTTGGAAGTATTGGATAATGCTAGTATTGAAAACAATAGTGAAATAATCTAAATGACCGCATCTTTACATATATTGCATACTTATAAACGTATTCTTTTCCATTATTACATGATAAACCCATGGCTAAAAATTTTCTACTGATTATTGGGGGGAAGAACCTTCGTGTGACCAGCCCTTAAGGTAGAAAAATAGATACCAGTGTCTGTTCGTTTTGCAATTCGCCAGTAAATTATATGCATCTCAATGCCAATCCTTTCGTTAACGATAGAAAACCTAAGCATCTCATCACTTAATCATTACGTGGATCACTGTGCTTGCAGTGCAAACACGGCAATTGTTTTGATAGTTGATATATATTAAATGTGAAACCTTACTCTGGGTGGTGGTGTTGTTAACGCTTCCGCCAGCCGATCTGTGTAACGTGGTTCCACCCCTGTCAGGAGAGATGGGTTTCTCCTGTTAAACACCAAGCCCTTATCTTATGACCTAGGTCTTAGTAGCAGCCAATCAGCAACCAACATCACATAACCTCGCACCCCGGGCCTCGGTGATGGATGCTATAAGCGCCTACGTTCGTGGTATCAAAAAAAAAAAAAAAAAAAAAAAAAATTGTTCCAACCTGTAATGATAATTTGATGTTCGTTTTATGTTGCATTTACCAATCACATAAGTAATATCACAGGCAGTGGTGATATAAATGTACCAACAATTCATGATTCAATACCAATTGTGCTTAAAATGACTGGAAGCATTTGCATTCTGTGATGGGGAGGTGGTGTCTTCATCTTGCTATAATGTGAGAGAATGTTCGGTGAATAATAATCGATGAGCGTGTAAATGTGCGACCTCACACATAAGCGGCACAGCTCACAATCAGTTTTCCTTGTAATGTGTAATTCAGTCATTCGTTAGATGAATGGACCATAAAGGTGTGCCGTAATGACCACAATCATATTATGAAATATGATACGGTAAGTCACTATCATTGCTGATATAATAGCCACATTCGACAACAGTATGCATAAACTCTTTGCCTCTTGAGGTGACAGTACTTTAACCTCCTACCTCTTCGTGGTGCACCACAGAACACATAAAAACATCTACCTGAAGTACTACCAACGAGGAAATAAGCAACCGTTAACAGTGTCTGAATATCATCCTAATGTTTATCGGTCAGTGTCATTCATGATGTGTGATATGTCAGGTAATCTTACTTGTAACTGGAATTAGATGTTAGGTAAATGCATTCCTCTTCAACCTATACTGATAATGGTATCAAGTGATAACCCTATGAAATGGAATTACTGATATAAGGGGAGAGTGTGAGAGAGAGAAAGGCTTGGAGCGATATGTAAAAACAACATAGAAAATAAAATGTTTAGTATTGTTAACAATGCAAATATTTAGAAGAATCCTATGGGGATCTGAAAAACTAGTTCGGCAATTTTTATCACTGGCGGTATGAATAACGTAACACCCCCCCCACCACCACCACCACCGTCCGGCGCCTGCCCTGGCCTTCAATATGCCTAGCTCCCCCCTTAAGCAGTTCTCCCACCGTCTCGACTAGTTGCAGGAAACCGATCGCATGGAACTGCTGCGTGCCACAGGTTGAACGGACCAAGGCCAAATAAGTAGACTGTAATATATATTATTGTGTTATATATAATAGTACATATTTATATCATAATATTATATATATTACCTTATTATAAAATTAATATAGTCATATTTATTTGGCCTTGGTCAGCGGGACCTGTTGCACACAACAATTTTCCATGCGCCCAGATATATGCAACTAGCTGAGCCGATAGGAGAGCCGCCTTACTCCTGAGACATTTTTCTCCCCACCCAACTCCGTACCCAGCCATCTATGGGATGAACTCTGACTCTAACGGAGGTTCACTACGGACGAAGAGAGTTGATGATCTGGACATTCGTCGAGCATGTACACACGAACGAACACATACACTGTTGCCAGCACCCGTTACCCACCTCTCGCGCCTAGGTGGCCCAGGTGGAAAGTTTGACGACTGTACCTTCTGTGGCATTTTGCAAGTTATGTTGAAACATCTGGAATAAGAGCTCTCAAGTTTTATGCACTTTGACCTCATAAGAAATAAACTGAAGCATTAGATATCAAAGTTATTCTTTTTTGTTGTTTATTCTTGATTTTTATTTTTCTTTCCTCAGCATCGTACATATAACTTTAAACTTCTTCATTTTTTAGTTCTCTGTTTATTCATTTATTTATTATTCATTTATTATAATAATGGAGACGATTTTTACTCAAGATATTTAATTTAACTTCCACTGATATCTTGAATTAATTTTGAAAGTTCGAATGGCAGCGACCCCCTTTTTGAAGTTGCACAGTAATTCAGCCTCTTGAGAAAAGCTACATGGTAGTAACAAAGACTCGTAGCTTTTTGTTCTTCTTGATTTTCATCTTTATATTCTTTGACATCACTGAAATTCGACTGTAAAAACACGGACGCCACAGCTGTTGGGTTTCTTTTTTTTGGGGGGAGCAACGGGGAAAACTAGACACGGATCTTGCTGACGTCAGGGGGTGAGGGTGTTTTGTAGCTCAGCCTCGTCCAGTAACCACACCCATCTACCCATTCCCTACTATCCACCCATCCCCTGCTATCCACCCATCCCCTACTATCCACCCATCCCCTACTATCCTCCCATCCCCTGCTATCCTCCCATCCCCTGCTATCCTCCCATCCCCTGCCATCCACTCATCAGCCAGTACCTCACAAAGCCCCGTCACCCACACCCACACAGTCTCATCCACGCATTCCCTTCTGTCCACCCATCAACCACAACCACCCATCCCTTGCCACCCATCCACCAACCACACTCATCCACCCATCCATCTATCCCCACCCATCAACCTCACTCACCCACCCATCCCCTTCCACCCATCCATCTCCTCCAATCGTCTGGTTTGGGCATTTTTTCCCCGGTTAGAACGCCCATAACTCCTGGGTAATGATGCTGGGTTACTTCATGACGTGGTATCATGTCAGAATTATGAACACACCACACTTTCCTTGCCACAAACCTGAGAAATTAGTGATGACCCAACAACAAGAGGCTGGCTAGAGTGTGAAACGTGTTGACTCGTTACCTAACAGAGAGACTGAACCTCTTGCGTATTATTATTTTTATCATTATTAATATTATTTTGCCACCGTCAGACGATTTTCCTTAGTTAAGAAAATCCCCTTTAGTTAGAGTTTTTTTTCTCTCTCACCCGGACCACGGGAAGTTTCACCGAGCCGGGTAAAATAAAATCGCCTACGGGTAGCTGTTGCAAGACTGAGTAGACAAGTTACCCCTTGAGATTTGGGGAATAAAGCAAGATCATTGTCTTATCCCCCTGAATTCGGGCAGTTTTCTGGCAGTGAATAAAATCGTCTGGTTTTAGACAGATTAAAATAGACACCGTGTTCCCTTGAGGCTTAATGGTCTTAGGTCCTTTTGAAATTAATTAAAAGCTTCTGGTTTTCATTAGACAGGTAAGAAGTACACGGAAGATGGAGTTAAGAAAGGGAGGACTTTTTTTTTTTATGTGCTGTCAAAATACCAGTGGAGTAAACACAAGCGCGGTATTTTGGGCCGGCCAGGGCAGGAATGTCGCTGCGTAACGTATTATATTATCCAATTTTACTTCTCATTTAAATTCTGCCTATTTTTCTGGCATGTCTATAGAGTTAAGGCCAGACGGTGTATGAGGTAAGTGTGCTTAGTCATGGTGTCACCCATAGCCTCTCTCTCTCTCTCTCTCTCTCTCTCTCTCTCTCTCTCTCTCTCTCTCTCTCTGCATGACAACCCCCCCCCCTTTCCTCCCTCTGTCATGACCCCTCCCTTCCCTCATCACGACCTCTTTCCCTCCCGCTGACACTCCTTCTCATGAGCAACATCCCTTCTTCTCTCCTCATAACCCCCCCTCCCCCTGTCTATGTCCCCTCCCTCCCTTCCCTCTCTCGACTCACCTCTCCGCCGCATGACCCCCGTCTTCCCCTCTTCACCCCCCACCCCGTCTTTGTTTTCCAGGAGGTGTTAGACTGCGACGAGGCGTGAACCTGAACGCCGTAAAATGATGCAGCGTAATAATAAAGGCAATCCATTAACCCAGCTTATAACTCAGTTTGTCAGGTATAAACCATCGCTTCGTCGACGTTGTCATCGTTATCGTCATCATATGATGCGCATAAAAGCAACACACACACACACACACACACACACACACACACACACACACATATATATATATATATATATATATATATATATATATATATATATATATTGCCAGACGCCACAATCCGGTAAGGGGTGGCCATTTGACTCTGAGTTATTTATTTTATGGGGAGAGGCACTAATCCTCCACCAACCCACTTGTTGACACGTAGGGAACACTTATGGTTTGGTTATATGGTTACCACCCAGCGTAGTAAATGGTTTCTTGGCTTATAGCAAACTATTTGGCTTGTCACTCAATGTAAAGCCACTGTAAAGGAAAGAAAAGCAATAAGAACTGACAGGAAAGATGGGAGAATAAAATAAAAAACTCAAAGTCAAATGGCCACCCCTTACGGGATTGTGGCGTCTGGCAATATATATATATATATATATATATATATATATATATATATATATATATATATATATATATATATATATATATATATATATAAATGGAATAGTCATCTCCCAGTCACTTCAGTCAGGTTAGGTTGTTCCCAGGCAAGTAAAATGGTCTGGCGGTAGCAAGAATAAAATGGCAAAAAATATCTCACCGCAATAGCAAGAAAATGAACCTACATAATGAAGTTGTAATGCCATGGCCTAGGGGAACCCGGGGTCAAACAAAACTACTGTACTTCCTGAATGGCGGAGGAGATGAAAGGCTGAAGGGTGCCCCAGCCTCGTGACAGCTGTGGTGGTAGTGCTGTGGCTAACGAGTGGTGGTGGTGGCTGGCCTATTCCGGCTTCGATTTCTGGGGTAAGTGGGTCGGTTCACGAGGATAACAACTGCTTAACTGAGACTAGGTCAGAACTGGCCCCATGAAAACGTTTTTGACATTTACCCAAGGAGCAGTGTAACACGATAAAAATATGTAACTGAAGGCTTAGTGTAACGTGGAATAAAAACCTCGCAATAGGTGAACGAAAAAAAAAAAAAAATGTTGCATCAAGGCATCCCTCTTCACACCGCGAGGCAGGTTTCATTAAGAGCAATAATATTATCAAAGTGTAAACCTGCCCTCGAAATGAATCACCATCACCATCATCCTAAACCCATTACTCACAAATTAATGGTAAAAACTATATATTAACCCTCCGTGAAACTACTGCAAAGAGAAATGAACCACCATTATCAGATTCATCATCATTATCATCAAGCTCATCCCAACCCTATTACTCTCTCGTCAATAGTAAGAACAGTGTATCAGTCGGCCGTAAAATCGCCATCACAAAAGCAGTTAAACATAATGACATAAACAAAGCATTAACCGACCGTAAAATTTTTCTTTCTTGTCAAAAATGTTACGCTTTCAAAATCAGTGTCACGCTTGTAATTTATCGCGTCTTTTGTTCCCAGGACAGAGGAGGCGCTACCAGGATGGACGAGAGAGAGAGAGAGGGGGGGGGGAGGCTGACTGCTTCTGCCGAGTTCTGGATGAGGGAGAGAGAGGAGGGGAGGGAGGAGGGGGAGGGGGAGGGAAAAAAGGGTAAGGGAGAGATGAAGCAGGGAGGAAGGCTTGAAAGAAAAAAAATGGGGTGTGGAGGGAAGGGGCTTAAAATATTTGCTGGAAACACAGTGAGAGGAAAAAGAGAGGAATAGGGATGTGGAGGGAACAGCTGGTAGGAAGAGGAGAGGAGATTAGAGGAGGTATGGAGAGAAAGAGAGGAGAGAGGGAGAAGAGAAAGAGCGTATTTGGTGGTGAAGAGGAGAGGCAGGGGAAGAGAGAGGGAGAGAAGCTGGGAAAGGGAGAAGATAGCTGGGTGAGGTGAAGAATGAAGAGGTAAGAACTCGTAATTATCTCTGTTGGGGAAGGACTAGAGAAAGAGAGAGAGAGAGAGAGAGAGAGAGAGAGAGAGAGAGAGAGAGAGAGACAGACAGACAGAGAGGCTTTTTTCCTGAGCCCACCATGAGAAGGAAAATGGAAGTGGTGAGAGAGGGAGGGAGAACAGAGGAGAGAAAAGTATGAGGAGGGGGGGGGGGAGGAGAAAGAGGTAGGGAGGTCCAAAACAGAGGGCCGAATATAATGGACTGAAGGCCGTGTGACAGGGCTGGGGAGGAGGAAAAAGAGAGGTGATAGGAAAGAGGAAAGAAGAGAGGAAACAGGAGAGGGAGGGAGGGGAAAAGAAACGGGAAGGAGAGGTGTAAGAAAGTGGAAGAGGTCAAGTGAAGTGGAGTGAGAATCGTGACACTACTTCTGCTGAGTCCACGAGAGGAATGGGAGGGGGATGAAGGGGGGGGAGCAGGGAAGAGGGGAGGATAGGGGGAGAGGAAAACTGGAATGTCGAAAAGGAATGGACAGGGGAAGCTGAGGTGAGGGAGGGAGGGAGAGAGAGAAGGGGAAGTACGGGTGGGAGAAGGAGAGGAAAGGAGAAACGGGGAAGGTGAGAGAGAGAGAGAGAGGGGGGGAGAGGGGTAGGCGAGAGAGGACGATGGAGGAGTTGGGATAGGGGACATAATTGAAGGATAAGTATTCATATTCTTACCGATGTTATTGTTATTTTAGGTCAACTCGTTCCTTGTGAGGCAATTTTAACATTTGCACAGAAGCTAAAATTAATCTCCTTTAACCCCGTCACTATCTTGCAAAATATAAATAAAATCGTCTGTCTGTTGCAAGAAAAAACAATATAATTAACTGAAAAAGTTAGTAGATGTTGTTTCTCATTCTTTTACTACGAGACGATTTCATTAAGCTGTATAAAAATCGTCCAGGGAGTACATACTGTAAATAATATAGAATGTCATTGTACCGAAAGAGTTCAGTTTCTTGGGTAAGGTAATTTCTCGTTTTACTTTCACGTTGATTATTGTGCGTAAAATAAAAGGGTGTCTGGCAGCGAAAAGGGTGACATGCAAGGTGAATAAAACACACTGGTGACTTCCACACACACACACACACACACACACACACACACACACACACACACACACACACAGTCAGTATATCAACGTCATCTACTGACCATCTTCCTCACTACAAACCAAGCACAGACGCCACCTCTTGACTGAAACCCCACGTAATAGATTCATGAACCAGATTTAATTACGTCCTGCGATAATGGATGACAGACGAAAAAAAAAAAAGAAAGAAAGAAAAAGAAAAACAAATAGAAAAAGAAAAAAGAAATCCAGTATCGAGGCAAGAAACGGTCCAGTTTTCTTCGAGGGGGGTTATTGGGAGGGGCAGTGGGGGGTTGGGGTTGAAAGGGGGATGGGGTGGGAGTTTGCTGGGGATGGGGGTGACGATGGAGGGTTTGTGGTTGATAATCGAAAGGGTAAAAGTAAATGATAATAATGATAATAGTAATAATAATAATAATAATAATAATAATAATAATATAAGAGTAGTAATAGTAGTTGTAGTAGTAATAGTAATGGTGGTAGTGGTAGTAGTAGTTATTGTAGTAGTAGTAGTAAAAATTAATGGGCTGGGCGGAGAAGAGTATGCAGATTAGGCTAGGACGGTGATGCGTGGTGAATCAGGGAAGAACGAGTACACCCTGTTTAAATGAACCGTCTAATGTGGCTTATATAGGCATCGTAAGTCGGTCGGTATGGGCGTAGTAAATAGTTAAACCAAATCTCCCAGAACATCAAAAAAGAGACTAAAAGGGGAGTAAGCACGCGTCACTCTGTCTACCTGCTGTCTTACGATGCAGGTAATGCCCCAGCTGCAGTGCCGGCAGTGAAAATGATGCAGTTGGCCCTCCATAACCCCTGTTGCTTTGTGTGGCCCCCTAGCTTTGTGGTACGGCGCCCTGCGGATCTAACTCGCTCCTCCTCTTCTCTCCTTCTCCTCCTCCTCCTCCTCCTCCTCCTCACATCTTTCACTTACTACTTCTTTACATTCTTTCTCTGCTTCACCTCTCTCCTCTTCTTCCTTGCTCCTCATCGTCTCTTTCCTGTTCACCCATTCTCTTCACGCGTCTCCTTATCATCTGTTCTCTTTATACCATCTCTCGTTCTCTTATCCACATCTCTCTTTTTCACCTCTCCCTTTGGCCAGACCTCTTTCCGCCCCTTCACTCCTTTCTCCATTCTTTCTTTCCAGCTCTTCTCTCCATCCCTTCTTTCCAACCTTTCTCTCCAACCTTTCTCTTTGACCCTCCTCTCCAACCTTTTTCTCCAGTCTTTCTCTCTAACACTTCTTTCCAACCCTTCTCTCTCTCCAGTTTCCCTAATCATCTCTCTTTCGCCTCACCTGTCACCTTTACCTGTGTATTCGTCCACACTCCCTCACCCCAGCCTACCTGCCCTTCCTCGCATCACCCCCTCAACAGATACACAATACTCCTTTCACCTTAACTTGACCCAGATTTTCAACCTTTGGTAACTGATTTCACGTAGCTCAGTGATAGAAAAAGACAATACTTCGGCTCTATATTCTTTGCACAGTATTTCTTCGTGAACAGTATCACTTTCTAGTCTTAGTTTATTGTTACAGCTCAGCATTGAATATGGAGTGATGGCAATTTTAGGCCAAGTTTGAGTAAAAAGAGTATAGTTTCTAATTCGCTCCCTCAAGCTACCAGACGTTTCCCTCTTCAAATGTAGAGTTTACTAAGCATAAAATTGGGTCTCAGGTGTGGTTAGCAGTATCCATCTCTCACTTTATTATTGTACAGATACCGCCGGATGCAGGGGCTATATTTAAAAATGTTCTTGCCTTTTAGTTGCGTACAGAGGTTGCTTTTTAATACTTTCGCGCAAACTTGTTAGGCCACCAAACACATGAAAATCGAACGAGTGTGAGTGAAAACGTTAAAGGTAGGACCGAAAGAAAGGATTCATGATGGTGTTTTACTTTGGGGGGATTTGTTTGTGGTTAAAATTGGTTAAGATCCTTTGTGAATGCCTCTTCTTAAAAAAATCTTGTAAAATCTAATGACAGGACTTACCTTACGTTCCTCATGGGGGGTTAGAAGGTTTGAGTAATTATAGTTTTTTTTTTTTAGTTTTTTTGCTATCAGTCTGTTTTTCACAATAAAGTCGTTAGTGGAAATAATAATAATAATAATAATAATATGAGAAGGAAAAAAGAATGATAATAGTTTCCCTTACTTTTTCCATTTTTTCTTTCATAATATCTCGTCAGCTTGAATGCCAGTAGTCTTCTTTTCTTGTTTTCCTCTGACTCACTTTTCTCCAGTACTTTTTGGCAATAAGCCATCAGTTTGAATAATAATAGCTCTTTTTTTTTTTTTTTCCTTGTTTTACACTACCTATTATGCGGTCAGTCAGCATATTAATAGTCTTTGTCCCTTTTTTTATCCAGCTGTCTTTTTTTCCTTCATTCTTTATTGTCCAGGTTTTTGCTGTTTTGTTCATGTTTTTATTCCTGTTCATGTTCTAGTTGTTCTGGTGCATAATGTCATTCTCGTAGATATTCAAACACGGGTAGCTGTTATCTCTCCATTGTCTGTCTGTTATTTATCTATAGCCAGACGCCGTAATCCCGTAAGAGGTGGTCACAGACAAATCGCCTCCATGTCGCCCTGTCCCCTGCCATTACGCTGCCCATCCCCCAACTTACACCCATTGCTCTCGTGTTAATTATCACTCGCTTCTCTATTGTGATGCTTTGGAAATTTAGGATATGTTCTCTGCTCAGTGGTACGTTGTCCTTTCTCTCGTCTAACACGTCACTCTATCTATCTATCTGTCTAACACGTGAAGGCATTTTATGAAGTGTTAAGTAGAAATTCATAGAGAGAACATCGATTTTCTTTTCATCCCTTAAGTTCAACGCTTGAACAAAGACTGTTGTAATCACCTTGCGTGTGTGTGTGTGTGTGTGTGTGTGTGTGTGTGTGTGTGTGTGCGTGTGTGCGTGCGTGCGTGCGTGCGTGCTCGAGCGCAAAATTGTTATAGAAGAGCTCCGTCAATCACACCATATTCCGAGCAATATCGTGCATGAAATTTAACAGACCCCCCGATCCTTCCCCCCCTCGAAGCCCCCTATCCTTCCCCCCTCACACCTGTCCCTCCACGCACTTAGTCGACTGATCCCCTAGTAAGTATCTGAGGATTCTGGTAGTAGTTGTATTAGTAGTAATAGTAGTAGTAGTAGTAGTAGTAGTAGTAGTAGTAGTAGCAGTTGTAGTAGTAGTAGTAGTAGTAGTAGTAGCAGTAGTAGTAGTAGTAGTAGTAGTAGTAGTAATAATAATAATAATAAAAGTAATAATAATAATAATAATAATAATAATAATAATAATAAAAGTAATAATAATGATAATAATAATAATAATAACAGTAATAATAATAATAGTAATAATTATAATAATAATAATAATAATAATAATAATAAAAGTAATAATGATAATAATAATAATAATAATAATGAAAATAATGGCAATTCCTTTTCCCTTCTTCTTCAACGACTCTGAGGTACTCCCTCGGCCTACCTCCCTTTGAGCGTCTCTCTTTTGTCTTCTTATTGTATCCTTCTTGCTGTTCCTGCCTTTCTTTGTTTCACTTCTGTTCACTCCTTCTGTTGCCTTCCTTCTCTTTCCTTTCTCTTATGCCCTCATTCTTTTTGTGTTTGTAGCAACGAATTGGTATGTCGTATTTTTAATTCTAATTTTCACTCTAGTTTGGGCGTGACGAGTTTGGTAGCAGTATAAGTGAAAATCTGTTATAACTAAGCAGTCTTTAACACAACTTATACTCAAGGAAGTATATGATTATGAAGAAAAATGTGTGATCAGACAATTTTCTACGTAACTAAGGCCCGAGAAACTTTATGTACATTGCACCTGGTCATCTCAACGTCCATGTTTGTGGACGGGAGAGAGCAGTGTGGCCAACATAAGCCCATCCATGTTATGGTGGTGGACAACAAGCCGTGCAGTTGGATGGCTTTATTTGCCCCGCACTTGTCGCCTCACACACAACACACAGTAACATCACTCTTATTAACTGCACCTGCCTGTGGGTCCAGCCAGACACGCCTGCAGCTAAGCTGATTTTTCCATTCTTCGACTGTGGGAATAAAGTGTTTTCTCATTTTTCTTCTTGCAATTTTTTAACTTAATCCAACTGTTACAACATGTACCTCTTACGATGATTTATAGCGTCTTGCAGTGATGAGGTAAAAAGAGTATGCGTCATACTCTTCACTACGGAAGCTATCTCATGAGATAAAATTTGTTTATTGCTGACAAGAAATTGTTTTGGATCAAAAACTACATGCGAACAGAAGACAAAAAAAAAAAAAAAAAAAATCAAAACAAGACGAACGTAAGTCGTACGTTTGCCGCTGCTGGATTTCGGCAGGTCATGCCTCAAAACACCATCATTTGTCAGCATCACTCAGCCATGCTCTGTAATTGCCACGGAGAGAGTGATTTCTGCCTAGCCCTTACTTCCATCACCCATTTCACGTCTCCACGATGATGACTTCATTATTGAACTTCGTGCAACTCATTCTTACCTTCCACCAGTGGTGAATCTAAAGCTGGTAGCAAAAGCATCTAGCCATGTAGTGCGAGGATGTCTGAAGGAAATTTACTCACCCACAGTCTTCCTGATGTGGCAGAACTTCAGGTCTTCCGTGAATATGCAGTGGAGCCATATGGCCCTCCAGAGGGTGTGAGTGCAGGCATAATGCTAGTAGTCTGCAGACCTACTCTATAACACCATCCCGCATCCTGGTCATCGAGTTGCAACAACCTGTCTGAATATAATGATCCATCGGATCACGTAAACTCTCTGAGTGATTTCAGCCCACCTGGCTGCTGCAATCAACTTATCTGTTGTGATGCACCAGATTGTAAAGATACCGGGAGACCAACATAGCTCCGTCAGCCTCACCTGTCTTCAGTCATGAGTGTCATCTCCAGCACCTTGGTCAAATATTGGAACTTGATCGACTGTGGAGACTGATATCACCGCAGTCAATCCAGACCAAACTCTTCCTCCAATGACCCCAGACCGAGATCAAGGGGAACTAAATCATAAGAACATCATATTCACACCTTCACACTGTCCTTGAGGTGATTTGCACCATGGATAATGGCCACTTTGACAACACCCGCAGTTTCCACCTCTTATTCCTGTCTCCATCCCATCTCATCTTTACCTTCTCTTTCCAGATCCCTCTTACACCTCGTCGATTCCACCACCACCACCACAAGCTCCCATGCTATACTAACAGTCTCCATTATATAACATTTCTGTGCATCAGTTAACTTCAAGCCATCACCGTATACAAAATCGGCCAGCACACGTAGCCTCAAAGAAGACATGTGCACCGTATTCACCTGTTCATCTTGTTCATCTCGTTCACTAACTTGAGACGATCAGAGCTTTTTGGTGGTCTGAGGAGTTGATACCTTGAGAGTTACTCGCCCCGGGTTATGTCTGGGTGTGATAAAAATATAGGCAGTTATACGGACGGGTTAAAAAGAAACTTTGTAGTTCGCTTATACTTACTGTCTGTCTCACGCATTTCCCGCATTGTAAAAAAAAAAAAAAAAAAAAAAAAAAAAAAGGGACAAAAATACAAATTAAATTAAAAGCATGATGGTCTTATCTGATGAATGAATGAATGAATGAATGGTCTTATCTGATCTTAGACTAATTGCAAGTTTATCGTCGGGATCAATCTGAGAGGCACGATAAGTATCCTAGTAGCCTAATTCTTGTTTTATGTGTTTAGTTCTCTATCTACTTATCGTTTGGTTTGTCTATCTATCCGTTTAGCACAAAAATGTTCTTTCAACTTTTTCTCAACCAGCGAAACTGTTATATACTGTACCAGTTGCCATACGATTTTTATTTATATTATGAAAGCACTGGAGTAACTTTGCCCCGGGGGCAGCGTGTTTGTCTCGCGAACTTCGTGTGCCCAAGTCTAAAGTTCAAACCCAAAGCTACTGTACAGAACATGAACATTACAGAACGTCGACTGACACACCCATCACACGCACTGTAGACACCCCTTTACCATTCGTACTTCGCATGCATGGGTAAAAAGTTGATTCCTCCAGCCATCAAGCTATCCCTCCAACGTGATGATCCGACCCTGCGGTGACAAGAAATACCCCTTGTAGTGAATGGGTTAGAAGTTATCCATTAACATCTTCAGTATGATGTCATTTTTATTCTTGCTTACATCGAGTGGCTTGATTCAGCTTGGTAAATACACACACACACACACACACACACACACACACACACACACACACACACACACACACACACACACACACACACAGAATCAAAAGTCGAGAAAGCGAGAATACAATTCTCTCTCATATCTCCTCTCTTGCCTAATACCTACCCAATACCCAGCCAGCAGCCACCCCCTCACCAGTGCTCATGCTGAGTATTAGGAAAAGACCCTTGCAAAACCACGTCCAAGCTGCCCAATTGTATCCCAGTAACAGCGTCTTGATAGGGTTGAAAGGTGAGTTTGGTGAATGTATTTTTGACCCATTATGAGTCAGTGGATCTATATTGAATGGATTAAGTTGGAGTGAATGCATGTATGATCTGTTTTTAGTGAGTGGATGTATGGTGTGAGCAGTTGGATGTGAGGGCTATAATGCCTGATGAAAAATTGTCTTTGACCTGTTTTGAATGTGTATGTGTCTTGTCCCTTGGTAGGTACTGTGATCTGTCACCGATAATCCAAGTTTTATATACATTCTTACCCACAGAAAAATAAAATAGGTCTTGAAATATAGTCCACTCATGTTTTAAGTGGAATTGATAGCTATTCTGGGTGTTGGTTTAGCTGCCAAGTTGATCAGATTTCACTTGTACCTTGGTTGATTAGTCCAGCATCCAGCGCATCTGAGATATTCATGATCGATAAACAAGGTGGACCGCGGGGCATAATTGAGTTAATGAATGATGAAAAATGAGTGGCAGGTGACGGGGAGAGAAAGTGGGAGGGAGAGAGGTGAAGAGTGAGTGAGACTGATGGAGGAATGATGACTGGGAGAGAAGGAAAGAGAGGAGGAAGGGGGAGAGGCAGGGTGTGGCGGGGAGGGAAAGTGAGAGGGAGAAGAGTAGAAAGTGAGTGAGACTGATGGAGGGATGATGATTGGGAAAGAGAGAGGGTGATGAGGTGAGAGAGTACGTAGGGACAAAAGGAGTACAAATGAAGGCAAACAGGTGACAAAAAGGGAGAGAAAAAGATGGAGGGAGAGAGAGGGATGTGACAGACAGGAAGAGTGAACATCGGGAGAGAAAATGGAGCTGATAGCATGGGGTGAGACAGAGAGAAAAAGAGAGAAAGAGAGAGAGAGAGAGAGAGAAACATAATCAAAAGTGCCTTCTGTGGCTAAACATAAGCTCTCATCCATCCGCACCAATATCGAATAATCTCGGACTCATACAGTGACAGGTACAGTCGGCGTCAGAAATCATATCCCTTGCCCTGCCTCTCTCTCTCCACAGACCTTGAAAATCAGTGTGGTGTTTCGGCAGCGAATGACCCTTAGGACACTGATCTGAGGCCAAAGGTCACTGGGGATTCACGACACTGATTTTTTTAAGTACATGGAAGCAGGAGAGGTGACAGAACTGCTGATGCCGATTGCACATAACTTTATCTAGATCGGTTCAGGGTTTCATGAAATTTTTGCTCGAATACATATAAACCTAGAAACTAACTCAATTACAGCAGTCACCCCGGCATCGCAAATAGACACAGAGAAATAAACAGTGCAGAAAAGGATGAGAGATTAATGAGAAGAGGAGGCTGATGAAGGTTGTTGATTGGAGGGTCGAGTAAGTAGGGTGGTTGGTAGGAGGAGAAGGGGAGGTCAGTTCAGTCAGATGCTTGATAAATAGGCCTTAATAGCGGCGTAATGACCTTTAATCGACGGAGTTGCGGACCTGATTATGTAGAGAGGTGAGGGCTTAGGACGGGGTGAGGGTGGGGGTTGAGGAGGGAGTGAGGGTGGGAGCTGGGGAGGGGATGGAGGTGGTGGGGGAGCGGACAGAGATCGATTGTGTGTTGCTCGGAAAGGGAGAATGAGAGAGAGCGATGGGTAGAAAAATGATGTTTGGTGAGAGAGAGAGAGAGAGAGAGAGAGAGAGAGAGAGAGAGAGAGAGAGAGAGAGAGAGAGAGAGAGAGAGAGTACAGTCGGGAAAAAAAAAAAAAGTGAGAGAAGCACTCGAACACAGCGTAACACATATCAGCAGGTAATGAAATCAAAAGGTACAGCTGAACCTCCCACAAGAACCCCACAGTGAACCCCGAGAACGAACCACTAAACCTCATAACGAACCCCTCCTTTGTTGTTGTTGTGTTGTTGTTACACTAAATTCATCTGGACATGAACCCGCTGGAATGCGGGCTGAAGTTGGCCCTTTTCTGCAGTCCACCATCCTCCTTTCGGGGAATAAGGAAAGAACTGAGGGACGTTTGTGTAATCAGACAGCAGAACCGCCCAGTTCTATCGGTGTCTCCCGTGAAGGCGCCCCTCTCCATCCCCAAAACCTGTACTGTGAACCCCAGATGAGGAACCCCAAAAGAACCCCCCTAAACTCTCCACGCGAACCCAGAGATACGTATCACCAAGACCCGCACCAGCAGGCAGGCTAATGAACCACCTTACATCATGGCTCACAACAACACAACGACCCAGTATGACGGATAATGAGGTGGGCTAATGAGGGTGCCGGCCCGGAGCACCATCACTAACGAGGTGTGAAGTCATTAGATTCGTATAATGGTGGGGTTATAATGCTGGCAAATGTTATTATTTAATCTTGCTTGCTGATTACATCTCCCAGCCCCGAGACTGAAGTCCATCTTGGGCGTGATCTTCTCTTATCTCCTTCAACACCATGGTACAGTACTTTGCTACATCAGGAATATGGTCCATAATAACCTGAGATTGTATGTGTGGCACTGTTAAAGCCTGTTGGTCTCAGAAAGATTCTTCATAGATATGTTCTTTGACAACTTCTTTGCAGCAATTTCTCTCTCTCTCTCTCTCTCTCTGTATATATATATATATATATATATATATATATATATAAAGGGAGAGAGAGAGAGAGAAATCACTTAGGAAATTTTCTTCAAATTATTCCTTTCCTTGACACTTGTTCTTTATAGTGATGATGATGTATACAGATAGGAGGCGTAGAGATTGACATACAGCATCACTCATATAAAATATATGTATAGTTTTTCTTGGACATGGGGTGGGTGTGGGGTGGGTAGGATCCAGAAGCAGGAAACAACATGTAACACGCAAAATTAGGAACATTGTCATCAGAATGGCCAACGATAATACGTCACGCTTCCATACACTCATCATGCAAGCCATCGAAGTTCTCGGCACAACCACACAAGAGGAACCGTCTGCATTTTTGTTTCACGTGATTAAGTCGCTCTCATAACGCCTGTAGGATAGAGCCATTGCACTGGCAGCCGAGAAAAAAATAATAACTGGGGGAAGGGAAGTACTGGCAAATCCGTTATTAAGTCATGGTCATACGTACTTCATCCATCCAATTCTGACATCATCATCATCATCATCATTACACTCATCATCATCATCATCATCATCATTACACTCATCATCATCATCATCATCATCATCATCATCATCATCATCATCATCATCATCATTACACTCATCATCATCATCATCATCATCATCATTACACTCATCATCATTACACTCATCATCATCATCATCATCATCATCATTACACACATCATCATCATCATCATCATCACAATCACCGGCAGCAGCATCCTAACCTTAATTTCCGCCTAAGATATGAGGTAAGGATCAGGAAGCTCGGTGAGGATGACTTCGCTGTCGGGTCGGTGTTTTCTTAGTATCTATGTAACCCCTCCCCCCTCCTCTCTCTCTCTCTCTCTCTCTCTCTCTCTCTCTCTCTCTCAACTGCAGGTTACCGAGGAATGCGCAGTAAAAGTGTGCAAGGGTGAGTCGTGATGCGCAAGTCCTGTCATTTATACGATGGCCGCGTGTGTCCTGAGAAAGAGAGAGAGAGAGAGAGAGAGAGAGACTAATCTCACAGTCGGAACTAATCTCACGGTCGGTATTCGAGTTAAGACAAATTTTATCAGGCTGGGAGAGATGACCTTACCTTGCTCGCTTCATTTAGTCCTTTTTTCTGTGTATCACTAAATAATCCATTCTGCTTAAACTGGCTTGGCGGGTTTATATGTCTTTATTCACTTTCGATTCCAGTGTTGTCATGGGCTTTGTCACGCTCTATCATGTTCTGTTGCATCATGCCAAAGCCCAAAATATTGTGTTTAGTGAGACTTGTAGAGAGGTTATGTGTAAAAGTGATGTTCTGGAGTGGCGGTGTTTGTGGGTGAGAGAGACTGTTTGCATACATGATAGAGTGAATCTGGGAAGTAAACTAGTGTGGGAGAACACTTGTAAGGAGTAATACCCAATCACATCATCGTTTTCATTATCTCCTGTATATTATTCTTTCTATCTGTCTACCTATCAGTCTATCTTTACCTGTTTTTCTACCTATATACCTGCCTACGAACCCTTATCTCAATCTGTCTACCTATCAATTTATCTCTGTTTTTCTACCAATATACCTACCAACGTACCCTTATCTCTATCTACCTACCTGTCTGTCTTTTTATCAGTCTGTCTATCTAACTGTTTATCTGTCTACCTGTCTGTCTGTTGTCCGAGGTTACCTGCTATCAGGGGTGGCATCGACTGAAGAATTTCCAACCTTTACTGCCTTCATTATATTCTGTAACAACCCCACTTCCCACGACCCCCCCCCCCTTCTCTCACATACCCTTACATCTTATCACTCGACATGGGTCTTAGTTTCTCCCTAACCATCCCACTCTCATACACTCCTAGTTAGTCTCTCAGTCTTTCATGACCTTAATGGACTGAGGCAAAATACAGAATCAAAGAGAGGAAAGTAGTAGGAATGTCAACACAGAAATGTTCCTCACAGTTTTTTCGCACACCACTCAAACCTTAAAGATCTTACCTCCATCTTATAAGCAGAAGAAATAAATCACTGTATTCTGTGTATTGCTGCTTGACTTGCCTTAGAAATAGCAAAAAAAAAAAAAGTTTTCATTGTCACTGTGGCAAATGCACCGCGACGAATACTTGGTGCATTTTGGTACATCGAATGGTATTATATTTTAAGATCTGGCCGAGTACATTCCTAAATCTAGTCACTTAAAATTCCTGTGTGTGTGTGTGTGTGTGTGTGTGTGTGTGTGTGTGTGTGTGTGTGTGTGTGCAGTGACGGCGGTGATAGTGAGTGACGTGCGTGGACCTCTCCTTGACCGCCACAGATGCCTGATAATCAAATCGTGCCGTGTGGTGACCGCCCGTGGAGTAGGGGACCGGGAGCAAAAGGTGACTACTTATGCTTTTACCTGGGGTGGGCTAGACTGGGGGGACACTGTTGGTGATTGCTTGCACACAGGGACGGGAGGACGGGAGGGGCTCAGGATAGATGTAAACTTCATTAATTCCTTACAGCTCGTGGACTTACTGTACACTGCGTCTTTGGCTAGGTAGCAACAGTTTATATTGTTCAGCAGACCATCTCGGGGGGAAATGTTGAAACCCATCAGTACGGTGACGTCTTTTTTATACTAATCTGGCTAATACCAATGTAATTCAACTTCATCTTTGGGGTGAGACTCCTCATAGTGAAGGAATTCCTCATAAGAAATTTGAACGCCTTATATAGTTTTTATCAGGGTCTGCCACACTCAACCACACTGTCATACCAGTACATTAAGAGTGAAAGTGTGTGACTTGGGCGCCGTTTGTGTACCCGATAACCTCCTTTCGCATCTACAGAGAAAGGCGGTAGAGAGGCGTTAGCAATGGTGGCGTGCGGGGCGATGAATGATGTTGACTTAGGCCTGGCGGTGCGGTGCGAGGCGCTGACGGTGCAGTACCCGGGGCTGAGTTGGAAAGTCTGTCTGAATGATGAATTGAGGCGGGCACAGAGGGATGACTGGCGGATTGGCTGCTGGGACGAGGAAGAGGGGCCTGAACTTTCAACTCCTGTGACGGAAAACCTTTTGAGAAGCACTTAGACATCTGATACCGTTACATATTGCAGTAGTCGTTAACCTATCCATACGATTATTTTTAACATGGGATCTCATCGTCTTGCGAGTTCTAAAGTGTTCATTACGCATATTTTTTACCTCCATGTGCCTGGGTGGATCCTAAAGAAACTGAACTTTCTTTTCATGGGGTCGTGAAGTGAAGGAATTATTCTTAGGCTTAGTTTTCCTCGATATTCCTGTGCAGGTCATGAATTGGTTTAAATCACGCGATGCAAAACGACTTAAAGAGAATATTTATTTGAATCATACTTTTTTTCAAAATAACCGACATTTACTTTTTTCTTTTTTTCACTGAGAGTCTTCGTGCTTGTTCACTGTAAATCTACAGTGGTATTGTACAGTACAGCTATTTTAGGTATACAGTACCTTCACCTTATTGGCTGTCCGTATTTTTGTAGTACTTTTTATAGGCCTATTGGTAGTTTGTTTTGTTTTAACAACTCAGTGTTACGTCCGATAAAGTAACATATATAATCCTACGTCTGAGTGGTAAGATTTTGTTTTGAAGTTGCATCATGAAGGCTGTATATCTTCTTTACCAGCTCTGTTACAACGCATCAACAACCACTACCACTCACCTGATAGCGAAAAATTTTCCCTTCCTCCGAACTTGTCTATCGACCTTGTTCACCTGGTAGTGGCTCATGGTGCACGATCTCTGGCAGCATCTCTGTCCAGTCCCTAAACTCTGAGTGAGTTTTGTAAGACCTCATTCTAGGCCTTCTGAAGTCGACCTCTTGATTTTCCACCCTCCATTTTCAGACTCCTAAATCTCATCATTCAGTTTTCATCCTGCATTCTCACCACATCTCCAGAATACCAGAGTCTGCCCCTACACATCACATTACTATTTCTTTCTGTTTCTAGTCTACCTCTTAAGTTACTCCTCCACATTTCTTCCTCTTGAAACTCCGTCAGCCAAGGAAGCACTACACGTTCCTCAAGATTCTAGCCATCCTTATCTCTGTACGCTCAGACCTACGGGTGTCATTCTCCTTTACTATCCAAGCTTCATTGTTATAAAGCATTAATCCCTTCAGCCAGAGGACGTACTTTTTATTTACTTACAGATAATGCCATTCAATTTAGGAAGGACCTCTTAGTGGATGTACTTATGGAGGCTACATTTCCTCCCATTCAGTTAGAAAAGTCCCTTCTAAGCTGAATATAATCGTCTAAAGTTAGCAAGAACAAAATTAAAATGACGTCCCTTGGGCAAACGTGTTATTTTCTTCCATCCAAAAACGCTTGCTGTGGTGATACCCTCTGACCTCGCCTCATACTACCCAGATAATATTCCACACATTCCTAAACATATATCGATAGAAACCTGATTTTCTTTTTCGTTTTTAAATAATCCCTCATCAGGTAATTTTTCGTATAATTCTCCCAGGCTGTGAAATGATTAATGCCATTTAAGTCAAATGAAGCAAAGGTTAATTGAATGATAATATAGATGAGTTGACACCTCAAATATTGCACAGTACAGCATTCACAGAGTAAGGTCTGCCATACCAAGATGTACCTTTGTTTAATTCAATCAGTTGATTTTTGCTGTATCTGTCGATGGAGAATAACTGACGTTCATAAAAATGGTAAAAAATAGTTTTTTAGATACATAAATCCAATTAATTTAAAACATATATATTTCTACGACGATAAAAAATATATTCTTTTTTCTACCCTGCCTTGTAATCTGATCAAGGCCCATCACTTCAGAGAACACTGGCTCAGATAGCAATGCAGTAATTGTGATGAGCACTATTGTCACCCCAGACGCCGGGACATCACCAGGGACAGGCAGGCATGTGAGGTGGCAGTGTGTCCTGTGCATAATGAATTCCTCCACCACACGCATCGAGGAACCCACGTGTGTAGGCAGGTAGGCAGGCAGGCAGGTATGAAGGTAAGAATTGAGAATGGCAGAGAGGGAGGGAAAAATTAAGACAGAAAGCCAGGCTGGCAGACAGGTAGAAAATTAAACAGGATGGAATGCAAGTAGGCAAGCTGACAGGAATGACAGGAAAGTAAGAAGGAAGCAGAATGGTAATAAGAGAAGCAGACAAGCAAGTAGCCAGGCAGGAAGACCGACAGGCATGTGGACGTAGATAAATTAACTGATGCATTTAAACAGGCAGGCAAGCAGGCAGGCAGGAAGGAAGGAAGGGAAATAAGTAGGTATGTAAACATCCAGGTAAACAAGAACATATGGAAACACAAAGGAGAGAAGGAAGACAGACAGGTAGGGAGGGAATAAGATAGTGAGGAGGCCAGGCAGACAGACAGGAAGGAAAGCAGGCAGGACGACAGACTGGCATTCATGTAAGTAGGAAAGCACGAAGGCAGAAAAGCGGGAAAGAAGGATGGAAAGAAATAACAAAGGCAGATAGTCGTACAGGAAGGCAGGAATGACAAGGTGGGCAGGTAGGTAGGTAGGTAGGTAAATAAATAAACAGATGCATCCCAACAAGTCCAGACCGACAGGGGACAACAAAAACCCTACACATTAAAGTGGCCTCGGCAGCCCCCTGTTGTTGTTTTTTTTTGTTTTTGTTTTTTTTTAATGCGAGGAAGAAGGAACCAAAGGCCATGAGCCCGCAGTAACAGTTCCCTCAAGAGAAAAACAAAATACAATAGAGAGCCAAATTCAAGATCCGATCATTTTGAGATGCCTGGACACACTACGTTTGAAGGACTGGAGATCATAGGCAGGAGGAAATACAGACAGAGGGAGACAGTTCCAGAGCTGACCTGTTGCATAAATGAAAGACTGGGAGTAACGGTTAACTCTTGCATTAGAGAGTTGGACAGAAAAAGGATGAGAGTTTGCTGCCAGACGGGTGCTACGCGCCCGTCGTAGAGGTGGAGGAATGCAAGCACTTAGCCACTTCACCACGAGGACACATCGCATTTTATTCTGGCGACCAACAGTGTATTTTATTTGGCCTAGGACTGGGGCAGATTGTATTTTATTTTATGGATGGAGGTCATAGGAGTCTCTTAACCCTTTCAGTTCGAGGACACCTTTTATATACTCTTCACTTCAGATCATCTACTATTATTCAGACACACTTAACTCCGATACGTTTGAACAAAAATTATATACAAAACATGGCAAGGAGCTGAAGAGGTCAAGGGTTAAGAAAGCTTCGTTATCCGTTTCAGTTCCTTGGCGTCTTTCATTATTGCTATAACCAGACGATTAATATTTAGCTTTTAATAGCGCCTCCTTTAGAATCCAGCTTATAGTGAATCCCGTAGAGCTCCCGTAGACTTCCTTACCTTCCCTATCCTCCCGCCACACACCAGCACCACACCTTCTGGGCATTCTTTTGAGGCCTTGATTACGTGTTTGTGATCTAGCTAGAGAGAGAGAAAGACCAATTTTTTCTAGCTAGGAAAAGGAACAATTCTCTTTCTCTCATACAAGCTCTCTCTTCCTTACCTGTATTTGCTAATGGTGTCTCTCCTATTAAGATCTTATTAATCCTCCCATTTAATCCTGTTACTCTGATCCTCTCCAGCTAGTAAAAGAATCAAACCCTCTCCTCCCATTTACAAAAGCATCAGATTCTATTACTATTAAGAAAACATTCAGACTCCCTGAGATTCTCTCCTTCACGTGTGTATACTAATCCTGTGTCTCCTATTAGGCTCCTATTATCCTTCATCCGTTAATCCAACACGGACTATCCTATTAAGCTCCAATTACTCCCCCCATTTCATCCGACGTCTATCTATCTATCTATCTATATACCTAGGCTGATTCCCCCAAGGAAAGGGAGGTAGCCGAGACAGGACGACACACTCCCCATTTACTCATCCATTCAAACACATTCATTCGCATCTTAGCCCCAAAGGGGAGAACGGACAGATCCTCACCGCACCACACCGCACAAGGGTCAACTGCGCAATGCAGTCAGTGACATCTGCAGCAGGGCTCGACAGCAGAGCTGGTTTATCCCTGCCACATCATAACAGACTCATCCCCTTACCCACACCTGACCTGAAATAGCTGATCAGACCAAATGTGGGAGAATATCCCCTCAGGGCTGCGTCATCACTTATTCATTCATAATTTCTCTCCATTTATTTCTGTCACGCACAGCCACTCTTCCTTGCTCAACAGACATCCCTCTCGCATCCAGCGCTCTCTTCACACTGTCCATCCATCCTATTCTTGGTCTTCCTCTCAGCCTTACACTTCTCACATCAGATATAGTTATCTTTTTCACCAATCGCTCATTATCCATTCTCTCCATATGCCCAAACCATCGCAACACCCTCTGCTCAACTCTACCAGCCATCTCCCAAACAACTCCAGTTCTCCTTCGAACTTCATCATTCCGCACTCGATCCATACGCGTCACTCCACACATACTCCTCAGACACCTCATCTCCATTTCATTCAAACTTTTCCTCTCTGCTACACCCATATTCCATGTTTCAGCCCCATATAATGCAGTCGGTACCACAACACCCTCATACAGCCTTCTCTTTACATCCATTCTAAGCGAACGACATCTAAACACTTTTTTCATTCCTCCCAGCACCTTTCCTACTTCATTTATTCTAAACTTCACTTCTGCATCTATTCTTCCATCCACAGCAACATGTGACCCTAAATATTTAAAACACTCTACCTCCTCAAGCAACTCGCCATTCAAAACTATATTCATCCCCCTACCATCTATCAACGTCGTACACTTCATCACTTTACTCTTATTCTCATTTACTTTCAATTTCCTCCTTTCACACACCATTCCAAACTCCTCTACCAACTGTCTCAATCTCTCCTCTGAATCAGCCACCAGTGCAGTATCTTCTGCAAACAGCATCTGCTTCAGATTCCACTCTCCACCATCAACATTCACCAGACTCAGACCTCCACCTAAAACTCTTGCATTCACCTCCCTTACAACACCATCCATGTAAATATTAAACAAACAAGGCGACATCACACATCCCTGTTGCAGCCCCACTCTCACAGGAAACCAATCACTCACAGCATTTCCCATTCTTACACACGCTCTACTATTCACCCCTTTTAGTAACCTACCATCAAGTCCATACAATCTTAAAACAGTCCACATAGCCTCCCTATCAATTCTATCATACGCTTTCTCTAAATCCATAAATGCCCAAAACACATCTTTGCCTTTCACTAAATACTTTTCACACACTTGTCTCACCGCAAACACCTGATCGACGCATCCCCTCCCTCTCCTAAAGCCACACTGCTCATCACCAATCACTCCCTCTGTACCCTCTCTAATTCTCATAATTAACACTCTACCATACACCTTACCTACAACACTCAATAGACTTATACCCCTAAAGCTAGTACATTCATACTTATCACCCTTGCCTTTATACAACGGGACCACACAAGCACTTGCCCAGTCAACTGGCACCATACCTTTCACAAAGCACACATTCAACAATCTTACTAACCAGTCAACAATAGTCACTCCACCACCCTTCAGGCATTCCACAGCACACCCATCCATACCTGCAGCTTTCCTTGTTTTCATCTCCTTTACTGCCTTCTCCACTTCCTCCTTCGTGATCAAAGAATCATTCAACTCTCCCAACACATTTATTCCTTGCACCCTTCCATCCACCACAATCTCAGCCACCCTTTCCTCCTCTACATTTAACAATCTTTCAAAATACTTTGCCCATCTCTTCCTTACTGCATCCATCTCAATTAACATCCTTCCATCCTCTGCTTTTACTCGTTCTTCCTTCCCAGACTCTCCCTTTCGCACCCTTTTCACCTCCTTCCAAAACATTTTCTTATTCTGTTGAAAATTCTCTGTCAGCCGCCTACCCCACCTCTCATCTGCTGCCACTTTAGCATCATGCACAGCCCTTCTCGCCCTATTCCTCTTTTCCTTATATGACATCTCATCCTTCCTCTGCAGCCACACTTCATATGCACGTCTCTTCTCAGCCACAGCCATACTTACTTCCTCGCACCACCATTCACTCCCTTTTCTTACACCACCACCCACACGTCTCACACCACACACCTCTTCTGCATGCCCCACCACAGCACTCTTAAATAACTGCCATTCCTCCTCCACACTGCCATTTTCCCGATCTTTCACTGCGTTCCACTCATCTTTCAATTTCTCCTGATACTCTATCTTTTTCTCTCTTTTATCCAACTCACTTTCAAAACCTCCCTGCCACACCTAACCCTCCTAGCTCTCACCCATCTCTTACCTACTCTTAACTTTCCCTCCACCAGGTAGTGGTCAGACATACCTCCACCCTCCCCTCTCAGAACTCTCACATCCAACAATCTTCCTATTACATTCCTAGACACAACCACATAGTCCATCAAAGCTCTATCAACAACCCTTCCACCCTCCTGTCTCACCCATGTATACGTACTTATAAATATCTTTCTTCTCAAACAGCGTTTTTCCAATCACCATCTCTCACTCAGCACACATCGCTATCAATCGCTCCCCATTTTCATTTCTTCCAGGCACACCATGCATACGAACTACACCTTCAACTGCTACATTTCCCACTCTAGCATTCAGATCTCCCATCATTACCACATTCACATTCGCTCCAAAACTCTGCAGACACTCATCAACATCATTCCAGAAAGACTCCACCACATTCACATTCGCTCCAAAACTCTGCAGACACTCATCAACATCATTCCAGAAAGACTCCCTCTCTTCTTCATCTCATTCACTACCAGGCCCATATGCACTCACAAACACCCACAACTCACGTTCAAATTTCTCTTTCACCCACATCAGTCTCGATGACACCTCCTTCCATTCAATCACACACTGCTGTATTCCGGACTCACTAACAAGGCCACACCTTCTCTTGCCCTTCCTCTATCAACACCTGACAATCTTCCATTCACACTTCCAAACATAGACTCACCCTTCCCTTTCATCTTCGTTTCACTCAAAAGCTAACACATCCAACTTTCTTCTCACAAACATTCTCCCAATCTCCTCCCCTTTAGCCTCAATCGTACTACATCCACGCACATTCATAGACCCAATCTTCGGGGTACGGGGATAACTCCATCCCCCATCCCTTTCTTTGGCCTGTCTCTTTTTAGGAACTAAAAAACAGAGGAGGGGGTCCCTAGTCCCCTCACCCCGCCCCTTTTAGTCGCCTTTTACGACACGCAGGGATTACGGTGGCAGTATTCTTCCTAACACAACCTGGCCGCAGACGCAGAGTAATAGTACCACCCCATAGTGCGGCCAGATTGTGTCCCCCCCGCAGTAAATTGGGCCAACTTGCCATAAAGCATATATAAGTAACTATCTCCTTACCTGGTGGAGATGAAAATGGTTTGCTATAAAATTCCCGATGTCACTAACCTTGGAAAAACTGCCACTCTTCACCAGATTATTTAATTTTCGACATCAAAGTCGGTCGACCAAACCCCGTTCATTTTGTGTGCTCTCTGTGTCACTAAAAGGAAGGGAGAAATTATAACAACATTATTTTACTCACTGCTACAGGGAAGAGAGGCTGTAATATAGTCAAATAGAATCAAAAATTGGTGGGCTGAGTCTACCATCTCGGTTTTGGGACAGTTACTATTCTTTCCTTCCTTAAATATCGATGAGCTTTATTGTACATCCATTTCATGTATTTGTCCATCAAAATAAAAATAAATAGTGTTCTGCTGCCCCGGTGGACCTGCTGAACAAAGATCATGGAAAACCGTTGCATAGAAAAATGGACAGTGTCTAGACTGAAGTTTTTCCTGAAGTCTAGAGGAATAACCTGTTCAGGGTACACCACCGGCGTGTTGTGTTGACTTTTTGTACGGTATTTTGGAGCCCTCGGCATCGTCGGATTTCGGCCGGCGGTCTCGTCTCTGCACGTTTTCGGCTTCAAACATTGTACGATATTCATATGAAAAACTGTGCAGATTTTCTTCAGCATTTTGGAGATGAAGCACTGTTCTTTTAGAAAATTAAATTATATCGATTTCAAACAAAAGGTTCAGCTAGAGACTTGTATACAGTATATATGATGAATGCTGTTACTCCCAGTGTGCTTTCACGGCTTATATAGTAACGTTTTCCTGCATTTATCGCATTAAAGCATATCTAGGAAATTAGTATAACTACTGAAGAATAACATCATGAAGAGCTTACGTGTGGTGTATCAATAACTATCACGGGAGAGATTTTTAAAGATATTCGACTTCTGCGGTCTCTGCATGAGTAGCCCGACTTCCATATTGAACTAGCTGGCGATCAGTGGCAACTCTTAAGTTAGTGACAGTGGGAATTGAGAGTGGAGGCCACCTTGAGAGATTTTTTTTTTTTTTTTTTTTACCGGTGCACGTGCAGGAATTGAGTTTATTCTGTGTGATTCTCTCTCTCTCTCTCTCTCTCTCTCTCAGAATAAATTGTGCCCAAAAGTCTAACCTTACTGAATTACATCTAACACTTACACGTCACTTAAATACCTCGGTTTTGTGACGGGAAATAGTGTGTGTTATGTGGAGTCTGTTCTCCTCTCTACATTAACGATAATGATGTGCGATTCAGTAACTTCACTCTGTTCACTCTTCATGTTAACGTTATTGATGTATGATTTAACAGTACAAAAAAATTCAGTCACTAAAATCATTCTTACTGTATTGCCCAGTAGACAGGATAAAGTTACACCCAGATTAATGCAACATACTGTGGTGGCATTGCAATAGAAGGTCCAGTTAAACGTAGAAGCAAAGTTTGCATTTTTTTTTTTATGCAAGGAAGAAGGAACCAAAGGCCTAAGGTAGTGGGATGCCTCAGGAGTCAGTCTGGGGGCCTCTTCTGTTCATTATTACAGGTATTGACGTGCGAATTAAAATAAGTTTATATCTTCTTTATTTACTGTTCACGTTAACGATATCCATCTATAATTTAAATATATCTAAATCAGCTGGCAACACTAAAAAAAGGGAACCTCATATTAACTGATAGTGAAAGGTTAAATTTACAAAGATTTAAAAACCAAGAAAACTAAAGATCATCCAACTGATAAGCGTCAATTAACGTAAAAAAAACAGTCAGATGCTGCATGTGGAAAGTCGTAATTAGAATTATGAATATGAAATGTCCGAACATAAAGTCAGAGTCCCATAACACTAAAGACTCAGGTGTGACAGTGGCAAGGTACTTACAATTTTCGTAACATAGCAGCTAAGATCGCTAATGTAATGCTAGGTTATATCGGCAGAAATGAAGTACACTGAAATTAAGAACATTATTATTCAGTACAGAAGAATTTATCTAAATGACTTTTTAATAACTAACAAGTCATGATAAAGATAGGCTAAAACAACGTGATCTTTACTTCCTGCTTAATCCAGGTATAATAAGGTCTTATACAGTGCTTTAAATATTCGAAGGGATTTATATTTTGAATGTTAATAATTTCTTAACCTTTGTTCCCGACTTGACTACAGAGACTTAGCTTAACAGGTCATAGAGTTAATTTATCATCATCATCATCATCATCATCATCACCGGGAGCAGCAGCATTAAACTTTAGCCACTGCAGGATGTATACCTCTCTGGTCTTTCTCAAAACATACTTATTGGCTCTTACCCTGTTCCATCCAGTCCCAGCACATTTGCGAATTTCTCCTGTCTTCTTCTCTGCCTGCCTCTTCCTCTCACTCTACCTCTAGATTGCTACTCGGATACCCTGACCTTTATATGTACTGTCTTCTCTGTGAAAAACTTTATCCTTGTCCTTTTCTCCTTTTTAAATTCAGTACTCATTTTTATCTTACTTTTAAGCTGTCCGTGTTCAGTTCAGATACTTATTTCCTGTAGGTTGTCTCCAAGTTCATTAAATTTTTTTTATTAAAACGAATAATGCTCAACTTCTCACCGTTATTGTTAATCTCTTTTTGCTGATTCTGAAAGCTCCTCCGGGCACACAGTTAATAAGCCTGGCCAACTTTTGATAACTAAGGTGTCACTTAATAAACAGTGCTTTTAATTAATAGAACAGGATCCAGGAAGATGTTATAGAAAGCAAAGACGTAAACATATTAAAGGACAGATTAGATCAGGGTTTGTCGGCTGTCGGCATTGCTTCTCGTCTCGTAAAGCATGTAAAAGTTAATAGAAGTTTGTGATAAATTGTTGTTGAAGCCTTCCCCTAATTGTATGTAAACTTTGCTCGTTTAATAAGCTATGCATTTTCTAAGGTGGTTTTGCTTTGATCGAAGTAATTAGGTATGACTGATGTGAGTGGTTTTTATGCCTTACTCACTGGCTGTGATAATTTTGCTGCATAAATTAATAAAGTGCTCTCGGCTACATAAGGTTAAATTCTGACAACAAAGATGATGTGGTTATAATCCTTTATTTTATATCGACGGACAAAGAGAGGAATTATTATTTTTTTTACAATTTGAGAGAATTACTTTTGTTACCTTATCATTAGTTACTTTAAATTCACTTGTTTCTGCGTATATTTCTCACAGAGTTTCTCTCAGAATCTGTAATTTTGTATCTTTTTTTCTGTCTGTTTTCTTTAATGTTCTGCTCCCTGGGTTGGCTTCGTGTTTTGATGTCCTGTCTTGAGACGTTTATGATTAGTGAATATGTGTCTTTAACAGTATACTGTAACTTCTGTAATTCTCTCTCTCTCTCTCTCTCTCTCTCTCTCTCTCTCTCTCATACCAATCGTTCTTCGTTTTGTGTGTGTGTGTGTGAGAGAGAGAGAGAGAGAGAGAGAGAGAGAGAGAGAGAGAGAGAGAGAGAGAGAGGGAGACGTCATGGTAATCTGGGAATAAATGGAGACTGATGCAAACATCTTCGGTAAACAGATCTCCCTTATTGATGAAAAAAAACACCATCCTCCTGTACTGGTCACTCAGGATCTTTTGGCCAATTCGATTCCCTTTACTGTTAACATCAAACATCCTATACATGTATTTTATCTCTTAGTACCGGGGAAACTTTTACGACTGCCTTACAAATAGGCTTGGGAATTTCTCTTTCATCAATATTCTTAGAGTAAATTCACTTCATCCTGGGACACATTAAAGACATCATCACCCCTTTTTATCCAGAAATGACCTGGTTTCTCTTTGATGATGTATATTTCTTGTCAGATTGACTCCAAGTTCGACCATAAATTCACGTATGATGGGAGCTGCCTTCTGTAATGAGGAAAGATTTTATAACATTAATAAAATCCCTTCTTTTCTTTTTACCAACAGCTCGCAAAATTTCGATTGAATAAGGAATCTTACAGAATCCACAAACGCTTTTATTATGAGTGTATTCTTTTGTCAGCAGAAAAAGTATTAAAATGTCTTCCCTTTCCAGACAGACCATGCACCATCTTTCCAGTTTTTACTGACAGATCACAGAATTTCGCTTAATATCAAGCACATGTATTCGCGTATTGAATTTTTTTTGTTTTTTTATAAACAGAAACCCCGTCAAACCCTTTCTTCACTTATTTTTAATGAGAGAAGCAGAATTTCGCTTTAATTAGACACTTCAGAGAGCTTGCTTCCCACCACAAATATTCTTAATACGGGTGTAATTATCTTGGAGCGGAAAAAAAAAAAAAAATCTCTGCATTTCCTCTTACCGGGAGATCGCGGGATTCACTTTAATCAGGAACTTACACACAGCTAGACCACAGAGGCATTTATTAACGGCGTAGCTTCCTGTAATCCAAATAAACTTCTCACCACTGACATCTCGCAAAAATCTCTTCCCTGCCTTTAACAGACATCTCGATAATTCTTTTTAATCCTGCACTTTGCTAGAGACTAATTCATCTTCTGGAGGTGGAATCATCTATATCCATATTATTTTGGTGTATTTTCCCATTTTTAGGTAGGAGAAAGAGTTAAAATTTATGACGATGGTGATGATTAATATAACGATGATGATAATGACGATGATGATGAACTGTTTATATTCAGGAAAACTTCAGAAACAACAGCTTTTTCTTGTTAACAGTTCGTATAAAACTTCATCCCCAAATTTTTGGACGCATGGCAGGAATTCTCTTTAATCGTGCACTTTGCATAGGTCTGATATCATCCCCTGCAGGCCAGACCACACCGACGGGTCTCACTGCAACATAATCCTCCCAATAACAGCTCCACCCACTGATGCGCATTTTGCCTGATTTCTTAATGTCGGGGAAATGCCTAATCTGAATACAATTTCTCTCGCATGATAATGAGCCACCTGCAGCCGCCTTCACCTTGAGTTTGCATACCGATTACGCTGCACGATAGTAAAACACCTGCTGAGGGAGGTATATGTAAAAGATCTTGACCCATTTACAAGATAGACGCTCCATATTTTTACCAATTTGCAGGAGAAATAAACGTCCCATTTACTCGTACAAAATAGACGTTTTCATCTTAACCAGTTTATAGGATACATAAACCTCCATTACAGCTGTTATCATGGTTCTTTTTGTTTTGTATTTTTTCCACTTTAATGTTGATCCTGCTTTGGTTGTAAAGTGTGTGGTTGGTGTATGAGCGAAGAAAAACGTAAATGAAAACACTCTTTCGTACAAAACCATAATCACAAGAATTCCTTTTTCCTATGTCTTCACTCTGGTATTCATTTTTAGTTTGGCTGAGAAGCTTAGGGTGACTGTAAGAGTGAAGTCAATCGTATACACAAGCAGTCTTATATACATCATAGTTGATAAATACGACCCTGGTTTTTTCTCTACCTCCCCCGGCAGTGAAAAAAAGATGGAGGTTCAGAAGTCTTTAATTGCCAGTTTGTGTATGAGATGAGAAGAATATACAGTAGCAGAACAGACGATGTTTTTGACTTCTTTACCTTGACTTCTTTTTATTTTTATTTTATTTATTTATTTTTTAATCATGGCACCACCTGTCGATTTTAGTCAACTACGGAAGGATTTTTGGCAGTGAAAAGGCTAATGAAGGATGTTGCTTACCTCTCTAGTTCCAAAAGTCTCTCTAAATGAAATATATGGGAATAAAATGAATACACCTGGCTTCCTTTTTCACCAACACTGAATCCAGGTGGAGTTACGGAAGCCTAATTCCCGTCTTGAGTAAGTGACAGAGGAGAAGGTTGTGGAATATGTGAAGTTCTTACCTTTTGCTGCGATCTCTCTCTCTCTCTCTCTCGTTAGAATTAGAGGAATCCTGTTATTTAGAGGGTTTAATGAAGGCTATATCTGACCTCTTCATTTCCACCTGTCGTCCTTGAACTGAATAAACTCGTCTGGAGATGGAAAGACTATTTTTTACAATACGCCCTCGTAGTGAAGGGGCTGACAGAAAGTCAGTTCGTAATAGTCAGTCTGGACGAGAAGTTCTGAAGTTATGAATTCGTCCTTGCCCAATGAGCGAGATGATCAAGAGACTGGGATGGGATGAGGGATGCGTCTTGATGCACACTAGGTAGACTTATTTCCATTAGATGTAGTAGTAGTAGTAGTAGTAGTAGTAGCAGGTCACTTTCAAGGAAGTGTACCATCCTTAAAGCAATAGTATCGTTACCGTCACCTCGATTTATATTCTGGATCGCGGGACAAAGAGCGTTTTACCTAGCACTTTTTGTGTGTGTGTGGGGAGGGCGGTGATTTGATGATGATGATCATGGTGATGATGATGATGATGATGATAATGATAATGACGACTTTTTTTTTTTTTTTTATAAGCGACTGTACTCCTGTAACCCTTAGCTGACTGGTTCTTATCTTTTGACTAGTAAAATCGTATATTAGAGGAAATAAATACATATTATTAAGAAGCCGTCTTTATTACTCAGAATTAAAGACAAAACAAAGCAAAAAATCGGGCACATCCAGTTTCATCGCGGGAATGTATAATGAGACTTTTCGGCTGTACAGTTAACAGAATATCGTTATCTATAGGATGGATGACACTGGCACTGAGCGCTTTTCCTATATTTATTTCAGTATGTCTTTCAGTTCTGAGTAACCATTAGCAGGCTCCATTTTATCTTTCCTCTAATTAATGGCGTAGTAAAGAATAAATACACGTTCACTGAAAAGAACATAGGACACTGTACATTAAGCTGCTGTATTTCGTTTTGTTTCGGAATGCAAACTGGACAGAAAGTAATGAAGAAATATTTATCTTGTGTTTCTGAATGTAAACTACAGAGAATAACGTTACTCATTCCTCTCACAGTGTACATAACCACTTAAGAATTCTTCGTGTTGTCTTCAGAATATAAGACCACAGAAAACTAATAATTACCTTCTTTTTCGAGACTGTACACACATGCAGGCTGGGCCTGAGTCAGCGGAAGAGAGGGAGGCTTGGGGGGCGGCATTGTGTGGTCTCCCCTCCCGGGGACTGCCTCCCGTTTTCTGTTGGGGAATTAGTTGGGGAATTAGTGAGGCATGCGCAATCGTCGGAGGCTTTGTTGAAGGTTCCTTGTTCCCAAACCTTCCCTACCCCTTCCTCCTCCAACCCATATTCATAGCAGAACTTAAGAAGCAATTTTTTTGAAAACAGTTCTCCATTGCAGTCAGTTATGGTCTTATTTTTGTCTAGTCTTTTTTTTTTTTCCACGTTATTCACACTAGTTTGGTTGTGTGTGTTTATGCAGCTTTACTGAGCTTTCATAAAAGCATAAAAGATCTTATACGCAGCTTAAGTACAAGAAATTTTATGAATACGTCCACAGAGGGTTGGGTTGGGTCAGAGTACTCCACAATATGCTGGGTCAGTTTGATAGAGAGAGGGAACATTGCAGCACTGCGTTCGTTATCTTGCTTGAACCGCCAGGGGAGCCCAGTGGTAGTACAAGATGTATTTTTACAAAAATTGTCTCTGATTTAATGTTCTATTTTTCTTCTTAATTTTGGGCTTACTTAAAGGTTTCCTCTCGCCTAAATGCAGTCCTCTGTTGCATGGAAAAATAAAATAACTAATTGATGTCCTGTACTTCAAAGAGTAAATTTCCTGACTACTCTGCACTAGGATTTTGCACAGGTAAGAGCTTCAGGTGTTTGCTCAGATAATTAAAACCTAGAGGTATCTGCTCGAAGCCATCTTATTTTACGTATCCGATTCTGGACATAGACCAGACCTAAGTGCATTCATAAGAGCAATGGTGAAGCCGTTGCAAAGGTACAGGATCCTCCCTCTATCTACACCATTCTTTTTAACTGCAATTGTACTCCGTTGCTTGAAATGACCTGGTTGCAGAGGGGGAGTAGTTAATATATCATGTGTGTTCCTTATACACGCTCCGGTTATCGAAACAATCACCGCCAAATGAAATGTTGAGCTGCGAATTCCCTCTCTATAATTGAAGACAGTTTTATCAATCGAACAACAGTCGGGGTCAGAAGTACGTCTGCACTTAGAGTATGTCTGGCACTCTCCTCTCTGACACCTCATATCAGTGGGGACCATCTATGGGCAGAGAAGCTAACCAAGTCACTATTGGATTAGATATTTTAGCCAGCAGAGGAAAGTGAGAAGTAGAAGAGTTGAAATATAAGGCTAACATTTCTCCCCGTCTGTATATACCAAGGTTGACTGTTTTTTTTTTTTTTTTTTTTCCTGAGCACGGAAGTTATTTAGGTTTACATATCACTTTTGCTTTGGGTGTGACTGATTAAAGTAGATTCTAACTTTTCACCAGGTAATTATTTTCCTCAGGTGACTGCAACCGTGTGGCGTATGACTGATAAGAAAAATGTATGAAAGACGCCATTGTATTGCATGAGTCAACGGAACCTGATCTTATCATGTAATAAGAGTCCCCTCACAGCAGCCGAATTAGATCGTCTGACGTTAGAGAGAGAGAGAGAGAGAGAGAGGAGGCATATGAAAAGATGTTCTTATTCTGAGTTAGACCTAGTTCTTAACCATTCACTATAATTTATTACCACTGAGCAAAATAATATCTTCCGGAGATAGCCGCAACAAACCAATACAGACATCATATACGGGAGTAAAATACGGAATTGCATGTCGGTTTTATCTGCCCGCTGTTTTGCTTTTGTTCTCAGTTCATTCCTTGTTGAACATTTACCGCTCTCGACAGGTGGCCGTGGCGGGGCGAACAGGTGTGTAATTACTAATGTTCAGTTACTGACCTGAACTTCATGTGGGAGGGAGGGAGAGAGGTAGGGAGTAAAGCGAGAGAGGAAGGAGGGAAGGGAGGTTGGAAGGGAGGGTTTTGAAAAAGAGAGAGAGAGAGAGGGAGGGGGTAGAGAGAGAGGGAGGTACAGAAAGTTTGTTTAATTGTTGTGCTGGAGAGAGTACCATATGGAAGTTGTGTGTGTGTGTGTGTGTGTGTGTGCTGAGTGTATTCGATGTAACGTGGAGACTGTTCTTATTATTGATTTTTAACGTAGTGTTCACTAATATGTATTATCCAACTGTTTGGTGTTATAATAAACTGATAATTTTGTTTAAAGCAGGTAACCGTATGATGTGTAATAACTATCGGGGTATAAGTGTAATGGATACATTGGCAAAACTGTATGATAATATGATACTCAACAGACTTAGATTATGGTGGGACATAGACAAATGTCAGGCAGGTGCCCAGAAAAAGCGAGGGTGTATTGAGCAAATTGTTACCTTAAGGCTATTATGTGATTATGCGGCATACAAGAAAAGAAAACTCTATGTACTATTTATAGACTTCAGTAAAGCATATGATCGAGTCCCTAGAGATAAATTAATAGAAAGTTTAAAACGTTTAGGATGTGGTAGAATAATGGTGAAGGCAATAAAGGCAATGTATACTTGTACAAAAAACATCTTAAAGTCAGCAGTAATAGAGTCGTCTATTGGTGTTCGCAAGGGGGCCCCGACCAGCTGTTTGCTCTTTGTTTTGTATATTGATCATATGGTAAAAATATGATAAAAAATGAAATAGCAGTGGACGGTTTTTTAGGAGCATTACATATATTACTTCTAATGGATGATGCGGTAATATTAGCAACAAACAGAGAGATGTGTGAAAAAAAGCTAAACATTGTATTGAAATATTGTAATGATTATGGAATGGTTATCAATGAAAGGAAAACAACATTCTTTGTTATCAATGGTGAGGAAACGGACAGACAAAACTTGAGAGTAGGAGGTGTGACTGTCAACCAATTGCCTAGATACTTGTATCTGGGCGCGTGGTTCACTGACACTGCCAAGATGAACGATGTGATTAACATGCATGAAATAGCTAACGAGGCTGTTGTAAATAAATTTTCAATATTTTGTGCAACCAATACGCAGATGCCGTTTATATACAAGAAAAAAGTGTTTGACGCGGCAGTGACTTCGGCACTGCTGTATAGTTGTGAATCATGGCTAAGCAACAAAATGAAAAGTTTAGAGAGACAATACAATACTTTAGTGAAGTGTTTGTTGGGAGTAAGAAGAAACACTAGTATTAATTTATGTATGCTTGAAAGTGGTATCCTACCTGTTGTAGAACTAGTGAGAAAAAAGAAGAAAAAGTTTCATAAGATCTAAGTTAGAAAATACAGATATTGACCATCCATTCAACACAATATATGATCTCTGTAGACGAGAGAACACACCAGGATATAGATTTCTGTATAATGAGATATACTTAGAAGCTGATAGTGAACCCTTGGAGAAGATCAAACAGACTATTATAGATACACCAAACACAGCAACAAAGATTATGACTTATAAGACAGACCTTAATCCATTGTTGAGTGTACATAACGTATATAAGAGCAATGTGTATATACCTGACTACCAACGCGAATCATTTTCAAGATTAAGGTTGATGTCACACAGTCTGAGAATAGAGACAGGGAGATGGAGTCGTACGCCTCGCCAAGATAGAGTGTGTGTATGTGATGGTACTCAGGTACAGACTGAACGACACGTGTTGGTGGAGTGCCCGCTAAGTGAACACCTTCGTGGCAGGTATTCCATGTTACAGTTTGCAAATATTAATGATTTGTTAAATGAAGATGTTTATGTTAGAGAATTGTGTAGCTTTATTTTTGATGTTTTTGAGATATTTAAATAAGTTACCTCTACAGTTTATCAGGAAATGATATTTTCTTTTGGACAAAATGAAGGAATGTAATCTTTTGTTTTTATATGATATTGTATGTAAATTTATTTTGTCAATAAACTACTACTACTACTACTACTACTGTGTGTGTGAAGAACACTCTTGTTTGTAATTATTTCAGTGTCTGAGGAACTGGGTCATTTCTGACAGTTAATTCATGTGTGTGCGTGTTTGTGTGTGTGTGTGTGTGTGTGTGTGTGTGTGTGTGTGTGTGTGTGTGTGAGAGAGAGAGAGAGAGAGATTATTTGTAAGTTTACACGTATAATTGCCCCGAATTTACATGTGTAAGCCCACCTTTTGAATATTCATGTTCGAATCTTTAGGTGGGAATATGGGCCATGATGAGATGCTGCTGCTGATGTTGTTGTTGTTGTTGTTGTTGTTGTTGCTGCTGCTGCTGCTGCTGCTGCTGCTGCTGCTTCTGCTGCTGCTGCTGATGATGATGATGATGGTGATGATGATTATGATGATGATGATGGTAATGAAGAATATACACCTGTAAACTCATATATCCATCAATATTTGTATCTGTATCAGTCCTTATCAGATCCAGTGCAGGACTCAGGATATTCCCGCAGGAGAAGTAATAAATAGACTTTGACTCTTCTCCATGTTGATAAAGTTTGAATGGGAAGGTGTGTCAGGGTGGTGGATGTGAAAGTCGGTGTTGTTATGGCTGTGTGTGTGTGTGTGTGTGTGTGTGTGTGTGTGTGTGTGTGTGTGTGTGTGTGTGTGTGTGTGTGTGTGTGTGTGTGTAAGTCATCGGTAGAACAGACAGGGTGCAAATATCGTATGCCACATGATAAAATATACATAACTAACAGCACCCACTTCAATATATCCTCCACGGCTGGGTTTCGAGCACTGAACACGAGGCTTACGTATCGAGAGACAGCACACTAACCACCAAGTCACCGGAACATCAGGACGTAAACATATGCACCTAATGAACTAAATAAACGTATCAGTCTCCTCGCTCAGTCACACGCATCTCCACCTTTTTCCCCACGACCAGCCACTTGCATCTAGACACAGTACGAAAACCAGTTGTCGACTGAGGGGACTGGGGCTACAGCGAGAGAAACTATTTTAAGGACATGAATTCAGTCCTTTGAATGCTGAGTGGCAGGGTGGTGTGTGGATCGGCGTGCCGGAGAAAGGTGAGAAGTGTAACAAGGTGGAGGTTTTATTCTTTTGTATCCGCCTCTGGACATAAGTTAGCAAGCACGTTGACGAGGTGTAAGGATATTAAAGTAGTCCTTTAGAATGCTGAGTGGTATGATGGTGTGAGATAAGAGAAAGGAAGTAGCTTTTCATTCTTTAACCCCTGAATTAGGTTACATATTATATTGGTTTATTCTTACCACCTGCAGACTGTTTTATTCGTCTTAGGAGACACATGTGAAATGAAGAGGTCACCAAAAGCTGCATTTAACACCTCCAGTTCAAACGGCTTCTCCAGGGCTTTATAAAAAATCGTCAGGTGGTGGCAAGAGTATTCACTGACTCCTTGAGAATGTTGAATGGCAGGATGATGTGGGGATGGGCGTGGCGGGGAAAGGTGTGAGCTAATTATGTATCTGACTCTGGACACAAGACAGAAAGCCTGTTTTCGAGGTTAAATAGTCCACCTATGATGCACTAGGAGAACTTATCCGCATCTGCCTTCAGTGTCATTTTTTTTTTTCCTTTTTTAATGCATCGGACATTGGACATTGATTGAAAGCACGTTCCCGAGGTCAAGGACGATAATTCACCTAGAACACGCCTGACTGATGGTTCATTCTCAATAGTGCTCAGATATCAACATTTCTTTTTTCCAGTTGATTCTTTATTTTCATCATCATCATTATCATCATCATCATCATCATAACCATCCGGATATATTTTCCTGCATGAAGACAGAGTGAGGTGTCTTAAAAACCACCGTTCTCAACCTTAAAGTGATAAATTCTCCCTCCACAGACCTGCCAATCATCTAATAAAAATCTCCGCCATAATCACAGAGGGATCCGAACCTAACCCAGACGTACATTAGAATCAGAGGCGTTGTATTAGTAGCCGGGGCCGACCGCAAATGTGCAAGAGTTCAATACGATGCCTGGGTAGTGTAAATTCAATTAGTGTTCTCTTCGGCTGTGCTGGGCCCCGCAAGTTAGAGTCGTAGGTTTGGAGGAGGCAAGAGGGGAACTATACTCAGTTTTTTTTTTTTTTTTTTATTGAGGCGAAGATACACTTGATAGGTTGGTGTCGATTGGCTGAATGCAACATGTCCGAATAACATTTACTAACCCAAATTTCCCCGTCAGATATATGTTGTCAAATAATAATAAAGAGATTATGAAGTAATGTTGTATTCAGCCAATCATCACCAATCTGTCAAGTGCATCTTCGCCTCGATTAAAAAAAAACTGAGTATAGGGGAATAGGGAAGGGGGCGGTGGGAGGGGGAAGGGGGTCTGCAAGGAGAGGAGGAAGGGAGGCATGGGGACAAGAGGAAGGGGGGAAGGGCAAGGGTGAAGGGAGGAGCGACAGAGGGAAGAGTGGCTGCAGGGAGAAGAGAAAGGATGATTTCGGGGTAACGGGGGCAAGGGGACAGGAAGAAGGGGGGAGGGGCAAGGGAGAAGCAACGGAGAGGGGGGAGGAGGATACTTCAAAGGTGTTGTTCACACGGGTAATCATTTTTTTGCTAGGCACCTGGAGTCCTGTTTATAAACTCTCATAGCTTAAATCGTGTGCAAGATTCTTTTTTTATACACTTGCTTTCCGTCACACAACTACAGAAAATTTCACAGTCAAATGAGAGTGAAAACCGGTGTTGAATTACGAGAAACGACGCGACCTCTGAGTTAACTTTAATGGAGAACCGTTTATCATCAAAATTGTTCAGGATCCTTCATAAACACCGTCAGAGGAGTTACGAGGTGAACTTTGCTCCCGGTTGGCCGTCACTGAATACTTAATATATGCCCGGGGTAAGTCGATTGCATGATATCTATTTGCGCTTTCATATGCTTAAAATCGCCTAATGATACACTTTGCAGTAGGTCATAAGAGGGATTACGAGTTACCTGGTTGGTGGTTAGAGTCTTCTTTGCCTCCCCTCCTCCCTTTTTTCCCCAGCGGTAATCCTCGGTGGTATAATCAGCGTCAGGGGATATAACATCAGAAGATTCCTGATTCCGTTTAAATACTGTAGCCAGCGAGACGAGGCGAAGTGGGGTGGCCACATACCTCTCTGACCCGGGAGTAGCTCTCAGACTCACACATTCCCTGCCCTCGCCCCTCGCTTCACCTGACGCCACCTCGCCTTACCCCACCCCACTTCACTTCACCTCGTCTTACCCCGCCTTACCTCGCTCCACCTTGTCCTGTCTCTTCACATCTCACTCCACCTCGCCCCATGTGATATCTTTAAAGTCCTCGCTCACCCTGTCCCTCCTTTTTAATACCCTTTTTTCCCCTGTTCAGTCCCGCCCCACCTAACTTCCATTATTGGCTTCCACTTTCCGCAACTCCCCTGTCTTGCAATTTCTTTTCCATCCTACTTTTTCCAATCCTCCCCTCCTTTTCTAACACGTACTTTTTCCCTGCCCTCCCCACCCCACCTGACTTCTGCTCCCCAGCTTATGAATTCCACTTTTGCCTCTCTTGCCTCTTCTACACCCTCCTTTTTCTGTCCCACTCTTTCCATTACTACTCCATCCATCTCCGCTCCTTGTCACTCCTATCCCGTTTCATCTTTGCATCTAACTCATCCACCTAACCCTTGATCTTACCTAACCTAACCTGCCTATCTTAGTTATGTATTCACTCTATATCCTACCTCATTTCACTATTCATTTTACATTCCTTCCGATCCCACCCCTTCTCTCTGTCTCCTATCCTACTTCATCTTTGCGTCTAACTCTTGCAGTCTAACCTAATCTAACTTAAACTAACACTGTTCCATTCATCCTTATCCTGTCACACTCCACTTTTTCTCATCACAACTTCTCATCCACACCTCCCACTCCTATTCTGTCCCTAGAATTTTTTGTCCTTTCTTATCTCATCCATCTTCATTCAATCCTTCTTACCCAAACCTCCACCATTCACTCATTCAGGGCGCTGGTCTATGTCGCTGCACAGATGGAGACAGTAAGTATTGCAGTGTGAGGTGCTTGCAACATGAAAATTGATGACAGCCAATCCCGCACTATCTCTCCAGAAAGTAGGAGCCCGAGGCAAGGCTGCCGTAGTTCAATACATTTAACCTCTTCACTTACCTTTATTATTATCCTTGATAATCTCCAGACGATTTATAATCAGCTTTAAAGAACCTCATAGTGAAGGTTCTCATGGGGGCTATAGGTACCTTGTTAAGTTTGAAAAGTCCCTCGTATGACGAATAAAATCGTGTGAAAATGGCAAGAGTATAAAATGCGTCATCGAGTTCATAGAATTAAGCTTAGATAATCAGCCAGTTTCCTTTGATGACATTACGTGACCGATAAACCTCCAGTCGCCTCCTGGGGGTAGTACCCATGCAAGGCCGTCCCTTCAACTGGGGCGTGTTCTCCATGAGGCGACCTGTCGCCAGTTTAATTCGTAGTATAAGTTTCAAAGCCGAGAAGGTGAAATCGACTTAATACTGCCTTACCGCACCCCTGTCTATCCCACTCTTATTCAGTCCATTCCAATTTGCCAGTTTTACTCAACACTTTTCTTACCTCTTCCTCCTCCACTTCTTCCCTGCATCCCTTCTCCCTCTGTTTTTTCCCCTGCCCTGGTCTCCTCTTCCATATTCTCGTTCTCCCTGCCTAACTTTTCCCATGCTACCCTCACATTCCCTCCTCCTTTCCCCCCTTTCCTTTACCCTGCCCCTGTTCTCCCCTCTCCCCTATATCCTCTCCCGCATTCCCGTTCTCCGTGCCTTACCTCACCCTGAGTCTCTCATCCTTATCTCTCTTCCTTCTGCTTCCTCACTCACCCTCCTTTTTCTCTCCCTCAGTACGTCTCCTCCCTGCTGGTAAGACAACCCTCGCCCTCCAGCCACTCACCTACCTCCCTTCACCTTTCATTTCCCTGCCACAATCATCCCTGCCACTCCCCTCCTTTCCTCTCTTCACCCTGCCACTATCCTCTCTCTTCTTACTCCACCTCTCCTTCCTACCTCGCACCTACCCCCCCTACCCCCGGCGTCATCTCACCTGCCCTAATTACCCCACCCCTGTACCTGGCGACACCCATCACCCACTTTATTGCAGCGGGGGCGACCTGGCAGTAATGGGGATGGGGGGACTGGACAAGAATGGCCTAACACGCGCCCATTAGAAGGCTCAACAGTAGCCAGCAATGGTTCTCTCGCACCTTAGTTAACGGGGCGAGGTGTCAAGGGAACGTGGTTTGGGTTTAGATCTTGGAGAGAGAGAGAGAGAGAGAGAGAGAGAGAGAGGGAGAGAGAGAGAGAGGTAGATCTGGTATTTGGAAGGACGAATGTCAGAGCTGAAAGAAAAGGAAACATGGCTCGAGTTTAGATATTGAAAGGAGAGAGGCGTGGGATGGATTTAGACCGAGATTGAATACTACACGATGTGAGAAGAGAAAACATGGGTAGAATCTGCACCTTGTCTGAGAGATTGGTGAGGTTGTGATAAATAACGTATAGGTTTACTTGAGAGAAAAGGAAAGGAAACTTGGGATGGATGTGGACCATAGTTTGTAGGAGAGGAGAGTCAGTTGAGTTTGTACCAAGTTTGTGCGAGAGGAGATTTGGAAGAGGAATCGTAGGCAGATTTAGAACGGTGTTTGAATATCACACTTGAGAGGAAGGGAGTAAAAAATAAAGAGTTTGAGCAGCATATTATTATTATGAATTTGCTAAGAGAGGGGCGTGTGTTGAATTTAGATCAATTTGTGTAAGAGGTGCATGTGGGTTAGGACATGTAAATTAGGTTTAAGTGTACAGTTTAGAAAGGAGAGAAAATAAAGTTGAATTTAAACCGTATCTAAATTCTTTTTCTGCATTTGCTTGTAGAGGGAGTGGGTTGAATGAATTTAAATCTTGTCTGAGAGAGAGAGAGAGAGAGAGAGAGAGAGAGAGACAGAGAGACAGAGACAGATACAGACAGACAGACAGAAACAGAGACAGAGAATGTAGGTTGGCTGTACACGATGTTCTCTATCTACACTTGAGACCGAAATAGACAAAAAACTAAGTTCTGACCACACCCGGATTTGTGGGCAGAGGAACATGGTTTGGATGTAGACCGCCCCTGAATTCCTACAACTGTTACCTAATGAGTTTTACAAAGATCTTATTCAGGACCAGAGTCGGCGCCTCGCGTTTTTGCCGCAGTCACCCCCACCCCCTTGCCCCTCCTTAAATATATTTGGTCGGGAGTTTGTGTCAGTAGTTTATTTTTTTATCATATTTTTCCATTTCCTTTTTTTGTTCTTTTTTGGATTTGTGCCGTCCGGTTGACTTTTTTTTTTTTTTTTTTTTGGTCTGACTTTATCGTTCTATCTTTTTCGTTACCTTTTTTGAGTTATGTTGTCCTCTCTCTCTCTCTCTCTCTCTCTCTCTCTCTCTCTCAAAATCTTTATGTTTTTTTTTAGATTTAGTATTCTTGAAGCGGCCCTGTCCGTGTGTCAGTCAGTAATGTTTTTCGGAAACGAGGTGCTTCACTCCCGTAGACTTTAACCAAGCCTCAAAGATCCCAAAGATCCCTCATCACGCCTGTAGACTTTACCAACTTTAACAACGCCCAAAATTAAGGTCACTTGAAATTAATTAAAACTTCCACATCTGGCTGGTACTTTTATCTTGTATCTCTTTCCACTCCTCCTCCACTCACTGTCCCCATCCATCTCACCAAAACCCCCTTTCCACCCTTCATCTGACCCTCTCGTTTTCCATTTCCCCCTCTCCACAAACCCCTCTCAACGTCCTTCTTTTTTTCTTACTTAACTTACCCCCTTCTTTCTTCCCTGCAGTCTTTTCGTAACACCCCTCCCTTTCCCCCCACCACCCCTTCCTAACACCCTTCCCTCTCCCCCCCGCCACCCCAGCCCTGACAGGACACGCCAAGGATGTCAACCTTAGGCCATAAAGTCGCCCCATGCGAAGAGGTCTCACACACACACACACACACACACACACACACACACACACACACACACACACACACACACACACACACACACACACACACACACTTCCACACTTCAACGTTTAGTGCCGAGCGAGACTATGACATCGGTGGTGTGAAGGAAGCTCTTGAGTCTACCAAATAACGAAGGTGTTGACGGGGCCTGGCTTACTGTACATACCTGCTTAAAATTTTACTTTCTCACATTCCTCTACATTAACTCCTTCTTACTATTCCCAAATTATCGTCCAGCTTTGAGAAGATTTTTTTGAGTTAGAGGAGTTAACTATGTCCTTTATTTACTCCCTTAAACCGAATAAATCATTTTTGGTAGAAGTGATAAAATGTAATGATGCTTATATAATTTTACAAAAGGGTAATGGGTTCAGGGGTCGTGCAGTGGCAAGTGGGCGTGAAGGAAATTTCCTCCAAACAAGGATGGTGTCGACGCAACCAGTCTACTTTACTTACTTTACTCGCATACTTTCTCACCTTACTTTATTCTTTACTTTCTCACCTAAGCCCTCTTGAAATTTCCTTTACTTAAATATCTATACGTGGGTCGTCCTCGTTCTTGTGGCCATAACCTCCTGAAGTAAATAAAATCGTCTGCCGGTACCCCAAACAGATTCCTTAAGTGACAGCCTGCCCAGCGAAAGGATTAGCCGTTTCATGCCTTTCCCCACCTGAATGAAAACGTCTTGCCAGAATATGACACCTGTGTGCATAATTGTTGTTTGGAAAGTTAAGGAAATGTTTGTGTTTTTAATTGCTGTATATATTTTCTTTTCCCTTCTCTGGATCTCACCTACTTTTATTACTGAGAAGGAAGGAAGGTTATGATGATGATGACGATGATGGTGATGATGATGATGAGGAGGAGGAGGAAACAAGTATGGTGAATGCAATGATGATGGTAAGGAGGAGAGGAGGAGGAGCAAGTAGTTATGGTGGAAGCATTGATGATGATGATGATGGGTATAATAAAAATAAAAATGCAACGGAAACTGAACCCGACTACCCCTCTGAGTCTACACGAAGCTCTCTCAAAGAATGGCACTTTCTCCCAATCAATCTCACCCCACCACTGCCTTAACAATACCTCTCATTCACTCAAGTCCTTCACTATCACACTTCCACCCCCACCACACCCAGATCCTTCACCAATTTCTCCCAGTCAACCTCACCCCCCCCACCACCAGCTAAACAATACTCTCATTCACCCCACTCCTTTAATTCACTACCACGCTACCACTATCACTCCATCACTACCCCCACCACCATCACCACCACCACTACACTTTAACCCTCCACTATAACCTCAGCATACCCTTCACACTGTCGGTCATCACTACCACGACCAGCACACCATAACCCATCACCATTCATCACACCACATCACACAGACACAGTCCCTTTAAAACTCACCTGATTCCCTGACACACCACATCACATCTTCACACTACACCACAGTACGATGCCTCACCCACCCAGTCAGTTACAACCTTTCCTTACACCGCATTCCACCACACACCGCAACCCCCTGTGGCACAGAATAAATTCTCTCACACACTACATCACATTCTTGCACCACATCTCCTCATATCACATCACCACACCACACCACACCAAACTATACAACATCACACTACATCCTACAACACCACACCACACCACACCATACTGCACCACACCACACTACACCTTACTGAATCACACCACACCACACTACAGCAAGCGCTCCGCATTCGTACACACACACACACACACACACACACACACACACATCGCAGTGCCTGACACATTACACTCTATACAACTTCTCATATCGCATCTCATTCTCCTACCACACCCTACTATGCATACTGTCTCCACTTTACATAAAATTGTCATTCCTTCACCTTGAATGCTCCGCCATAGCAAGAGATTAACATTAGAATATGATGCTAGTCACAAAGAAATGCTGTGAAACGGATGTAGAGTCGTAGTATTGTCTTATTCTGCCACTGAGATGCGTGATGTAACCAGCAAAAGGACGAAAATCTGGGCCAAGTTAAGGTAAAAAGAGTGTAGTCTTAAAACCGCCATCTCTCCATCTTGAATGCTGAGTTTTATCAACAGATTAACACTTGAAAATGATGCTAGTCACGAGGAAGTGGTATGGAAAATGTGTAGAGTCGTAGCATTGATTTTTTCTCTACCAATGAGGTACGTGAAATAAGCCGCAAAAGGACAAAAATCAGGGACCAGCTAATATGAGCGAACTACAATTCCCAGTACATCTCCCCATCTGACTGTGTGGTGATTGTGATGATGATGATCGCTAGGCCCGTGAGGTGGAGCACAGATTTCGGGGCATGGATGAGGCTGTTCTTAATGTTTTATTTTTTTATTTTTTCATTTTTGTATTATAATCTCTTTCCTTGTCCCTGAACATTACCTCACCGCGTTATAATGGGAAAAAGGAAAAGATGATGATGAGGAGGAGGAGCAGATGGGGAAGGATGTCTATAAAACTAACCATCATTCACGATAAAACCCCTTCAGACACATCGCCTGCGCCTTAGTTTTTGTTTCGAACCTTTATCTCCTTAATTATCTCACCTACTTTATGTGTATTTTATTTATATGTTATTTTAGTATGTGTTTTGTGGATTTTGAAAAGGCGTTTGATAGTGTTTCACGTGGAGCTATGTTGAAAATTATGAGATTCTATGGTATACCAGGAAAGCTTTTACATATTATTAGAAGCCTGCATGAAGGTACCTTTTGTAAGGTAATAGTGTGTGGTTCTTTGAGTGATCCATTTGAAGTTAGGTCAGGAGTGATTCAAGGAGTTCTTCTGCCATTGCTGTTTGTTTTGGTTATGGATTATGTTATGAGAAAGGTTGTAAGGAGAACAGGTGCAGGAAATAACTGGAAAGAAAATAAGAAGCTGATGGATTTGGACTATGCTGATGATATTATACTGATTAGCGGAAGTATTTACGAGATGTAGAGGATGCTTGATTGTCTGGTGGAGGAAGGAGAAAAAGTGGGATTGGTAATAAATTGTGGAAAGACTGAAATTATTAATATGAAAGTGGAGAACCAAATTGATTGTGTAATTGGGAATAATGTGGTGAAGAATGCAGAAAACTTTAAATATCTGGGAACGATTGTATCATCTAATGGATCATTAAACAATGAAATTGAAGAGAGGATTAGACAGGCTTGGCGAGCTGTCGGATTGTTGAAATCTGTTTGGAATAATAATATGCTTTCGGTACATACTAAAGCGAAAATTTACAAGTCCATGGTTAGACCAATTTTAATTTATGGACATGAGTCATGGTACAGTACAATTGCAACAGATCAGAAAGAATTAGGATTTGAGAATAAAATACTGAGAAGGATTCTTGGGGTAAAGTGGCAAGACAGAGTTACAAATGCAAGAGTAAGGGATATTACGAGAGTGGAACCAGTTAATGAATATGTGAGACTGTCTCGCTGGAGATGGCTGGGGCACATATACAGAAAAGAAGGCAGTTTAATATAGGATGTGCCAGAGTGGACTGCTAGAGGAAGAAGAGATAGAGGTAGGCCGAGGGAAACCTGGTTGAGGACAATGAAAAGAGAAGCAGGAGAGTAGTGTTGGTGGGACCTGAAGCAGATGGCAAGAGACAAATATTGGTGGAGAGAGTTCATTGAGGCCCTATGCATCCCGTGGGGTGCCACAGGAAATGACTGATTGATTGATTGAATTTAAATCATCTCAATAATGCAAACAACGCTGGTGTTTGTGATGGTGTGCGCGTTGTCGGTGATGGGGGTAGAGGGGAAGGGGAAGAAGGGGTATAAGGTGGGGACGCGGCTGGGACAGATGGAGAAGGGATTGCAGAACTGGGCGTTGGAGAGGTGGGGGACGGAGGGGGCGGAGATCCCTGATATGCTCCCTCTCTAGGCGTACTGCAGGCTGCGTGTGGCCGGCCGTGAACCTCGCTGGAGGGAAACGAGCTAGTTTCGGGCTCTACGAAAGGCCCTCGGACCAGCTCGACATGAAGCGATAGCAGTATGCGGCGAGTCGCCCTTGCACCCTTTGGTTCCCCCGCACCAAAAGGCTCGCCGCGCCCTGGAACAGCCGTCCCTGACCCCCCAAGCCCGAGCTCTGTGCCGTAGATGGATTTCAGAGCTCGACATCCACTCTTACTCGTACAGCGCCCTTGCCGACCTACTAGCGGCGCATTTCAACGTGGCATGGAAGGGAGGAGACGATGACTTAACTGAGGGTGACTTGACTAAGGTTGAATTAACTGAGGATGACTTAACCGAGGATGACTTAACTGACTATGAGGGAGAAATGGTAAAAGTTGAAGACATGCAAAGAATAGTGAAAAAGTAAGAGATAGAACTGCTGGATACTATGAAAACTGAACAGAGAGAAATTGAAGAAGGAGAAGAAGAGACGATAAAAATACTTAATGAAACAGAAAGTAAAGAAGAAAAAACACTGAATAAAGCAGAAAATGAAGGAAGGAACTTAGAAGAAAAGATAGAAATACTGAATGAAATGGAAAACGAAGAAAGAGAATTAGAGAACAATACAAATTTTGAGAAAAATAGACAATGAAGAAAGGGAAATAGATGAGGAGAGATCAGAAATGAAGAATAAAACAGAAAATGATGAAAACGTAATAAAATTGCCTGAAAATGTAATAGAGCTGAGCGAGGAAGAGAAGGAGGAAGAGGAGACAAGGAAGGAGGAGGAGGAGGAGGAGGAGGAGACGGGGAAGGAAGAGGAGATTAAGGGGAAGGAGGAGGAGGAGGAGGAAAAGGAGGAGGAAGAGGGAGATTTAGATACAGAAAGTAAGGAGACAAAAGACAGGAGTAAAGAACTGGCAGAAGTGAAAGATAAAATAAAGAGGAAGAGAGAGCAAGCATAATAAGAGAACAGTTTGCAATGGAGATAGCGAAATTTGAAGCAATACAGGATGAAATTACTGATCAGGAATTAAAACTGAGAGAGTTAATAGGCGTATCAGAAAAAGAGCTTAAAAAACTGGATGGAAAAGATGGGCCAGACGCTGAAGAGGCTCGAGAATTGCTTGAAACGATTTTGGTCGACGCCGTAGCTGAAGTGTTAGATATAGAGGCCAAGAGGAGGAGTGTCCAGGGAGCAGTGAGGCAGATCTCGCAGGTCTTCCGTACGGTAATGGGACTCAAAGAGAAGGGAGCTGGAAAAAGAGTCGACACAGGTAGTAGATGATGAATTTAATGATGACCATAGCGTTGTGGAAGAGGCCGAGAAGATGGGAGAGGAGGTGATGGATGCGGAAATGGGGAGGAGAAAATAGAATCGGAGAGACAGGACGGCTCCATAGAATCAGAGTACGAATCTATGAGTACAGCTGGCTCAACTCAGGAATGGGTTCGGGTGAAGAACGTTCGGATGAAGTCCGTGTGGGAATGGGCAGCAGAGGACTGGAACTGGATCAAAGTGTTCACGGTGTTCAATGTGGCCGTGGTGGCTCAGATTATCTACCTCAAACGCACCACAGTAAGTTGAAGTGACTACCACACGACAGGCCCTCTCCCACACCACACCCCAGCTCCCATCCCACACCACACCCGTATTACCACCTGCACCCCGTTGCACAGTATTTCTTTACTAGGGGGTGAGTAGTTCGTCTCCTTCACCTCTGTAATGAAGGAGTTGAGGTGAACAGACTGTTTGTCTGCCCACCCCTGAAATAAGAAGTTGTGGCGAACAGACTGTTTGTCCACCCTTTAAATAAGGAGTTGTGGCGAACATGTAGACTGTCTGCCCGCCCCTTAAATAAGGAGTTGAGGCGAACAGACTGTCTCCCCAACCCGTAAGTAGCCTACAGGAGTAGAGGCGAACGGTTTGCCTCCCCACCTCGTAAGTAAAGGAATGGAAGCGAACGGTTTGTCTCCCCATCCCTTAAATAAAGGAATGGTCTCTCCCCCTGTAAATAAAGGATTGATCTCTCTCCACCCGTAATTAAAGGAATAGTCTCCCCCTACCCCGTAAATAAAGGAATGGTCTCCCCCCATCCGTAATTAAAGGAATGGTCTCCCCATCCGTAAATAAAGGAATGGTCTCCCCCTATCCGTAAATAAAGGGATGGTCTTCCCCCAACGTAAGTAAATGAATGGTCTCCCCCACCTGTAAGTATAGGAATGGTCTCCCCCCACCCTTAAGTAAAGGAATGGGGGTAAAGTCAACCGCTACCTGCACACACGCCTTCCTTGGAGTAGGGTGCTAGCAGTCCCCCTCCATTAACGAAAGCAGTCCGCCATCAATCTGCACTTTTCTTGATGCTCTCTAAATCACTTTTCTTCTTTTTTCTCTCGATAAATATTGCACCATATATTTCTCTTGCACGTATACCTTACTGTGTATTTTGATATGGACATAGTGAGCTAAAAAAGTAATAAAAAAATTAATTACGAATCTACTATACATACAGAAAAATAAATGATCAGGATTTGGCACTAGGCAGCCTCCTAAGACAACGCCGCATTCTTGTTGTAGTTGGTTGTCATAGCAGTGAGATGGGAATGAGTCTCCTTAGTTGCCAGTCAAATCAGCCGTCCATTCTGACCACATCTGGCCATTAATAGAGCTGAAAGGGGTTGCGGATCTTTGTTAGGTTATAGTAAACACGCTATAGAAATGAAGGCTGTCAGACACCTCTTCCTTAACAGTTTATGTCTATGCAATCTTATTTACTGTATTCGTCAGAATGCTCATTTACGGTATTTACGCGAAGTGTGTTGGGGAGGTAGCAGGGGCAGGCGGCCTACAGCAGGTGGGGCTTTCTTTCAGTAGGTCGGGGGAGGGGAGGTTCTTTCAGCTGGTCGGGGAAGGTCTTTTTTCTTTTCTTTTTTTCAGCAGGTCGGCTACAGCACCCTACCCTCCTGCGATCTCCACTCTCAGGGGTTTTATCTGCTTCTTCATGAGGGAGCCATTACCTCACACCTCTAATTGCCACGCTCCCAGGCCGTACCGAGAATTCTTTAAATCTCTTCAGTAGCGTTTACTTATTTATTTATTTATTTCCCGCTGCAACTTAACTACAGTATATTTCTTCACAGTAACGCTGACTTTTCGAACCGGGGAGGTTGGGTTAGGACAGCGTTAAAAAAAACAATGGAAGCACAAAAATATAAACAAAGCCCCCTAGAAATCTACGATAAGTTCTGAAACACGTGAAAAATATAGACGAGCCTTCCAGAATTTGACGATAAGTTTTGAAGCATGTGTTGATACTGCAACATACGTCTGAACTTTGTATCGCTCCTAACTGCACTTTGAAATGTGGGATGCAGGCTGAACACACCTAACAATTACAGGTGTTCCAAAAAATAACAGTGCAGAGTTTGGCCTTGGCTTAAAGTTTCGCTCACTCAGTTTTCATAATACGGTCGTTACGTATACTCTTCATTAATCCCATCAGGGTGCTAGAGAGGGATGCCTTCATGTGGTGGCACTGATGTTAACTTCCGGGTCAACTGCCTGGTTATATATACATACACCGATCAACTACTATTCTGTCCCTCCAAAAGTAGGATGGTGGACTACAGGGGAAGGGGGACTTAAGCCTGCTGTCCACTGGGTTCACTTTTAAGGGGAACATGGGGCTACAAGTACTACTACTACTGCTACTACTACTACTACTACTACTACTACTACTGCTGCTGCTTCTAACCCTTTCAGTATGACAGGGCTAAAGGAAATGGTCTAAAGGTAGCAAGAAAAGATATTAAAAGGTCATCATAGTGAAGAGATTCCCCCGATCAGTACATCAGAGTTCTAGGTATATTCCCCTGCCTATAACCCTACATTTCCTTTTCTTTCTTCTTTTTTTTTCTTTCTTTCTTTCTTTTTTTTTTTTTTTTTTTTTTTTTTTTTTTTTTTTTTTTTTTGAGGGGGAGATGGCTGTGTGACTGAAAGAGATACTAGTAATCGTTGCAACCCCACGCTTATCTGAACACTTTCCTTTCTGTAGTCCTTTTAATTGTTAAGGATGCAACTGAGGGAAGTTTTAATAATCAGGCGATCGATCCACCCGGTTTACATCAGTGCCACAACACGAAGAGTTAGATACTGCTCTGCCGTATATAGCACCCCGTCTGGTACGAAAAGGAGAGAGAGAGAGAGAGAGAGAGAGAGAGAGAGAGATGAAAATAAGAGAGAAGAAAAGGTGAGAGGAAAAAAGAAACGAAATGAACGTAGCGAAGGAAAGAAAATGGCTGGACAAGAAGGAGAAGTGAAGTGAATAGAATAGTAAAGAGAAGGAAAACAAAGAACAGGAAAGGCAAGTAAAGGAAAGGAGTGTCAGAGAGTAGGTGTCGAAGACAGAAACAATGGGAAAGGAGAAAAAGGGAAGAAAGCGAGAGAGAAGTGCGAGAGAAAAGAGACCGAGAGAGAGGGGGGAAAACGTGAGAAGCCAGTACATCGAGGAGATAAGGTCAGTGGCTGGAAGTGTTCAGTGGCACAGTGTAATAGAAATGTTGGGAAGCAGTGATAACCAGGACTCTCGCTCTCTCTCTCTCTCTCTCTCTCTCTCTCTCTGTCTCTCTCTCTCACACACACACACACACACACACACACTGAAGATGGCACACACCGAAGATGGCACTACCAAACATATACTGTATATATATATATATATATATATATATATATATATATATATATATATATATATATATATATATATATATATATTGTGTGTGTGTGTGTGTGTGTGTGTGTGTGTGTGTGTGTGTGTTGTATTAGGAATATTGCATGCTGAAGCACTGAGTATCTCTGTGGAATCTACCACCCACTGTATTTAGCCACATATTAGCCTGATTTGAAAAAAATATATATTTATTGGAGAAGCTTACTGCACCCATCATCGCCCACCTCCCACGCCTCCACCCACTTGGGGAGCATCACTGTCGAATGTGGTGACCCCCCGCCCCCCAATACACTGGCCTATTACGAACTCTTACTTCCTCACTCATCCCCCTCACTCCCCCCACTTCACATTACCATCCCAGCCTACATTCTGTGTCACCACGCCCAAATAGAGAGAGAGAAAGAGGGTAGGGTGAAAGTGGAAGAGAATGAGGAAAACAATTAGATAAGAATAATAGAATACACACACAGACTCATTCTCCTATCCATTCCCATCCCACCCTCATTTGCTGTTACCGCGTCCAGATAGAGGGAGGAAGAAGAGAAATTTAAGTACTCAATTCCCCATTCAGCCCTCCATCTTTACACACACACACACACACACACACACACACACACACACACACACACACACACACACACACACACACACACACACACACACACACACACACACAACAACCAACCCCCTTTAGTACACGTGTGTGTGTACCATTATGTTTGCATGTTAATATATGTACTTAAGAAGCACGATGGTATCCCCGTTTATCTCGCTTATCTACAGCACCTTATCAGTCATCTTGCTAATAATCTACACATGTACCACTAAACCCACCTCTTATATCAGGGTTAGGGAGATTTTTACCTACATGTCGAACCCTTGGTATCATATTTAGTTTACTTTTTCTTCTGAGAGTTTATGCTTCTCCATGAAATTCTTAGCTGTTCTTTATCTGGCTGATCATCTCCACTTGTTCCAACCATTCCATCTCTTATATTGACCCACCTATCTTGTTCCTGATATCAGTTTTCCCCTACCTATCCTTTCGTTGGCTTATCTCGACACATCGTAAATTTGCTTCCTCTTATCAGTTACAGCCCTAATGGTCAATACCTGTATCAGCCAATGCACTCATTTATCAGGATTAGGGAGATAATGATCCACCAGTCTTGTCCTTGATATCATTTTACCTCATCCTTATCCCACTTTTTCATAGGCTTATCCTGACTCAGTATCCCTGTATCTGCTTCCTATCAGTCTTCTTCGTGGCTTACATGTGTGCTCATCAACCCAACTCTTTATCAGCTTTCGAGATATATTCATCTGCTTGTCAGTGTTTTCTCTCCCTCTCCCTCTCTATCGCTGATATATGTGGATACTATCTATCTTTATCTCTTATCAGTCGTTTTTTCTGATGGTCTAAGCGTGTACTAGCCAACCCACCTTTTTTATCAGGGTCAGGACGATAATAACCTGTCTTGATCCTGATATCAATATTCTTTGTCCCTTAATCAGTCCTTTCACTGAGTTTACCTGAATGTTATCTTTTATCTCTCTTCTTGTCTCTCGTGTTGCGTATGCCCTATACGTGTAATAGTCAGCCCGTATCTTTTATTGGGATCCGGGAGTTACTGACCTAGATTTCTTACTACTGATATTAAATCCACATTTTTGCCTCTTCCGGGAGGAAGTACGGCGAGGTACTGTTTTTGGTAGGGTTTGTTTGTCTGTTTGTTTGTTTATTAGCAACATTGCTGAAAAACGGCTAAATGAAATTACATGAAACTTTCAGGATATGTGGGCACTGGTCCCAAAATGAAGTGATTAAATTTTAGAGGTAATCGAATGACCTTGAAAGGTCAAAATCAAGGTCACGGATTTTCAGAAGGCTGTAACTTGAAACTGGTTGAAGATAGAGATGTTTACTAGTATCATTGTACAGAAACTCGCATATGGGCTTTCATTTGGCACCAAGACCTTTGCCCTTGAGTTACCTTGAAAGGTCAAACTCAAGGTCACGGATATTCAGGGGGCTATAACTCAAAACTGGTTGTAGATATATATTTACTATTATCTATATATAGGACATCCCGTATGGGCCTTTAATTGGTACCATGACTTTTGACCATACGTGACTCTGAAAGGTCAAACCCAAGGTCGCTGATATTCAGGGGACTATACCTCGAAACTGGTTGAGGACAGAGATATTTACTATATTCTTCCAACGGTGCTGTCGGGCGAGGTTCGTTGTGCCTGGCACCACTTGTTCTACGAGTAGTCTTTCGTCGGCTTTCTCTCAACCCAGTTCATTTTTATCTACCTCATCTTATCAGACGTCTTGCTAATGGCCTACACGTGTACCAGATTAGGGAGATAATGACCCACCTGTCGTGTTGCTGATATCAATTTACTTTGTTCTTATGCCCACCCTCACGTTGGGTTTATTATACTCTGACTCCTGTCAATCGCCTTGTTAATAGGCTTCACGTGTACCAGCTGACCCACCTTTCTAATCTAGGTGAGGTTGGTAAAATCCATTTTGATCCTAAAATCAGTATTCCTTGTCTCTCCGTCAACCTTTCATGGGATTAATGTGAACTGATTTGCTACCTGTACCTACCTTCTCTTATTAGTCATTTTGCTAATGCCCTCCAGGTGTACCAGACAACTCATCCTTTTTTCTTAATCAGGGCTTGAGAGATACTGACCCACCTATCTCGTTCCTAATAAGTTTACCTGGTCCCTACTTTCCATTATTTATTTCATCTTTAATAAGTGTTAAGAAGATACTAATTTGTAAATTAACTCAGCTGTCCTTTTTTTTTTTTTCTTATATCATTTTAACCTCCCTCTGTACATTCTTATGTTGGATTTATTTTTATTTGTCTTTAGTCAGTTGCTTTGCTAATGACTTACATCTGTACAGTCATATCACCTCCTATATCAATATTAGAAAGATAGAGATCCGTCTTTTCTCTGATAATGTCTCTTCTCTTTCTGCCTGCCTCTTCGTCGTCTTTATCTTAACGCGGCCTATCTTTATCTTCCTCTTCCTCTTATCATTCGTATTGCAAATGATCAGTACGTGCACTAGTCAGCCGACCTATTATTATCAGTATTGAGGTGGAGCAATAATTAACCTAGCACTCTTGTTTGTGATATCAATTTGCAGCACGTATCAAATCCAAATTAATCATCATCATTATCATCATCATCACCATCAGTACTTGTCATCATCATCATCATCATCATCAGTATTGTCATCGTCACAGCCAACTTCATCATCACCATTCAGTCCACTGGAAGACAAATGCCTCTCCTATCATTGTCTCCTCTAACGTATCTAATATATTTATCTGATTTAATTCAGCCCTGAATATTTGTGAATTTCATCTGCCCATCCACATCTCACCCTGCCTCTTCCTTCCACTCCATCTCTGGGTTACCACTCCGTTACCCTGACTGCCCCTCCTTTATCCACCCTCCCAACCACACCATCTTGCAGGAGTGTCCCTAAAATTAGTTTTCCTTTGTCCGTGTGCCCATTCCGTCTCTGTGTTTATTCTCATCGAGGCTCATGCCTTCCCTTGCAATAGCGTCCGTAAAATCAGCTGCCTTTGTCCCCCTGCTCTCTCCTTCGGCTCTCTCCTTGCGAATATTCAAGTGTGGTCGATAGGCCATTTACACAGACTCGAAACCGTATCCAAACCTAATGAGATCTTGCTAAAGGGTTTGGAGACTCCTTTCATCAGCTCGGAACCTCTAAAATATAAGGAAATGGTGAATCACTTTACACTTTTCTAAGCATTTCACCCCTTCTGCGTCTCGCTTTTTTCTGAGAGCTACCTATCCTTACTTGAGAGAGGTCTGGCATGTTTTATTGACCATAGATATGATATGTCTGGGGGGAAGTGACGGGCATGCTCAAAGAGTAACGTAGAGGCAATAAAAAATATAAATTTTTGACCTTGCTGTATTTACCCCAATTAACCATCGTACTTGACTTCCTGTTTGTAAGTCAGGGCAGGAAACCGATATCTTGGCACAGTTCGAGAGAGGCAATGTAGCTTTTGACCCCAACTGTACACGCCTTACCGCAGGATCTATACAGGTCTTGCCGTACCCGGTCATTACTTGTTTTGTGGTTCCGACACGATCACTTGATATCCTGTGTGTATGTGTGTGTATGTGTGTATGTGTGTGTGTGTGTGTGTGTGTGTGTGTGTGTGTGTGTGTGTGTGTGTGTGAGAGAGAGAGAGAGAGAGAGAGAGACAGAGAGAGACAGACAGACAGACAGACAGAGACAGACAGACAGAGAGAGAGATGCCAATTCCGTGACACAGCTTGGAGAGACAAAGAACTTAATGATATCTAAGGCATAGTTACTGTCAATAGTCCTTTTGCACAATATATAACTTTATTAAAAAAATAAATAAATATTGCTACACGATAAAAAATCCAAGCAGTTTGGAATGGTTGGCATCTTTTTCCAATAATTACGTGCCTCGGACGTTTGAAAGGATTATTGACCTCAGCCATATACAGATAATCACATCCTTCCTCCCACGACTTCTGAGACCAATTCCTTACTTGCATGTCAGGCCGGGAAATCAGTACGCTGACACACACTCCTTCCTTGCAAACACGACAAGACCCAACTATCTTAACCCTAAGCTCAGTTTTCCTTGTTCCTAAATCCATTCCTGCCTTGGATTCACCTTTTTGATGTACGTGCCTTGCCCAGTTCTCACCTGCCTCTACAGATGTTGACACTCGTACCATCTGGTTTGCGTGTCAGACCAAGAAACCAATCCACTGGCAGTTCCAAGGGGGTACAACGGAATTACTGACAACAGCTTCCCTTACATTAACTCGGAATCATTGTAAGTCCGGCATTGTTACCGACAAAGGCCACTTAGTCCTTGCTTGACCAATGACACTCTTTTTCTCCCTGCCGACACGACCGCTGACAGTAGCACCGTGTCTGTCGCTAAAATCCATTTTGATCCCCCTGCGGGTGTCGGTGCTTTGGTTGGCGTGGGTTTTGGTTCCTCGTAAGGCTTAGATTGATTACACTTCCATTCTCTAAGAGTCATGAAGGTCCGTTTAGCTGTGTGTAAGAGTTAAAGGGGATTAGGACAAGATCTTACGGAAGCTCACAATGCAGGCTCCCTAGCACATTTCCATAGGGATTTATTTTGTATATTACACACTAATGGTTGTCACGTGTGTGTGTGTGTGTGTGTGTGTGTGTGTGTGTGTGTGTGTGTGTGTGTGTGTGTGTGCGTGTGCGTGTGCGTGCGCGTGCGTGCCTGCGCGCGCGCGCCTAACTCGACAGTTAAATAGATGGACAGATGTGCCTCTATAGATGAAGCAAGATGAGCGTGAGTGTTATTGGTGTACCGCGTGCGATTTGTTTGTGTGTGTGTGTGTTTGTGTTTGAGTAAAGACATATATACTGTATATATTTTAGACTCAGTAACTTACTCTTTTTCTCTGAGTTTACCATTTATCTCAAAACACTCAGCTCCCTGACTTATATGAACAACCATATCTCCCAACACTAATATTCTCTGCCACCCGACCTTTCTCCCTCATAAGAGAGTTTGCTTAACCACATTCAGGGAGCATCATTCAGAAATTCAAAAGTGGAGATAAACTTAATACTTACCGCAAATTCCATTGTTCTTACTCCATCTTGTACACTGATCTGACCTCCCTTGCTTAAACTGTGAATCGAATCCCACATAAGGCGGTAAACTGTCCTCCATTACAAGTGGATACAACGAAAGTTAATACTGCTGCTCAGTTTTTAAGCCCAAATTCTAGATAAACTTCGTACTTACAGCAAATCCCTTTATCTGGCCCCTCATGTATGTAACGATTCCAATACCACACAAGTCTGGCAAATCCTCCTTATTGCAACTGGATGCACTGAATGTTAAAAACGATACTCTTTTCACAAATTCCAAACTCTAGATAAGCCTCATACTTACAGCAGATCCCTTTACTTGGCCCATCATCTATACAAGGATTCGAATCCCAAATATGACAGTAAATTGCTCTATATTAGAATTGGATGCATTGAGAGTTAACAGCGATGCTCCATTCATAAGTTCAGAACTGCAGATAAATTTTATACTTACAGCAAATCTCCTTAGTCAGTACATCATCCATACAAGAATTCCAATCCCACATAAAGTCGACAAATCGTCCTCTATTAGAGCTAGTTGCACAGAGTCAACACTGATACTCTGTCCATAAATTTAGAACTGAAGTTAATATATACTGAGATAAACTTGATACTTACAATCCCCTTCAGAAGGAGCGTCGTCTGTACAGCGTTTCGAAGCTCCATATAAAGGCGGTAACTCTTGCTCCATTAAAAGTGGCTGCAATGGAAGCTAACATAATCCCAGTTTAGCTCCGTACTTACCCTGCTATACCTGTTCCTGCACCCACATCCTACCCACAAAACCCCCCATCCCAACCCCAACCCCCTGATACCCCCCATCCCTCCGTCACTAATCAGAGGGGCGCTGCGTAAATCAGGTGTACATTTTCTTCTGCCATATACCGTTCTTAAGAATAACCCAGCCTTTCCTGCACCTCTGCTTCCACGTCTCTCTTCCCTCCCCTCTAAGTCGCTACCCCGATTTATCCATTTTTAATCTCTCAGATGGACGAATTTCCCTCAGCTAAATAAAACTGATTCGCTGTAGGCAGGATAAGATAGGTAGCTACCTACCCTTTAAAGAATTTCTTATCTCCCTCTCTCCCTTCTGCATCTCACCCCCAACTTCGTTACTTCCCCCCCTTCCTCTCTGCCACCCTCCTCCTTGCACACAATTTTCTTCTTGCACTCCCCTAACTCCCACATTCTACTACCCACATTGACACTCTATACCCTCATAATTGCCTTTGACTACCTCAGTAACTCACCCATCTCCCCCTTTCTCCCCCACGACACACTCACTCCTTCATCCCTCTTCCTCCCTTCACAAAACCACATACATTAATCTTTAGTTACTTGGGCACTACATCCCTCTTCCCTAACCCATTGCCCAACACACTTCACCGTCCCTCTCCCTCTACCCTCTCCTCCCCAGTCCCTATCCTTCTCCCCACTCTCTTCCCTTCTTTGCCATCCTTTTCCATCTTCCCCATCCTTCTAGCCACCACATCCCTCTTTCTTCAGCTCGCTATCCCTCGTCCTCCCTCTCCATCACATATTGCTCTCCTCACTCCCTCTCCTTCTCCATCCATCTTCATCTTCGAAAGGCTCCAAGCCATTACATCCCCCCTCTCTCCTTCAAGCTCCTTACCCATCTCCGTCCTCCTTTACCCATCGCCCTCAGTTTTCCTCCCCCATTCTTTTCTCTCCCTCCTTACACATCACTTTCCCTCCTCTTCTACCCCTCAACTCCTCCTCCTCCACTCTTCCCATCCACACCTGTCACCCACTCACACTCAAGCACATATCACACCATCGAGCCCAATTTTAAATTTAATTTCTCTTAGTCTTTTTTTTTTTACATTTTTTGGCAACGTCTGTATTTTTTTTTATGCATTGATCTGAGTTGAATAAAATCATCTGGCTATAGCTGTAACAAAATGGTAGAGTTGTCAATACCATGAGAGAGTAAGACAGTTGTAAATACGCTCCCTGATTTCCACTTGGCTTTCCCTAATATAAATAAAACTGCACATTCACCCCGCGTCCTATGAATTTACAAACGTGGCAGGATTCAAAGATAAGCAAATTGGCTTGAACGAATGGACATCACGAAGGAGCCGCTTGTGTTCTTGAAAGGAGAGAAAATAAGAAAACAGTGAACTCTTGAAAGCTGTTGTAGATAAATGTGTGTGCGAGGGAAGGGTGAAGTGTGTGTGTGTGTGTGTGTGTGTGTGTGTGTGTGGTGATAAATGTCGTTAATTAATAGTGGTGTCTGTCTCGGAATTTCCTAAACAAGATAAATTAGTGATGAGAGTCTGTTTTACACACACACACACACACACACACACACACACACACACACACACACACACACACACACACACACACACACACACACACACACACACACACACACACACACACACACACATACACACACACTTATTACACAGCTTTCAATATTTCACTGTTTTCATATTTCACTGATTTCATATTTTCTCCTACTAAGTTTCTTAGGAAGAAAATATTATGTTAAAGAAAAAGCTCCAAGAAAATTCCCTGTACCAACGAGAACAAGAAAAATTATGCGTATGTCAGACTTAATTTTCTTCTCCAGTTCGCAAAGTCTCTCCTTAGCTGAATTTTATCGTCTTAAGGTAGCAAAAGTCAAGTAAATATAAATAACGAGGAGGATGAGGATAATGTCACGAGAAATTCCCACGCCTACATGTTTTAAATTCCAAGATAAATCATTAAGACGGAAGAGACCACGAAAAATCTAGGATGCTAAGTGGAGAACGCGACTTATGCGCCTCTCGAACTTTTTTTTTTCTTTTTTTACCGCTTGACATGAGGTTGGCGCCGGTATCAGGTAAGACGGCCGTAAAAGCTGCCTAATTGCCGGGTGATCAGTGACCCCCATCCTGAATGCCGATCACGCAGTTTGGACCACCGCCATCCAGGTAAGTACAGGTGCTTCACAATTAACTACTTCAGGCCGAGGACGTCTTTTTATCCTGTTTCATTTTATTTAATTATTCATTTGTTTTTATTATTTATTTAATTATTTATTTATTTACCTTCTTGCTGTTTCCAAGCGATTATGGCGCTGACGAGAGGCCTACACGTGGTGGCACTGTTTACTCTCGGTGGAACGATGCATCTGTGGTGTCCGTCCAAGAGCCAAATCTCCTCATATTTCCTTGCACCTCACTTTGGAGAAGGACTCTTGTGAATACCTGGCAAGGCGCTGTCTGCCACAGAGGGATACCGATTCCCTACACGATTGCATACTGGACTGTGTCTGTAGGACTGCTTCACACAGATAGTTGCTTACCTGTGATCGACGGGTCTGCTCCTCCAGGCAGACTGGGGTTGAGCAACAGCAGCATCAACCAGACAGTTATACTCAGCCTAACCCCTTCAACACGAGGGCTTATTTTACACCTTATTGCTATCTCTGGGTTATATTATTTAGCTCGGGGGGCTTCTCGAACTACTGTAGATAGGTTAGATGTATCCTCACTTTATTCCCTCATTGCTAAAACAAAATCGGTATATAAAGTTTTCGGTGGACAGTTCCTATTATAAAAAGGGCGCAATCGAGGTGAAGGGGTTAAGGGAGAGAACTTAAACCACAGGGGTTAAATAGAGCCTCGTTAACCCCTCATTAGAAGGGGTAATTTCCTGATCTGAATATAATCACATGGAAGAAGCAAAATTCAAGTAAGCATATCGCCAAGGAGTTAAGATGTTCCGTTGCGCCACTTCTTTACCCCCTTATTATTTTTCTCTCTGTGTGTGACGTGTTCATATTTACTGTGTTAATTATACATTCTGTGTCGATATTAGGGGAAACTTAGTAGCATTTCTTCCTTAGTGAGTTATTTTGCATACCAAACCGAAATATTCCTTTGCATGGTTTTGATGTGCCTTTTAAATCGACATAATTTGCTTTGGTACAACACAAGGGGATATTAAGACGTAAATCCCAAAATAAAATCGCCGAGGAAGAGTTACAGCGAAATCCCTAGGGCCAACGAAGAAAATATTTTGTTACAACATGCAAATGAAATCGCTTAGGAGAAGGTGTTGACACTGGTAAATTAGCGCACAGGAAATGAAGAAAACTATCACCCACGTATTCCCTGTGTGTCGTAATGCGCTGTGAATGCTTATCGATTTATTGCTTGGGTGTAGTTCTGCTTTCTAACTTTCCCGACAAATTTTCTTTAAACATTTCACTCATCAATGGTTCTCTGGTGTGTGTGTGTGTGTGTGTGTGTGTGTGTGTGTGTGTGTGTGTGTTTTGCATGGTCTACAGTCAGAGGGCTTGGAGTGAGAGAGCCATCTGTTATATTATTTTGCTAGCATAAGGCAGGATCATTTATTTCGGTGTAATGTATGGTGTATGATTCTCTCTCTCTCTCTCTCTCTCTCTCTCTCTCTCTCTCTTTCTCTGTGACCCGACAACACCTCTCTTCCCGAGGTCTAATCTGCCCACCTGTGCGGCCCGACTCAACGGATATCCACTACTGAAAGGGAAGTCCATAATATTTTTTCTTAAATATCTCCCTTAACTCTAACCCCAATTCTCCTAATTATATACTTGCTAAATTGTGTCCCCTCCCCTGACTTAGTAAATAACATCAACATGCCCCCAGTACGAGTTCCTTGTCCCTCATGTGGAAACAAATTCTTCAATGATTGGTTTCCGAAATTTGGAAGGCCCGATGCAAAATGTTTTATGTGCTTGACCAATGAAAATATTCAGTATCTAGAAAGTACTGTCAAAAGTCATCAGTATGCAATTGAGGATCTGAAACAGGAAAATGCAGACCTTAAGGCAGAACTCAAAAAAGCGAAGGAAAGCCCCCTGAATACGACTCAATATCTAGAAAGCACCATTAAAAGTCACCAATATGCACTTGAGGATCTGAAACAGCAAAATGCAAACCTCAAGGCAGAGCTAAAAAAAAGTGAAGGAAAGCCCCCTGAATATGCCTCCAGCCGACCAGGCATTTCAAGTAGTATGTAATAAACGAAAATGTAAACAAACGCCTAAGAAAACACCCGGAATTCCTACATCCAACAGGTTTTCCGTTCTTTGTGATGAAGGGGAAAATAGCAGAGTAAAACAAGTCGTCCATAAGAATGTTAAACATAGAAGCCAGGATATAAACAAAGCAAGTGGACGTTTCCTGGAAACCAAATTCAGCACTAGGGAGAGCACCACACTGGTGGTTGGTGACTCCATATTAAGAGGTCAGGGCGCTGCCTTTGCATCAAATAATAAAGGCAAGAAAAGATCAGTGAAGGTTGTACCTGGCAGCAAGATTGACATGATCACCAAAGACATTGCAAGTACACCAGTCAGTCGAGATGCATGTCTTGTAGTAAATGTAGGAACAAATGATGCACACGACGGAGGTAGAGTTTCAACCAAAAATATCTTGCAGAAATATGAAGCCCTTCTAAAAGTAATGAAAAATAAGTCAGATAAGTGCGTGGTGAATGGTATATTGCCAAGGCTACGTTCCAATTCTTACTGCAGGAACAGAGTAGTAGAAATTAATGGAGCCCTTAAGGAAATGTGTACCAGAGAAAACATATATTTCAATGATGTCTGGAACAGATTTGTGGAAAAGCCAAGCCTCTTTAGACAAGATGGTGTACACTGAAATGCGAAAGGAATTGCAGAGATGGGCAAATTGATAAATATGGCAGTTTTTAAACTCCACGAGAATGCAGGTGTGGCGGAAACATTTGCGCCCCCTGGGGACCTCACGGACGCTCCCACTTCGCCCTTCACCCCAGCCCCGCCCCTCACCCTCACCTCGCCCCCCCCTAATCTCACGGTCGCGCAGCCACCCTCCCCCTCCTCTCCCTCCCTATCCACCCCTCCACTGACCCAGGGAAACTAAATCATAATTCCCGGACAGATGGTGTATCCGGATTATAGTAGGACTCGCGCACGCTCGCGGCCGTGGCGCGGCCCGCACCTGTGTACAGTGTTGCCACGTTTTCTATACCGTTATCTCTCTCTCTCTCTCTCTCTCTCTCTCTCTCTCTCTCTCTCTCCTGGCGGGAAATGTGAGCCACCCTGAGTACTTTTGATTCTTTTATAAGTTATTTATAATTGTGCTTTCATTTGTTAATTTGGTTTTGTCATATTTAGTAGTAGATGGAGTGTCAAAGTTACTGTCTGCTGAGAGGTTTGTTACGTTACTGATTCATACACCCCGACGTAGTGGTCCAGGGGGGAGGGGAAGTGTGAAGGGGGATTTGACCTGAGACACCCAGGAGGGATTAAGAAGGGAGGAGAGGGGAAGGGGGGGCTGGATTCACCTACCACGTGGTCAGTATTAGAAGAGAGAGAGAGAGAGAGAGAGAGAGAGAGAAATTACGTGTATAGATATATGTGCATCAATAGGAACAATGTATATCAGTGTGTGCAGTATGTACAAAGGAACAAATGAATACAAAGAAGGCAGTGACAGACCTCTCTCTCTCTCTCCCCTCTCCCCCTCTCTCTCTCTCTCTCTCTCTCTCTCTCTCTCTCCTGGCGGGAAATGTGAGCCACCCTGAGTACTTTTGATTCTTTTATAAGTTATTTATAATTGTGCTTTCATTTGTTAATTTGGTTTTGTTATATTAAGTGATGCCGACAATGCATTCAATGCATGCCTCTCTCTCTCTCCCTCTCCCTCTCTCTCTCTCTCTCTCTTGGGACATTGAATCTCCTCATTCTCCCTTGGGACATTTATTTTAGGCCAGATGGATGTGTAAGTATTGCCACTCACAAGAATTACATGAATTATTTCTTTTACTTTGGATATTGGCATATTTCTTCTTTTTTCAGGCTCATTATCTTATATCCATAACTGTGATATCATTACCCACCCTAAAACTACGCTAAAAACCATTAAAAGTGACTACAATATCTTTTAGCAACACTGTACAATATGTGTGCCATGTTTCTGTGTTACTGTATAAATATTTTATGCATAATAAGATTACTGTTGATTCATCCATCAAAATACACAAGTGTAAGTTTTATTCATCTGAATTTATCGAATTTGTGATGCCTTGTACATAAATAGCTTCCGTTTCACATCGCAAGTTGGGGAAACGTGGCACCATTGCCCACAGGTGCTGGCCACACCCCCGCCGCAAACAGGCGGGATTCCGACTATAGCCCTACAGTCAAAGCCAACCGCAGAGCAAATTAAAGTATTATCATTCAATGCTCGCAGTCTTAGAAACAAGTTTAACGAACTCAAAATCCTTCTAAGTGTCGAAGATTTTCATATAATTGCCGTAACAGAAACGCATCTTGATATAGGTAATAAAGATTTATTAGCTGAATACCAGTTAGACTCGTATAAATTTCACTATAAATGCAGAGAAAATGGACGCTTAGGAGGTGGTGTTGGGATATTTGTAAAAAATCACTTAAACCCAACAGAGGTAACCTTAAGTGGACAGAACACCGAACTGGTTTGTGTCAAATTACGTTTAAAATATATGAATATAAATATTGTTACAGTCTACCGTCGCCCTACTCATACTCCAGAGGAAGACACAGAACTATATAGTACCTTGAAGGAAGTTCTCGATGGGGATGAAACGTTGATTACCGGCGACTTCAACCTGCCGTCAGTAAATTGGAATACAGTTACCGGTAGCAGTAATAATGACAAAAGAATGACAGATTTCATTAAGAACAACTTTTTATTTCAATGTGTCACGGAACCGACAAGACAGGGCAATATCTTAGATCTTGTTATCACTACAAATGAAGATATGGTCTCAAGCCTCACTGTGGGTGAACATCTAGCATCTAGCGATCATAATCTCATAAGATTTTCCATGAATCTCTCACATAATGAGTGCACAAGTAAAACTAAAATGCCGGACTGTAAAAACGCAGATTTTAACGGCCTAAAGGACGCCCTGAGCACACTAGCTGAGCACATAGAAAGAATTAATGATGCAAACGAAATGTGGGCAGAATTTAAGGACTCAAAACAAGTACGTGCCAATGAAATCCAGACAAAACATGGGTAGAAACAAACCAGCGTGGTTTAATGCCGATATTAGCAAAGCAGTTAAAGAAAGAAATCGTCTCCACACCTTGCTTAAAAGTCACACCAGTGAATTACTCACAGGGCAATATACCAGTAGTAGGAGAAAAGTTAAAAAACTCATTAGAACAGCTAAACGACAATTTGAAATTGATATAGCAAAAACAAGTTCTACGGATCCTAAGCTTTTTTATGGATACATTAACGGCAATAAGAGACTCAAGGCGGGCATTGGTCCACTTATCAGCGACGAGGGTGCTCTTATCTCGGACGATCAGGAAATTGCCTCTACTTTAAATAAGTTTTTCAGTTCAGTCTTCACAGTAGACGCCAATGACACCATCGAAGAGCATCAAATTGCAACCCAAAACGCACTAAGTGATATGCATATTAGCAGTAATGATGTGAGAGATAAACTTAATAAAATGAACGGTAATAAGACTCCCGGCCCAGACAATTTCTACCCTAAAATACTGAAAAATGTGATGGATGTAATATGCAGCCCTCTAACATCTATCTTTAACAAGTCCCTACAACAAGGAAAGGTTCCAGCAGACTGGAGACAGGCTAACGTGACCCCTATATATAAAAAGAGCAGTAGAGATCAACCAGGTAATTATAGGCCAATTAGCCTAACCTCTGTCTTGGGAAAGATCCTCGAATCATTAATTAGAGATAGGATAGTTGAGTTCCTAGAAACTAATAACGTAATTAGGAACAGCCAGCATGGCTTTAGAAAGCGGAGATCATGCGTGACAAATTTAATTGAGTTTTACGATACACTTTTTAAAATGAATGATTGTACCAGGTCACTTAATATAATCTACTTTGACTTCCAGAAAGCCTTTGACAAAGTGCCGCATGATAAACTAATGACAAAAGTAAGATCACTCGGAATTGACGGAAATATTCATAGGTGGATACGTTGCTGGTTAAGTGAGAGAAAGCAACGAGTCGTTATAAATGGAGTGGAGTCAGACTGGGCTTCCGTGACCAGTGGTGTTCCTCAGGGATCAGTGTTGGGACCAGTCCTATTTATTATGTATATTAACGATATCGATGTTGGCCCAAACAACTTCATTTCTAAATTTGCAGACGACACAAAAATCGGCAACACTATATTAACTGAAGAAGACAGAATTAGCCTTCAAAATGACCTTGATAAAATTATCAGCTGGTCAGAAAAATGGCAAATGCCCTTCAATGTAAGCAAATGTCAGGTACTGCAATGTGGGAAGAAAAACAAAAGGTATGAATACGAAATGAAGGGCCAAATCATTAGCAAGTCCTCATTAGTTAAGGATCTAGGCGTACTAATTTCAGACGATCTGAAATGTTCGAATCAATGTATCTCTGCCGCCAATAAAGCCAACAGGACCCTAGGCTTCATCAAAAGACATTTTACATATAAAAGCAAAGATATTGTAATCCCCCTATACAAAAGCATAGTCAGGCCACACTTAGAGTTTGCAGTGCAGTTTTGGGCGCCTCACCTAATTCAAGATATAGAAATACTGGAAGCGGTCCAACGTAGGGCTACCAAGTTAATCCCGTCCCTGAGGAATAAACCATACCTCGAGAGACTCAAGGAATTAAACCTATTCTCTCTTAGAAAACGGAGACTCAGGGGACAACTAACTGAATGTTTTAAGATGCTAAAAGGCTCCAGTAATACTGATTCAAACAAGCTATTCACAGTAATTGCCGAGACTGTAACTCTAGGAAATGGTATGAAGTTGCAAGCAAGGAGGGCTAATCTTGATACAACCAAAAACTTCTTCACTTACTCTGTTGTAAGCGAATGGAATAAACTCCCTGGGAATGTGATTGAAAGTGGTACCATAAATATGTTTAAAAAGAGACTGGACATGTATCTCGACGCAATTGGTATCGTTTAGTTAGGATGGAGCAATTATTGCATATTCGCGTCTGCATTCATGTGTCTATTAGACACAGACAATATTACGGAATATAAATAATAGATAAACATTCTATTCATCTTTTGATTTAAAAAAAAAAAAAAATGCATGCATAGAGTAAGTATGTGGCTGTATGCCCAAATTTTCCTTTTCCATATTATTTTACTTTCTGCCGATCCTATAAAATTCCTTCAGGTTTTTCATTCCTGCAAGGTATTACTTCCTCTTTGTTTCCTGCACGGCAAATGCCGGAGGGTCTGGAGGGTGGGGGAGAGAGCCTTCTGCTGTGCTATCCTTTTCTCCTGCTCCTATGCACTATATTAGGATTAAGGCCGGACCACCTCGTAGGGACCGTAAGGTCTGTGTGGTCTGTGTATCTATGTAACTCTCTCTCTCTCTCTCTCTCTCTCTCTCTCTCTCACACACACACACACACACACACACACACACACACACACACCTGCACCGATAAATCACCATTGATAGTATCACCATTTGTCTTGCCAGCCGCCCACCGCCCTTGCTCCTGTTCTTGATCCTCTTCTGCCTACTTTTACCTGTGTGGAAACTTCTTTTACCTTGTTCCTGTTACCTGCAGACGATTTTATTCGGATTTTGATGGACCTCTAGTACTGATGAGGTTTATGAAGGCTATATCTAACTCTTCCAGCTTGAAACATCTCTCGTAACATGAAGAAAAACATCTAGATATAGGAAAAAATTAAGCTGGAAAATCTTTCACACTGAGTCACGTATAGTTTTTAATATCCTTCCTATTCCTCCTCCTCCTCCCCCTCTTCCTCCTCCTCCCCTCCTCCTCCTCCCCCTCTTCCTCCTCCTCCTCCTCCTCCTCCTCCTTTGCTACTTCTTACTGACCAACCACATTATTCTATTTTTCTTTTTGTCTGCATATTCTCTTTCTTAGTCCTTTTTTTCCTTATACTCATTCATATTCTCCTTATGCTCTGCCTGTTTTATTAATTCTATCTTTGTTACTGTACTTGTATCGATTATCCATTTTATTTTATATATTTTTCCTCATGCTTTCTTATTCTCTTCTTCGTCTTCACCTCCCCCTCCTCCTGCTCTTCCTTCTCCTCCTCCTCACCACATCATCATCATCCTCTGGTTCCTCGTCTTTATCTCCGCATTCTTCCCTGCCAGCCAGCCAATTGTTATGCATTTTTTTTTCCTCTGCTTATCATCCTTCCTCCGTCTCACTTCCTCTTCTTTTTTCCCTTCTCTTTCTTTTCCTTCGTCTCCTGCTTCTGATAATTTTTCCTTGCCAACTACTTCATTTCCATTCATTATTTTTGCCTTCCTTCTTCGTCTTCTTTCTTCATCATCTCCCTCCTCCTCCTCCTCCTCCTCCTCCATACAGCAACTCTGCTACTGTATCAGTATTCTTCTTCTCTTCGTCCTCCTTTCCTATTTCTTCTTCCTCCTCTTCCCACTCAGTTTCTTGGTGCTTCTGCTTATCACGTTCCAGCCATCGTTCTCGTTCTCCTCCTCCTCCTCCTTCTCCTAATCCCTGTTCCTGTCCCTCACCTGACCCTTTGCATCATTGTGTCGGCCACTGATCCTACCCATTATTTCTTCCTTAACACCTGGATTACACTCCTGAATCACTTGTATGGAAGGCTTTAACGCCATTTCTCTCTCTCTCTCTCTCTCTCTCTCTCTCTCTCTCTCTCTCTCTCTCTCTCTCTCTCTCTCTCTCTCTCTCTCTCTCTCTCTCTCTCTCTCTCTCTCTCTCCACGTGAAATTAAGAGACGAGAAAACTCAAAACAAAATATATCACTTTTTTGTTTTTTCTAGTGCATCATGTATATATAAATTTTACCATGATTTTGTACAGATTAATGAGAGAAAATGTTGCTAATTTTGCCCATCAGATATAGCGAAACACGGAAGAAGTGTTTATGAATAGTGTGGAAAATTGACAATGGTCTTTTATGTATGTTGGTCTGGCTTGCTTCCATTGTTGCGTGGGTAACTGTGCTACTTTCATGTTACTGGGAGGGAATGTTACTGCTCCCTGGCACGAAACTCTACATCGTCAGCTTCACCGTTGTCGTCGTCGTAATCACTGTCGCCATTATCAGTGTCAACATCACCATTGCCGTCATCAGTTGCGTCGGTGTCATCGTCATCATCGCTACGTCATCACTATCATCACAGCATCACTATCGCAATTGTTGTCGTCATCTTAGGTCAGTTTTCCACCGTTTCAGTGCGGTAGATAACATGATCAGGAAAGGGAAAAAAAAGCACAAAAGTAGAAGCTAAGTACTGAAAACCCAGTTAAAAAGATCAATAAAAGTATTCTGTACCGTTTATGAAAGTTACATATCATACTAGAATATTAATACAGCAGTTTGATGAATGAAAGCTATATAATGGAAACCTTACGGGAAAACACAAAGCTTCGACTCTGCATACCCGGCATTGAAGGGTAAATATATCCGATATCGGCAACACCAGGCTATTTTAAAACCGGCCCGTGAGAAGTAAACGAAAATATCCATGACTGGCGCGTTTACCCAAGCTGTTTACAGCCTGCTATATTTGGGCCAGTGTATTTGTTTATGCTTTCACACAAACACTAAGGCTGACCCGCTGAATGTGAGCATACGTTGTCATTTCAACTCACTTCACTTCACCTCTTGTTCAAGAGCCTTGAAATCCTTGACACGCCTTCAGATAGGGTGGTCCATCGTTACCTCTTGTGTGACGCATTATAGAGTAGATCTGAATCCTGATGGTGATGATACTACTTTAAAATGTTCCGTGGTCTGCTGCTTCCTTACTAAATGATCCCTGCCCTCCCCCCTTTTTCCCCTGTGTTAGTGACCATTTTTCCCTATATTCCTGATAATGTTCCTTGATAACGTATTCCGACAGGGTGGTCTTGGAGTGTGCTTTGTCTCCAGCATGATTTCTGGAACCTGGAAGCAGATATCAGGGGGACTATTTTTATTTTATTTTTTTTTATGATAAAGAGGATTCAAGAGGTTTTTAGGAATGACGTCAAAAAGGTAAACGAAAATGGTCATCGCTTGAATTCAATACGTTTTATAAAGGTCTCCTTTTTTTTTTTTTTTTTTTACAGATGAACATAGGAAGGAAAAAGAAATGGAATATTGAAAGACAAGCCATATACCAGGCTACCAGTGTGCTCCATTCATGAAAAAAGAAAAATTTAACAGTTTGATTTGAACTGTTTTGAGTCGATGTCTGGGGGGTGGGGGGAGTACCAACCTGGTGAAGCGATTTCCAAAGAGAAGCCTTTCGGGATTAAGGGAATTCTGATAGGCAGAAGACAGTTCAAAAATATTTCTTCGTCTTTATCAGATTTTCTCATCCTTCTCATACCCAGTTTTTGTTCTGTTGTTTATATTTCAGTTTCATGTTTTCAAGCAGAGTGGTTCCTTCTTGTCCCTGGCGCTGGCGTCACCTTGAGAGCCGAAGAGTAGGTTAGTGAAGAGCATGTTTATTATTACACTGTACTTAATATTAATAATAATAATAATAATAATATTATTATTATTATTATTATTATTGTTATTATTATTATTATTATTATTATTATTATTATTATTATTATTATTATAATTATTATTATTATTATTATTGTTATTATTACTGTTACTACTACTACTACTACTACTACTACTACTACTGTTTTTATTATTTTGTAAGTAGCATTGCCTCTCAGTTTTACCTCTTCACTACGATAACGTATTTCTACATTTTCCTTGCCCCCTTCCACCTCTTTCCACCCACCTTCACCTTCTTCCACCTCCCTCACCTTTCACCTCCCTCACCTCCTTCCACTTCCCTCACCTTTCACCTCCTTCACCTCCTTCCACCTTCGCCTCTTTCCTCCACCCTCACCTCCTTTCACCTCCCTCACCTCTTTTCACCTGCCTCTTCTCACCACCACCTCTCCTTTCTGCTCAACTCTCTCTTCATTTCCCATCCTTAACCCGCCAGTATCTCACCACAAATCTCTCAACCTCCCATGCCATCCCCTACTCCCTGTCACCCCAAGTGACCTTCCAAGCATTCAGGGGGTGCCAGGGTCATCTTAAGCCACTCCTGCCGTGCCCTGGAGACAATGACCAATAAAGCAAGATTTCCAGGAGTCATCACCGAGAGATTCAAACGTCACGCATTATCGATGAGGAGGGGCGTCTTCCAGGGACATCACACACACACACACACACACACACACACACACACACACACACACACACACACACACACACACACACACACACACACACACACACACACACACACACACACCGTACCTGCGACACTCATAGAACAGGTTTTCTTGTTTTCGATGTCCAGGGTTTTGCTTTTCTCTCCTTATGGGTGGCTGTTGGATGGTTCCGGGGGCGTCTGGTTGATTGTTGGATGAGGCAGCTGGTATTCTCAAAACATCACATAATGCATTCTTTATACCTGGGGTGTTTATTACCTGAATTAATTATACTGTATGGTTTTAATAGCATCCATTTCAATTAACCTTTTTCTTTTTTTAGTCAGACGGTTTTCTCCAGCTGAATTACCCTACTTTTTCAGGGTTGCAGCTTATTTCACTAGCTTTTCATATGACAGATGTTTCCCTCACTTGAATAAAATCATTTGAGGGTAGCCAGAATACAGCATCTAATTCGATACCTGCCGTCTAGGGGGTTAAAGTTAGGATAAAGACTCATATTGTGTACGAGATGGAGAGATGTTTGGCTGAAGTCCTGTTTATCTTAGTTTGGCTGTCTGCATATGAGTAATTATATTTGCAGGACTGTCTACTCACCTGTCTTTGTATCGCCTGCCTGACCATCCATTTGTCTGCCTGTCTGTCTTTATCTGTTTATATATATTAGCTAGTAAGAGTATCAGCATAACTACCTACCTACCTACCTACCCTCCTGTATGTCTGTCTCTCTGTCCATCCATCTGTCTGTGTGTCTTATCAGTGTATTTGTTTCTTTATGTAATTTCATATGCATGACTCTCTATATATCGTTATGTCTATCGCCCGTTTGTTTATCAGTAAGAATTTGTTTATCCATTTATCTATCTTTTCTTCCAGATATCTGCCTCTATATAGCCACGTCTGCGTATTTGCTTGTCTAGGAACCATTAGATCTATATACGTAACTTAATATACATAACATCCTGTCTAGATCCATATACATAACATCCTGTCTAGATTTATATACATAACATCCTGTCTTGTCTTTTGTGTGTAAATCTGTCACCCTCTACTTTTCTCATCCCTTGTCTGTCTGTTGATCCATCTCTCCTTCTGTCTGTCTGCCAGCACATCTATCTTCATGCTTTTTATCTTGCTATCTTTGTCTGTCTAGCGTTATGTTGTCATAAAGACTTTGTATCATAAAGCAGCGACTTTGTATTTGCTTGTAGAGGCGTATATTTTAGACTTGTGGTCGAGCGGCTTTTATATCTTGTAGTAGTTTCCCCACCAGATGTCATGTAGTGACGGGAGAGGTAAAGAATAGTATGGGACTATTTTTATTTGTCTTGGAAATATTAAACAGGTATAAGAGTATAAGTCCCGGGTAGCTACCTCCCTGTCTCGCTATCTCTCTCTCTTTCTGTTCTAAGGCTAATCTCCGTCTCGACCTCTCTCTAGGGTCGCTTGTCTCCTTCTTAACTCTCTTTCCTAAAATCTGGTGTAGCAGGGGTTCCTCATGGTTACCAGATCTTTCTCACGAGAGGACTGCTGACAGCTAACTGCATCATCTCCTTACTGGCCGCTGTCGTCAGCTTTCCTCCGTGTAAGCATGTTAGCACTGCTCGATTCTCGCAGACACAACACCTTCTCATCATTTGACTTCCTGCTTCTATCTGTCTCTCTATCTATCTATTTATCTATCTATCTAGTATGATTTGCAATTATAATATGGAGACCTACCACATTGCTCGGCCGCGCAAAAATGGCGTACCATCGACATTTAATAGTTATAACATATTAATACATACTACATACACATTATAATGAACTTATAAGCTAATTAAGTGAAATACATAATATTGTAAAGTAACATAATTGTATGAATATTGTATACATATATTATTCATAGTAAATAGTGATTATTCAGTAATATTACGCATATAATTGTGCAATGGTAATACTGCTAGGTTATACATTACATAGAGTTATCACTTTAGTAATATCTAATATTTCACCTAACTTGTATGATGATACTGGTAATACAGAATTGTGCTATAATTGTATGACTTATATTGTGTTAATGCATAATTGTGTTGGCCTTATAGTTGTAGTTACATTTTGTTAATGCAACTATTACATAAGTGTCTTGGCCTTATAATTGTAGTTAAAGTTACATAAAAGTTACATCTTGTTAATGCAACTGTTACATAATTGGCAAAGTGTAACATAATGCAATCGTTTGTCGTTACATAATTGTTACATATCGTTTGTAGGTACATAATTGTAGTTAGTGTAACATAATGCAATCGTTTGTCGTTACATAATTGTTACATATCGATTGTAGTTACATAATTGTAATATGGAGTAACATAATTGTAATAACTGCAGTCCTAACATATGCTGCGGTCGATGATAGTGATGATGTGTCATGCCACTTGTTTGTGGAGACACAATTTGCTTTTTTTGTTTGTAGTTTATGTGGTATTTTGGCATATGTAGTAACACTTACACTTATTTTCATTTGTTCGTTATGTGATCTTACTTTATTTCTCTTTTTTTCTTTCTTTTCTTTCTTTCTTTTTTTTTTTTTTTTTTTTTTTGTATTGATTTTCTATAGTTTGTTTCTCTTTGCTTGTGTACGCTTTTTCCATGTTGTTCATGGTTCCATAATTACTGGTTAATTTCCTTGGGATACTTTTTTAAAGTTTAGTTTATATTGCACAGATACTATAAAATGATATTATATAGTCCCATATTTTGTTATTTTATATAAAAAATATATATATATACACTATATACAGTATTAACTATACACAATGATTTGTTGTTCACCTGTACCTATCGTGGGTAATATGTGTGTCAGCACTGTGTGGAAATCATTGTCTTCACGATTGTGTTGAAGATGTTCACTCTTGCTAACGGCATTTGTGTTGGCCACTTTTTTTTTTTTCTTGTAAGTTAATTTATCTGTTTCCACTAGGTAGCTTTAATAAATAAATGTTTAATACAGTTCTTTTAATTGCTCACTGAGTAACTGTGATGGTATATTTTCTTTATTACTTTGTAGATGTAATAATGTATAGTTGTATATATGAAACACGTATTTTATGTAGATATAAATGGTAACACTCGTTGGTAGTAAATAAATGTTATAATAAATGAATGAATATATACAGTGTAGAATATTTATTGTTGGTGCAAGTATTTAATGATTGAATTATGAAGATAATTGAAGTAGGTATGTGTATTTAAGCTGTAACTATACAACACGTTTTATATGTTTGTGCAGAAGCTTATTGTCTATCACTGTGTATTGTATGAATGAAGTAACTATGTAACTCACTAATTTTTACCGTGGTGAGAATGGTGTGAGTGGTGTTGCACGTGGTGATAGCGTTGTCCTTCGCGGGTTGATTGGCGTGTTGTCGTCTCAGCACATGGTGACGTCGGCTTCCCACACTGGTAGCTGTGGTGAGTGAATGAGTAGCGATGAGTAACTTGAGTGAAGACGAGTGAGTAAGACGAGTTGTGAATATGGACTTGATGTTTTGCTGTCTTGACTTCTTCACACCTGCGTAAGCGGTGGGGGTTTGGTGGATGTAGCAGAGAGGAGGGTGAGGTCTGGTGGTTATGAGTTGTGAGTCGTCTCTCATTCTTCGTTTGTTTGTTTGTTTGTTTTCTTTCTTGATGTATTCTTGGTCCTTTTTTCTTGTGATTTACTCGTTGTGAGATGAAGACTGCCGCTTCTTGTAGGTGCGTGTAGAAGATTATACAGACGACGTAGAGTTGTTAATTGTAGTTGATTGTAGATGGCTGTAGTTCGCTGAGTCGTCGTAGACTTGTAGACTATTTGCACTGTAGGCTGTATTTTGTAGGATTCAATGTAGAACTGAAGCTAATCTTGTAGTCTCGGTTGCTTTTGTAGAAATTTGCTTTTAATTCGGAGACGATGTCCGCAGATTTGCTGGTTTGTCGTTAAGCTACTTGCAAGGCGTCGAGTGATCTCTTGACCTCTGCATCAGCGTAATGATCTGGGAGACGGAGGGGGCAGGATGGAGAGAATACTGTCAGGAGCTGATGTTGTTGGTTGTTTTCAATCTTGATATTTTGTAGGAATTTAATGTTGATTCGTAGACGAGGTTCGTATACGTTCGCTGCTACCAAATGTCATAAATGACATTTGGGTCATCCCTCTTCTTGACCTCCTGCCTGTCTCCTCTGAGGCCTGTCTCCTTCTCTGTTGCCTCTTCTGTGGCTAATCTAGGTCTCGACCTCTCTCTAGGGTCGCTTGTCTCCTTCTAAACTCTCTTTCCTAAAATCTGGTGTAGCAGGGGTTCCTCATGGTTACCAGATCTTTCTCACGAGAGGACTGCTGACAGCTAACTGCATCATCTCCTTACTGGCCGCTGTCGTCAGCTTTCCTCCGTGTAAGCATGTTAGCACTGCTCGATTCTCGCAGACACAACACCTTCTCATCATTTGACTTCCTGCTTCTATCTGTCTCTCTATCTATCTATTTATCTATCTATCTAGTATGATTTGCAATTATAATATGGAGACCTACCACAATGTATCTCTCGACTCCTCAGTAAGTATTTGTAGGTCTGGGCTGTCTATCTATCTAGCTATCTTCTATCACTTTCTAGCTATGTTTGTTTATCAGTATCTTTCTACCTGTCTCCTACCAGGTGCTAAATCCTAGTGTCCTATCCAACATATTTATCTGTCTTTATCTGTTCGTCTATTTAGCCATTCATCTCCCTTAATTCCAGCACCCCATTCAACATGATATCAGTAATAAGTCATTCTCTGTCCTCCTCTCCCCTCTCCTCCCCTCCTATCTCCCTCCCCCCCACTACCTGTCACAGCAAACCTTCAAAAGATCCCAAATTAAAATTTGTCATGTCCATCCTGGCATTCAATGCCTCCCCCACCCCACTTTCTCCCCTTTCCTTTTTCGCCTTTGCTCCTCTCCCCTATCTCCTTTTCCGCTCCCTCCCTCTCGCCCTCCCCTCTCCCCCTAACCATCTCCCTCATTTCCCTTTTCTCCCCCCCCCCTTTCCTCTCCCTCTCACAGCAATCCTTCAAGAGATCCTTAAATTTATATATATGTATGTAAATGCCACGTCCATCCAAGCATCCATAACCCTCCACCCTCATAAGCCCCGGCCATAAAGTCGAGGTCAGTGAAGGCAGTTAGTATAAATTAAGGCCTAATGCTGTCCTCGCTAAGGGGTGATGGAACGGCGATAACCCTGGGAAAAATAAGTGACGGCTGAGATTTTTATTCTTATCCTGAAGTGCCACTGCTGGGCCCCGGGATTCATAAAAGTGCTTAAGTCTTTGGCCCGTATGCTCGTCGCGTAAGGAGACACTCTAGCACATCTTCCTTAGCGATATATTTTTGAATGTGGCTAAATAATATCCTTTTGTGCGTTATCTGTACAGAGTAAGGGGATATTAGAATTATTAATGTGACACGGAGAAGGACAGTAAAGTGTAATAAGCAAATAAGTCGCTTAGGACAAGCTGTCAGGGAACTTGCTTAACCGACTGAACTGACTGAACAAAAATCGTCTGGTGTTACCCTAACTATAATTCCAGGTGTACGGGTATCACAGAAAAGGTTAACGGTATTCGTTGTGGTTTGGTTTTCTGGCCTCTGACTGCTAGGGTTTTTTTCTCAGGTGAACAAAATCGTCTGGTGTTAGCGTGAAAAAATACCCAAGAGCACCAGGCGACGTGAGAGGGTTAAATCTGATTTGTGTTTAACCCCATCAAGGCGAGGATCTCTCTCTCTCTCTCTCTCTCTCCCTCTCTCTCTCTCTCTCTCTCTCTCTCTCTCTCTCTCTCTCTCTCTCTCTCTCTCTCTTCTACCACCATACTGTTTTATTCAGGTTTGTAGGCATCTTTCTTAATAGAGGTGTTGGAGGGAGGTTTTTCCTATCCTCTTCTCTGTGAAAGGACTCCCTTACCATAACTAAATACAGTAGCATGAATAAGATATGAATGAAGACCTGGATGAAGACGTTAAAATGTATAATCTTCACTCTTATAATTATCAAGAGCAGAACATTGTGAATGATAAGGTGAAAAACGCGAGGAAACTAAATGGATTGGTTATAATTTTCAACATTTTGATTCCGATGGCGTTTTTCAAGTTATTTTAGGTTCACACAAGTTTTTGAACTTTTAGAGAGTCCATCTGTGAAAGGAGTTAATGGACTCTGTCTATTCCATCCAGATAGAAAATTCTTCATAAAGCTGAACATAACTGTCTGTAGGTGGCAAGATTATGATTAAAAAAAAAAAAAAAAAAAGAAAATCAGAGCTGAAGGTTTAAATGCAATGAAGACCTGTTCATCATGAAAGTTGGTTGAGAATCTTTATAAGTACGGACGAAAGACCAGGATTTGCCAGGCAAGCTTATAAGAACATAAGAACATAAGAAGAGAGGATAACTGCAGTAGGCCGGTTCGCCCATGCTAGGCAGCTCCTAGAAGAGTAACTGAACTACTAGAATGAGATAAGGATAGCAAAGAAGAAGGCTCTCCCCCGCCCTCCAAACCCTCCAGCCGAAGCCGGCAGGAAAAAGTCAGAAAGAACACCACGCCGTATAGAAAAACTGGCGTGGACATTTTACAGGAAAGTGTGAAAGGAGAATAGAGACTATCATAGTGTAACCTGAAAAGAAAATTTATTTTTGAATTAGTATTGGTTATAATATTTTCTTTATTCTATATCCACCCCTTATTTGTCTTATGCTTATCTAGTCTATGCTTGAAACTCTCAATGGAAGAGGCAGCAACTACTTTACTAGGTAGCTTATTCCATTCGTCTACTACTCTATTACCAAACCAATTTCTACCGATTTCCTTTCTGAAACGGAATTTTTTTAGTTTGAAACCATTATTTCTAGTTCTATCCTGTATGCTCACTTTAAGTACCTTGCTAATATCTCCCTTATTTATACCATTCATCCACTTAAAAACCTCAATTAAGTCTCCCCTTACTCTACGCCTCTCTAGCGAATGCAGACTTAGTCTTTTCAGTCTGTCTTCATATGACAGGTTCCGGACGTCATGTATCATTTTAGTCATTCTTCTCTGTACATTTTCTAACGAATTAATATCCATTCTATAGTAAGGACACCAAAATTGTACTGCGTAGTCTAAATGTGGCCTTACTAATGCTAGATAAAGTTTCAGTATTACTTTAGATGATCTATTGCTCACGCTTCTCGAAATAAATCCTAGGACCCTATTTGCTTTATTTCTCGCATTAATGCACTGTTGCCTAGGTTTAAGGTCGTTACTAATCATAACTCCTAGATCTCTCTCGCATTCCGATTTGCTAATTTCTTTGTTATCTAAGCTGTATTTAGTATCTCCAATGGTCTTGCCTACGTTAAGTACTTTACATTTTTCAACGTTAAATTCCATTTGCCAAGTTTTAGACCATTTGGACAATGTATCGAGGTCTTTTTGTAAGTAATGGCAATCGTCAGTCGAGTTAATGATACGCCCTATTTTTGTATCGTCGGCAAATTTGCTGATTCTGCTATTGACTCCTAAGTCTAGATCATTTATATATATGATAAATAATAAGGGACCGAGTACTGAACCCTGTGGTACACCGCTAGTTACTAATCCCCAGTCCGACTTAGTTCCATTTATTAATACTCTCTGCTTTCGTCCTTTCAGCCAGGATTCTATCCATTTTAAGATATCGCCGTCTATACCGTGTGCTCGAACCTTTCTAACTAACCTTTCGTGTGGGACTCTATCAAAAGCTTTACTAAAGTCCAGATAAATAACATCGTAAGCTTTATCGCTATCTACTGCCTCATAGACCTCCGAGTAGAATGACAACAAATTTGTGAGGCAGGATCGTCCTTGCCTGAATCCGTGCTGACTTTCGTTTATAAGATTAAATCTTTCTAAGTGTTCTCTAATCCTATTTGCCAAAATTGACTCTAACATTTTTCCTACTATTGACGTTAGACTTATCGGACGATAATTCGATGCAGCTGATTTATCACCCTTTTTAAAGATGGGCACTACGTTTGCGGTTTTCCACGCCTCTGGAACTTCTCCTGAACTTAAAGAGTCATTAAATAACGTTAAAAGTGGCTGACATAATTCTTCTTTGGTTTCTTTTATAATTTTTGCATATATATCGTCCGGACCTGGCGATTTTTGAGGTTTTAACTTGTTAATTTCTTTCAATACGTCCTCCTTACTAATGGTTATTTTACTAAGAATATTTTCCGTATTCTCATGGTAAATATTTGCTGCTTGAGGGACCAGGCTTAGATTTTCCTTGGTGAATACTGATATGAAATAATTATTTAGGATGGAGCACATTTCTTTATCTTCACTGGTAATGTCACCTGATTCTGTTCTGAGTGGTCCTATCCTATCTTTATTTTTCGTTCGGTACATTTGATAAAAACCCTTGGGGTTTACTTTTGATTCACTTGCAACCTTAATTTCATAACTTCTCTTTGCTTTTCTTATCTCCCTCTTTACTTCTCTATTTAAAATTGTGTACCGGTTACATAAGTGTTCCTCTCCACGTTTTATTTTTCTATATATTCCTTTCCTTTGGCCTATGAGAGATTTTAATCTGTTGTTTAACCATCTTGGTTCTGAATTGTTAGTTCTAAACGGTTTTGAAGGAATATATCTCTCTTGGCCTCCGTATATTATATTTATTAACTCGTTATACTTCTCACTGGTTGAACGTCTGTTTGGTACTGGAGCTGAGTTAATTTCCGTCACCTGGACTACATTCCTATCTACCACCTCCCCCCTCACAGACACCTGACGGACATCCCCACGTGCTTCCTGCGCCTGACCTATGACCTGGGGATCCCCACTAACCTGACATTCCCTCAAATAGCTAATCTCCCTGTGGAATACCGTTCGAAAATAAGCTCTTAAGCCATCGAAATCTCCTAGACGAAAATTAGGAACGGTGGAGGTATTTTCAGTGGAACAGACATCCCAAATAAATTTGAACTTAATTTCTTCATGATCGCTATTACCAAGTCGTCCACCAACCTCTATATCGCTAATGATATTTTCTTTATTAGCTAAAACCAAATCTAGTATATTATTACCTCTGGTGGGCTCCCTGATATACTGATAAAGGAAATTATCCTGTACTACCTCTAGAAATTCCTCTGACTCTGCATCTCCTGTCTGATTTCTCCAATCTATCCTTGGCAGATTAAGGTCCCCAACAATTATTACTAAGCTGGACTGTGATGCTTTCCTAATTTCCTCCCAGAGGTATTTACTATCAGCTCTACTTAATTCTGGAGATCTGTAAATTGCTCCTAAGACTAATTTCTCCCTATTGTTACTAATTTCAACCCAGACACTTTCTGTGTCCCTATTTCCTTTAATGTCTGCTTTATTGTAACAGTTTAATGAATCCTTTACATAAATAGCTACCCCTCCCTCCTTTCTTCCCTGACGGTTTGACACAAAAATATTATAGCCTTTTATCTGATATTCTGCTAAAAATTCTCGAGTGTCTGTATTCATCCAAGTTTCACAAATAACGGCAATGTCTATTTTCTCTGTACAAATTAAAGCCCTCAGTTCATCCATTTTATTACGTAAACTCCGGCTGTTTGTGTAGTACACTTTCAGATTATTACGAGTAGTTATGCCTTTACCTTGGCATTTACTGTTATTTATTTTATTACTAACTGGGAAACTCTTTACTTTACTAATATAACAATTTTTTGTACTATCGCTTATCGCCCTTCTATCATCGCTTGTTCTATCATCTATCATCGCCTGCTCAATTTGAGGTGCCTGAGTGGATGTATCTACACTATTGGTTGAACTTTTGTTCTTAATTTTGCAAGTATCGATGCATCTATCCAAACATGGTAATAATGATTTCTGACTGTAGTTGCTGCATCTTCCTGTACACCTACTTCTCAATCTCGAAAAAATCCCTACAACTCCCTATCTATCATTCCAGCTAAAACAGTAACTCCTTGCCTGCTAAGATGAGTCCCATCCCAACTATACAAGGCACTTCGTCCATAAAACCGGTCCCAGCTGTCTATGAAAGGTATTGCATTATCTTTGCAATACCTTTCAAGGCGGCAATTAAACCCTATTGCCCTGCTCAACCATTCCCTTCCAACCCGCCACCTTGGTAAAACACCAAGCACTACAGGGGTTCCTCCCCTCTCCCTAACCTTTTCTAACATCAACTTGTACCTTTTCCACAGTACCTCACTCTTACGGCTACTAATATCATTGCCTCCTACACTGAGGCACACATTGGGTTTGTCACCACTTTCCTTTACGATATTTGAAATTTTATCTACCACATTAGCCACCCTGGCCCCTGGAAGACACACATGTTTAGCGAGAGGAGTATACATGGCCCTGTTCAGATATCTCACCTGGGAGTCTCCAACAACAACAACATTTTTCTTACCTTTCTTGTTCTGTTTATACTTACCTGTACTGGAAGTTCCCTCACCGTCCTTCTCCTCTACTTCCCTCTCTGCCTTCCCTTCACATTCGTCCCGTAGTGTGTCGAATGTATTAGTTGTCTTAATTTCCATTTGCTTTTTAAGAGTGAACTTCGTTGCACCCTTGTTAACTAGTGTCCAACCTTCAGCCTTTTTCTCTTTCTCCTCCAACATCTCCTCCAACAATTCCCTCATCTGTGCCTTCTCCTGCCTGAGAATTTGTACCTCCCGCTTCAGTTCGAGAAGTTCCTCCTTTAATTCAAGGTAGTCCTTTTCAGTACCTGCAGTGGGGACACAGCTCTCTGCCGAGGAAGCCATTACGCACTAGTTCACACAATGTAGCACACACTATCACGGGTCACTACGGGTCACCACAACACACACACTCACGGATCACTAGCACAGCACTATCGCTGATCACTACAACACACTAACACAACCACTATCACAGATCACTAAAGCACACTAGCACAACACTACCACAGGTCTCTAGCACGTCTGAGCTGACTGGCCTCACGAGAGCGACTGACTGGCCTCACGAGAGCGACTGATCCGTGACCGTGTCTTAACTATGATTTGTTTTATCCAGGAAGAGACAGACAAGGGGAAAAATTCTGATGCATTTGTCTTTCCTTGTTCCTCCAACGAAAACGAACATCTGTAGCACATCTGTGCCACGTTATATCTGCATATGGCACCTTATTTTGTCTAGTATGTTGATATTAAAGGTATATTAAAAACACATAGCAGAATAATGAGATTAAACAAGTAAAATAATTTGTTAAGAGTGATGTCACAAAATTTCCTAAGTTGACGAAATGGTGGTTCTTCCCAGCCCCGCTTCCTTTCCGGTGACAGGCAATTTCTCAGTGATACAGTTCAATTTGCTCTTGTGAGATGATAATACAGTAATCGTTGATATGATATTAGCATCTTAGAAATGGATTACTGAAGTGTAATACCCATGTACAGTAAATCGTCAAGGAAGAGGTGCCAGGAGTACTACTAAGCCGGCCAAGATACAGCCGTTGGTTGGGACAGGGGATGGGTCATATATTGGTGTGATCTCCGGCTCCCCCTCCGACGTGAAAGTGGTGTGGCGGAGCTGGGGCTGTCCAGTTCCTCATTTTGTGATTAGTGGTATGAGGGAAACTGGTCAGGACTTCATATGATTAGTGGAGAGATTTATTGGTTGTCTGGGGTCTCTTTAGATTTGAGAGTTTAAGAGGTGTTCAGTAGTACCGGATGTACACACACACACACACACACACACACACATATATATATATATATATATATATATATATATATATATATATATATATATATATATATATTGTTACATAGCCTATGATTTCATCATCCTTTGTGTAATTTTAACGCACAGTATGCTGCATGTTTGATCACGAGCGTGTTCTGCCTCAGTCCCCCCCTTCTACCGTTATAGTAGAGTAAGTCGTCCTTTCTGTTATTCAGTGCGGGATTGTCGACCGTTTGTCCCCATCGCTTCATTTGCGCGTCCTTATTACAAGTTGTATCAGGCTCTGCTGGCCCCTATATAATGAGCTCAGTCTCTGCATCATTGCCACTTAGATCTGCTCCTCATTTTGTTCACATCTCTGTCCTCCCCTGTACAGATATTATTATTGTGAGTGCTCAAGAAGTCTCCAACCATCTAGCAGCTGTGTGTAATTTGAGTATAACTGTTGTTGCATTTTTTCTTGTACTGTATAGCATAAGTTTAATTTGTAGGCCTAGTGAAGTTTGTAATTTATGTAGGGTTCTTTGTCAGTCATTTTTGATAATAGTTTGTATCTGTAATTATTTATCTGGCATTCACTGAGTATTATCTGGTATCTCATTTTATCAGGGCTGACTTAGATAAATTTACTCTTGCTAATTTCGTGTTAATAGAGGCTATTGCAGTTAACCATATATTTAACCTGTTTATTTGCCATTACATTATCTTTATGAGTCCTGAATGTTTTGTTGTTAGTTTGTGCATTAAACTTTAACTTGTAATTTTACCTAACTCTTTTGTTTTGAACCTGGAACTTTACGGGACAGTAGTGACTCTTCGTATTCTCACTTAAAGTGTACATTATCTTTCTCTGTTCCGTAACATAAATTTGGCGACCTCTTATCAGGATATTCAGGATATTATCATAAGGATATTGCTTGATATTTTGTGACTGTTACTTATTCATGATGGCTACTATTACTACACTTGATGAAGCCAAAGATTTTTTGTCAAATGTGCAAACAGTGTGTGATATAGAAAACAGAACAAAGAATGAACTTAAGCTTGTTGCTCAACAATTGGGAATTGCAGTTCACTCTCATCATTCTAAAGATCAAATTGTTGGTATGATTAATAAAAGCTTGTTTAATGTAACTCCTCCAAATGAGCAAACGCAGATTGAATTAGCTAAGTTACAGCTAGCCCTGCAGGAGGCTTGTGCTAAGGAGGCGGAGTCTCGTGTTAAGGAGGCTGAATTTCAAGCACGTGCTAAGGAGGCTGAGTCTCAGGCTAAGGAGGCGGAATCTCAGGTTCGGATTCAGGAGGCACAGATACAGGCACAAGTTGAACTTGCTAGGATTCAGGCAGACCATGAGTATCGCATGAAACAAGGTGGAACTGGATCATCTAGCTCTGATGATTTTGATGTGGCTAAAAATGTTAAACTTGTCCCTCCTTTTAATGAATCTGATTTAACAAAGTATTTTCAGTTGTTTGAGAGGGTAGCTACAGGTTTTAATTGGCCTAAGGAGTATTGGCCAGTACTCCTTCAAACTGTTCTCACCGGTAAAGCTCAAGTAACTTATGCATCTTTGCCTCAGGATCAGTCTGATAATTATGATGTAGTTAAGAGCTTGATTCTTAAGGCCTATGAGCTTGTTCCTGAAGCCTATAGAGTAAAATTTAGGACAACTTACAAGCAAGATAAGCAATCCCATGTTGAGTATGCAAAAATCAAAGAAGATCTGTTAGAGCAGTGGTTAAATTCTAAGAATGTGGATTCTGATTTTGGTAAATTTAAGCAGATGATTTTGCTGGAGGATTTCAAAAGGTGTATTTATAAAGATGTAAGCCTATATCTTGATGAGAAAAGAATAGATAATTTGTCTGATGCTGCAGTTTTAGCTGATGAGTATGTTCTCACTCACAAGAGATATTCTAGAGAAAAAGGGAAAGCTGAGAGTAAGTACGTTGCCTTTACTCAGAGTACAGGTAACAGGAAAGAGAATAAGGATGATGTTTCTCAGGAAGTAAATACCAGCTTCACCTCTAGATTTCAGAAAAGTAAATGTACTTATTGTAGTAAGCTTGGTCATACTACGGAGAGATGTTTCAGGAGACAGCGTGATGTGAACAAAAAGGAGTCTTTAAATATTCAGTCAATTGGTCTAGTGTCCACTCTTGAGAGTTCCCAGAATTCTTTAACTGAGTTAACTGAACCTGCTTTGAGGGGTAACTTAAATTCTCATGATGGAGCTCCTCTTTTGAGCAGTAACGTGGGTGACACTCTCAAGAGTTCATGTGCTAATTTCCTGTCTGATGGTTTTGTCAGTCCTCTGGACAGTAATGACAGGAAATCAGTTCAAATATATCGTGATACAGGTGCTTGCCAATCCCTTATGCTGACCAGTGTTCTAGGCTCTAATGTTAATTCCTCTGATGAAACTGTAATCTTACAAGGTGTAGGGAATAATTACTTCTCTGTCCCTCTGTGCAGAGTGAATTTAGAGTCTGGTTTTGTTAATGGTTCCGTTATGGTTGGGTTGGTTGAGACACTCCCAATGTCAGGTGTAACTTTCTTACTTGGAAATGATATTGGTGGAAGTCAAGTGTGTCCAGCTCCTCATTTGTCTAGTGAGCCAGTGGCTGCATCCCAGGATTGTGATATCCCTGATGTGTTCCCTGCATGTGCTGTCACTAGGGCTAAGTCTAAAGTTACTGGTGATTTAGAGGATAATGATGATGATGATGTTATCCTAGCTGACACTTTTCTTGCTAATTTGGACCACTCACCAGATGAGGCAGTACCCCGTAGTGTTGATAATTTGTCTCGTCAAGAGTTGGTTGAGTTGCAGGTTGCTGACCCTCAGTTGAAAGGTCTAGCTAACTCTGCTTACAGTGAAGAAGAGTCAGCCGGTGCTTCTACTTGTTATTATGTAAAGTCAGGAGTACTTATGAGGAAGTGGAGACCCCCAACAGCATCAGCCGACTGTGAATGGGAGGTTGTACATCAAGTTGTCATCCCTCGTGTTTGTAGGCAGGATATCATTAGAGTGGCTCATGATTCCAGTTTGGCAGGACACCTTGGAGTGAGGAAGACTGTGGCACGCATTTTGAAACACTTCTACTGGCCAGGTATCTTCAGGGATGTTTCCTGGTATTGTAAGTCTTGTCACACCTGTCAAGTTGTGGGGAAGTGTAATCAGACCGAAAAGGTTGCATCTCTAGTTCCCATTCCTCCTTTTGAGGCGCCTTTCACCCGTGTGTTGGTGGATATTGTGGGCCCTCTTCCTAAGACTTCTTCAGGATTTTCTTATGTGTTGACCATGATTGACATGGCTACTCGTTATCCTGAAGCCATTCCACTTAGAAACATCTCAGCAAAGAACGTGGTTAAGGAAATGCTGGGGTTCTTCACAAAGTTTGGTCTGCCTAAGGAGGTACAGTCAGACCGGGGAAGTAATTTCATGTCAAACGTTTTCAAGCAGTCTCTGAAAGAGTTGGGCATCACCCAGATCACGTCTTCAGCTTACCATCCCCAGACCCAAGGAGCGTTGGAGAGATATCATCAAACACTCAAATCGATGCTCAAGAAATACTGTTTGGAACATCAGAAAGACTGGGATAAAGGTCTTCCATTCGTTGTGTTTGCTGCAAGAGAATCTCCAAATGAATCACTGGGCTTCTCACCTTTTGAACTACTGTTTGGCCATGAAGTAAGAGGACCCCTTAAGTTACTCAAGGAATGCTGGCTGTCGGAGGAAGATGACGTCAACCTGCTGGAGTATGTGATGAAGTTCAAAGAACGGCTGTCCACTGCTTTACAGCTGGCGAGAGAGAATTTAGGAGCTGCTCAGGAGAAGATGAAGACTTGGTATGATAAGAAGTCCAGGTTACGCCACTTTCAGCCAGGAGATCAGGTTTTGATTCTGCTACCAGTTCATGGGCAACCTCTTCAAGCCAAGTTTAGTGGTCCTTATTTCGTGGAGAAGAAACTCAGTGATGTCATCTATGTCATCGCCACACCAGATCGTAGAAAGAGCTAGCAACTATGTCACATCAACATGCTAAAGTTATATCACAGGCGGGACGAAAATAATCCAGTCTGCACTGTAGCTGTTCCACCCGAGTCTACAAGTGAAGTTCTCCCATGCAGCATGAGCCTGAGTGATAGTTTGGGGAAGAATCCTGATATCATGAATGATCTCCAGACTAAGCTTTCTCATCTACCACCCAAGGAAAGGCAGGAGTTTTCGGCATTACTGCAGGAGTACCCGCAAGTGTTCCGTGCCACTCCAGGAAGAACCACTGTGTTGATGCATGATGTCGATGTTGGAGACGCAAAGCCAATTAAATTGCCTCCTTACCGTGTGAACCCAGTGAAAGTTCCTCTCATCCAGAAGGAGCTTGGCTACCTGTTGGACCACAAGATGATTGAGCCCTGTCAGAGCGAGTGGAGTTCTCCTGTCACTCTGGTCCCTAAGCCAGGTGGGTCACAGCGGCTTTGCATTGACTACAGACGTGTTAATCAGATAACTAAAACAGACACTTACCCTCTCCCTCGTGTGGAAGATTGCATAGACAAGATCGGAAAGGCTAGGTACATAAGTAAGTTTGATTTGTTAAAGGGATACTGGCAAGTACCTATGACTGAACGTGCTAGGGAGATTTCATGTTTTGTAACACTAGGAAAGGTTTTTGCATGTTCTGTAATGCCGTATGGTATGAAGAATGCACCAGCCACATTTCAGAAGCTCATGAATGTTGTAACAGAGGGTTTGGCAGGGTGTGTTGTTTATATTGATGATGTATTAATCTTCAGTGACAACTGGAAAGATCACCTATGCCATGTCAGTAATTTTCTTGACCGTTTAGTTCATGCTAATCTTGTAGCTAATTTATCAAAGTGTGAGTTTGGTCAAGCTAAAGTTCAGTACCTTGGGTATGTAATTGGTGATGGACATGTTGCACCACCAGGAGCTAAGGTTCAGGTTATAAGTGATCTTCCCAGACCTAAAAGTAGGAAAGAGCTACAAAGATTTTTGGGAATGGTAGGTTATTACAGGAGATTTGTTCTTAACTTTTCTATTCTTGTATCACCACTTACAGACCTACTGAAAAAGGGAGTTAAATTTGTCTGGACCGATAACTGTGAATCCTCTTTCAACAAACTTAAAGCTATTCTATTAAGTCAGCCAGTGCTCGCTACTCCAAATTTTGCTAAGCCTTTTAAGATGGCTGTTGATGCAAGTGATACTGGAGCTGGGGCTGTTTTGCTGCAAGAGGATGATCAGGGTATTGAACATCCTGTATCTTATTACAGTAAGAAGTTCACTCCACCTCAAAAGAACTACTCAACTATTGAGAAAGAGCTTTTGGCCTTGATTTTGGGTTTACAGCATTTTTCATTTTATTTGTGTTCTGGTTTTGACCCCATAGTCATTTATACCGATCACAACCCACTGAAATTCCTTAGTAAGTTTAAAGATAAAAATCAGAGATTGACAAGATGGAGTCTACTTCTTCAGGAGTATTCATTAGACATACAACATGTCAAGGGGAAAGAAAATGTTATTGCAGATTGTTTATCTAGACTTTAGACAGATTGTTTTAGAGTAATAAGAAATTTCCTTTGTAAATTTCTTTTTTCTTTGTGGGGAGGTGTTACATAGCCTATGATTTCATCATCCTTTGTGTAATTTTAACGCACAGTATGCTGCATGTTTGATCACGAGCGTGTTCTGCCTCAGTCCCCCCCTTCTACCGTTATAGTGGAGTAAGTCGTCCTTTCTGTTATTCAGTGCGGGATTGTCGACCGTTTGTCCCCATCGCTTCATTTGCGCGTCCTTATTACAAGTTGTATCAGGCTCTGCTGGCCCCTATATAATGAGCTCAGTCTCTGCATCATTGCCACTTAGATCTGCTCCTCATTTTGTTCACATCTCTGTCCTCCCCTGTACAGATATTATTATTGTGAGTGCTCAAGAAGTCTCCAACCATCTAGCAGCTGTGTGTAATTTGAGTATAACTGTTGTTGCATTTTTTCTTGTACTGTATAGCATAAGTTTAATTTGTAGGCCTAGTGAAGTTTGTAATTTATGTAGGGTTCTTTGTCAGTCATTTTTGATAATAGTTTGTATCTGTAATTATTTATCTGGCATTCACTGAGTATTATCTGGTATCTCATTTTATCAGGGCTGACTTAGATAAATTTACTCTTGCTAATTTCGTGTTAATAGAGGCTATTGCAGTTAACCATATATTTAACCTGTTTATTTGCCATTACATTATCTTTATGAGTCCTGAATGTTTTGTTGTTAGTTTGTGCATTAAACTTTAACTTGTAATTTTACCTAACTCTTTTGTTTTGAACCTGGAACTTTACGGGACAGTAGTGACTCTTCGTATTCTCACTTAAAGTGTACATTATCTTTCTCTGCTCCGTAACAATATATATATATATATATATATATATATATATATATATATATATATATATATATATATATATATATATATATATATATATATATATATATATCGGCCACTGTATCTTACTCACACGTCTAATACATCCACCTTGTTAGTGTGTGATGTATACACAACCAAACATACCGACACAGTACAGGGGGCTCGTAATATTCCTTCTCTTGAAGAAAAAGAAATTGTAAATTCAGCCTTCATATCTAAGCAAGCGTGTATACACACACGGAAGCATCATCCCCCCCTCCCCCCCAGTTACCCTCCATCTACGCACACACATAAACTATCCCTGTTCTCCACACACAAACACAGCTCCGCCCCACACTCACATCCCATCCCCTTACACACACGCATATACTACCCCTCACACACACCAAACACACAACACTCCCTCTCCCCCCTTCCCCCGAACACACAACTCGGAAGAAACAAAAACAGCCAATAAACCATTTTGCCTCACCCCTTGGCCCCATCAAGCAGGATTTACGGCTCAGGCCTATATAGCAGCGCGTCTTGCATGCATCCCCTCAGGATTATGGAACAACACTAAATCGCCAGCTGACATGTCCCCTGGTTATATACGAGACGCGTGCCACGTCACCATCATAGTTGCCGTTATTGCTTGCCACTCTCACTGAGTCGTAAGTGGACCCTCTTGTGTTCGGGTGGGTAGCGTTTTTGCTCATCAGTCACCTAGCCCTGAGTTCGATCCCACTAGGTGCTGGATATCAAACAGGGTATAGTGGTATGTTCTGGCGTGGGTTCTCACATGTGGGCACGTTGTTGAATTCTTGCAGTGACACATAGACTTACTCACACACACACACACACACTCAAAGATAACAGCACTCCAACAAAGCACGATGCTAAATGCATTCCACACCATATATTTCAAAATCCTGTCACTCGTTTACCCGTATATGTATCACTGAGTGGAGGCTGGTCGCTTTACCAGTGACAGAAAGTTTCTTGGCGCTACAGATCAGTTCCCACTTATGACTGATAGAACACTCCTGGAATAGGTGGTAGAACAGCCCAAGCTTGTCAGGAGCGTGCAAACCAGTCACCACAAGCCATTGTTTCTCTCATTAATTCATGCATTCATTAATTTATTAAGAACTGTAACAAACTTATTCTCATAGGCTTAGGAGAAAAAAAGAAAAAAATAATAGGGATAATTTTTGTTTATTATAACTGGCTTGTATTTTTTATATCCTTTTTCACATCTACATACCGTCCAAAAAATACAAAAATTTACTGTGCAGAATAAACTTTTATGAATTTCTTAATCAACATTCTTTGAATAAGTAACTTAAGCGAAAATCTTAATGTGCCTCGCTGGAAATTAAGCTTGAAACGAAGAGTTTGGGAAGCATCCAAAGCTGAGAAGGGCACGGTCTGGTGGGTGGAGTAAAGCAAGCAGTCTAACTAAAAAGGCAATTTTATGCGTTTCTGAATAGTAGCTCCTGTGTGAAAAATACTTACACACACACACACACACACACACACACACACACACACACACACACACACACACACGCGCGCGCGCGCGCGCAAGGAGAGCGTTAGTTTGAGATGATTTGTAAACCATGTCTTTGCGATGTGTTAGTGAGGTGAGGTAGGTGGAAATGATAGTTGCGTCCCTGTGGCGGCGAAGACAGCGATTGATTAATTTATCTAGTACAGGTATAGTTTAAATTTTATACTGATATTGTCTCTACTGCTTCTTTATTATATCATTGTATCCGGTTTGTTTTGGAAGGTTCTCAGTATGTATGTGTGTGTGTGTGTGTGTGTGTGTGTGTGTGTGTGTGTGTGTGTGTGTGTGTGTGCAGAGGAAAGGAAGGAAAGACCCTGTAAATGGCAGATGATACACAAGTGAGGGAGAGGGGTGTAGGGAAGGCAGACAGGCAGGCGGGAGGAAAAGAAGGAGGGCGAAGAGCGGAGGAAGGGGTGGAAGTAGAAGGAAGAGGTGGCAGACGGAGGAGAGGGAATAGAAGGGAACATAAGAACATAAGAAGAGAGGATAACTGCAGTAGGCCTGTTGGCCCATGCTAGGCAGCTCCTAGAAGAGTAACTAAACTACTAGAATGAGATAAGGATAGCAAAGAAGAAGGCTCTCCCCCGCCCTCCAAACCCTCCAGCCGAAGCCGGCAGGAAAAAGTCAGAAAGAACACCACGCCGTATAGAAAAACTGGCATGGACATTTTACAGGAAAGTGTGAAAGGAGAATAGAGACTATCATAGTGTAACCTGAAAAGAATTTTTTTTTGAATTAGTATTGGTTATAAGATTTTCTTTATTCTATATCCACCCCTTATTTGTCATATGCTTATCTAGCCTATGCTTGAAACTCTCAGTGGAAGAGGCAGCAACTACTTTACTAGGTAGCTTATTCCATTCGTCTACTACTCTATTACCAAACCAATTTCTACCGATTTCCTTTCTGAAACGGAATTTTTCTAGTTTGAAACCATTATTTCTAGTTCTATCCTGTATGCTCACTTTAAGTACCTTGCTAATATCTCCCTTATTTATACCATTCATCCATTTAAACACCTCAATTAAGTATCCCCTTACTCTACGCCTCTCTAGCGAATGCAGACTTAGTCTTTTCAGTCTGTCTTCATATGACAGGTTCCGGACGTCATGTATCATTTTAGTCATTCTTCTCTGTACATTTTCTAACGAATTAATATCCATTCTGTAGTAAGGACACCAGAATTGTACTGCGTAGTCTAAATGTGGCCTTACTAATGCTAGATAAAGTTTTAGTATTACTTTAGATGATCTATTGCTCACGCTTCTCGAAATAAATCCTAGGACCCTATTTGCTTTATTTCTCGCATTAATGCACTGTTGCCTTGGTTTAAGGTCGTTACTAATCATAACTCCTAGATCTCTCTCGCATTCCGATTTGCTAATTTCTTTGTTATCTAAGCTGTATCTAGTATCTCCAATGGTCTTGCCTACGTTAAGTACTTTACATTTTTCAACGTTAAATTCCATTTGCCAAGTTTTAGACCATTTGGACAATGTATCGAGGTCTTTTTGTAAGTTATGGCAATCGTCAGTAGAGTTAATGATACGCCCTATTTTTGTATCGTCGGCAAATTTGCTGATGCTGCTATTGACTCCTAAGTCTAGATCATTTATATATATGATAAATAATAAGGGACCGAGTACTGAACCCTGTGGTACACCGCTAGTTACTAATCCCCAGTCCGACTTAGTTCCATTTATTAAGAAGGGGAGGGAAGACAGAGAGGGGGGGATGCGGGAATGAGAGGATGGAAGGGTTAAAGGGAATGGTTAGTTGTGGAGAAAGGGAGGGTGGGAAAGATGAGGGAGAGAAGGGGAGAGGGGAAACGTGTGGGGAGAAGGAGGTGGAGGACGAGAGAATAGGTAGAGGAGAGAGTGGGAGAGGGAGAGGAGAGGGGTCGACAAGAGGTCAAACTGGGTGGGGACTCTACACGTAGAGGAAATGGCCACCTTCCTCCTCTCTCTCGCTCACTTTTGCCTCCCGTCTTCCTCCTCTCCTCTTGTTTCTTCCTCTACTTCCACCCTCACCTTTACCTTCATTTCTTCTTCCTGCTCCCATTTCTCTTCCTGTTCTTCCTCTCTCACCTTTAACTTTCTCTTCTTCTTTAAAATCTATCCTCATCCTTTCTTTTCCTTTTTCCTCCCTCCTGTAATCCAGTTCCATCCTCTTTTTCACTTATTCTCCTTCTCTCTGTTCTTCCTTCCTCCTTTCTTTTATCTTTCTCAGTCCCATCTTCTGGTCCTCTCAGCTCTACCTCTTCATCTTCTCATTTCCTCCCCAATTCTTCTTCCCTTACATTTTCATATTTTATTCCCCCTCTTCCTTTTATTGTCCTTCGTCCTTCAACTTAAATTTTTCTTTCTCTTCTTCCTTAGAATTCTTACTATATCTTCCCTTCCCTCCACTTCAACCTCTCTCTCTCTCTCTCTCTCTCTCTCTCTCTCTCTCCCTTCCCACTCATCCCACACTCTCTCTCCTCCTTCTCTCCTATTTCCTTCCATTCCCTGTCTTCCCTTCATCTCCACACTTTCTCCTTCATATTCCTCATAGCTCATCGCCTCCCCCTTTCCCCTTCGCCTCCCCAGCCTCTTCTGTACCCTGAACCGCACACCTTCTCCCCTTCCTCCCAGTCTCACCCTCGTCCCTCCCTGGCTTCTCCCACGTTCCATCACTCCTTCCCTCATCTTCTTCCTCTCCTCTCCCCCTCCTTTCCCCGCCACGTGCCCTCCTCTTGATGCATACCCAGAGTTTTGCAGCAGTATCTCTCTCTCTCTCTCTCTCTCTCTTACACACACACACACACACACACACACACAGAAGCTCTCCCTCCCCCCCTCCTTCTTTGCCTCACCCCTCTGCCTCACCCTGCCCTGCCTCACCTTTTACCTCGCTCTCTGCCTGTCCTCCCCTTCCTCACCCATTATCCTTCATTGCTCACCCTCCAAACCTTACTTCTGTCATCCTTTGCCTTCCTGCCTTACCCCTCTGCCTTCCACTGCCTCACTGCTCCTACCTCGCCCCTCACCCTCTATCTGCCTCAATTTGCCCCCCTTGCCCTTTCTCCTGCCTCACCCTTTGCCCCAGACCCCAGTCACACCCCAGACCCAGCCAATGAGACAAGTTTTATAATTATTCAGAAGCAGAAGAGAAACCCCGACGGACCGCCTAGATTAAGTGCCCTTTAGATTTGCCGGAATACCAAGCATTGGCAAGAAAGAGAGAGAGAGAGAGAGAGAGAGAGAGAGAGAGAGAGAGAGAGAGAGAGAGAGAGAGAGAGAGAGAAGGGGGTTAATGGCCATTCAAGTACGTTTTTCAGAATAACCCTCAGGGGATTACATACACCTGAAGAAAAGCCTTACCTGCTGAATTGTTAATGATTATCTCGGTTTAAGCAATGATAGGACAAATAACAACTCAGGCATTTTTTCTGCATACTGCCAGAAGCTGTGTGTGTGTGTGTGTGTGTGTGTGTGTGTGTGTACTCGTATGGAGGAAAATGAACCCGCGTGCAATGGAGCGTGTATATAGTTAAGCATCCCACACACACACACACACACACACACACACACACACACACACACACACACACACACACACACACACACACACACACACACAGATGGGTATGAGGAAGAATTTTTCGGGTTGGAGATGGAGGGGTAAAAGCAGAAAATAATAGGCGTGCCTTGAAAAACAAGGCTAGGGTGCTTAAGCAGAGTAGAGGGTTAGCAATGAAAAAGAGTAGTCGGGGCAGCAGGTAGTCTTGCACAGATAAGCTGATGTAGAGTGCAGAGGATTTGCATTTTGCTTCTTTTTTCCTGCTTGAAATGTGAGATAAGTACCGCTTGGGATTTAATGGTGAAAACGGTGGAGCTGTGTCTGAGGGAGGTGGCGAAATGAGGTAGGGTTGGTGTGGCATTAGGGGCAGGATCAGGAGGAGGAGTGACAATGATAGAACTTATTGGATGAAGGACGGGTTGAGTGAGTGTGAGAGGCGATTTTATGTGGGATTAGAGAGAGAGAGAGAGAGAGAGAGAGAGAGAGAGAGAGAGAGAAGGGGGGGATGGGGAGGAAAAAATGGGTGAGAGAGAGCAAGGGCTGGAGAGAGGGAATGGAGGCTGAGGGATTGGCGGAATTAAATGAGGAGGAACGGAGGGGGGGGGGGACGGGGATGTAAAAGTGAGAGAGATAGAGGTGTGGCGAATGCTGGAAGAATAGGAGGGGAGGGGAGGGGAGGGGAGGGGAAACACGATAGTGGGCGTGATGGAGGGGGAGGGGGCAGTGGAGGCGATAGGGCTTGGAGGGGGGATCAAGGTGGCGCCAGTGAGGAAGACGGCCATAATGAGGGGAGGGGGAAGGGAGAGGAGGGAAGGGAGAGGGAAGAGGAGGGGAGGGGAGGGGAGGGGAGGGGAGGGGAGGGAAGGGAAGGGGAGGGGGAGGGGAGAGGAGGGAAGGGAGAAATGGGAGGGGAGGGGAGGGGAGAGGAAAGGAAGGGAGAAGTGGGAGGGGAGGGGAGGGGAGGGGAGTTGTGGCATCTCACGTGTATATGTGGCGGCTTGCGAGGTAACGATACACAGGTGGTAGAAAGGGAGGGGAAGAGGAGGGAAAGGGAGAGGGAATAGGTGAATGAGAAAGGGGAAATGGAAGGGGATAGGGGGAGAGGTATTAGAGGAGGTGGGAGAGTGGAAAGGGGAGGGAAGGGGGACGGTATGCCTGGGGAGAAGAGTAGATGGGTGAGGGAAAGGATGAGAAGCTATCGAAAGAGGAAGGGGAGGAGGTAAGGCAGACATAGGAGAGAAGTGGGACTGGGAAGCCTGTAGAGGGGAGGGGAGAGGAGGGAGGAAGGAACTGGGGAGGGGAACGTGGCACATCTCATCACCATCAACACGAGTGGTGATATACGAGGGTGTGTGACGCCATCTGTTGCTGCGTGGCAGACCTGATCGTTGGGTCTCAGGGAACGGGGTGCATGTTCTGTGATCAGGACTGGGTTCACGAAAATACAGATAAAAATTTTCTGGTTGCCGATTAAGCAGCATTAAGTTGTTATTCACTTGTGTTATCATCATCATCATTATCATCATCCGGACCTCCTTTCCCACCTAAGGGCAGGGTGAGGAGTAGCAATGTCCATACAGCCCAAATTTGCCCAATACAATGGGCCACGCTTCCATTCACTCATCACTCAAGCCTCCGGAATCCTGGCTTTATCGGATACGCCAAAAACATTCACCATGTTCTGTAGGTTTGCATAAACGTATCCTTTTTTTTTTCTATTGAGTTTTTTGTTGGTGTGGACGCACTTCGATATTCGTTATGTATAATCTGGTGCCAAACGATTTCCATCTAAGAGAAATCATAGCCATCAGGGGGTTAAAACCCCTTGCTATTTTGTATTCAGATTAATTCCAGACGATTTAGTTCTGTTGAGAGAAATCATAGCACTTAAAGGGTGAAGAATATTTCAATAATCGCAGGTGTTACTGTCAATATACGAGTAATTAGTTCGTTTCGGCGAGTCCCATGATTTTATTTTTTTAACTGAGAAATCTTACAAGTCAGAGGAATGATTTAACTCTTGACAGCATGAATTATTTTAGCCTTTATATCGTCACTTGTTATTTGAGAAAGTAGTGTGTGGTGTGAGGAAGGGTCGTTGCTGAGTAGAGAGAAAAGTGCCTTATCATGAGAGGTTAATCAGACAGATAAGTAGGCGAGACTGACAGACATAAAAAGTTCCCATCATCGCAAGAGACTGATCCAATTACAGAGATAGCCAGCGTTGCCCCTCAGGCACACTCTCTCCCCTCTCTCCCCATCCCCATTGCACTCCCCATCACCATCTTCATCTCCCACCCACATAAACAGTCCCCCACCACCGTTCACATCTCCTCTCCACCCATACCGCCCCCTACCATTTTTCGTGTCACCCCCCACCTCCATCACCCCCATCACCATTCACATCCCCCATTCACCAACACCGCTTCTCCAGCCACCCCTCCCACCACCCTGTACACTCTCTTGTCTCCCTCCTCACCGTCCAACACCCACCCACCCAAGTAGCGTGCCGGATTGAGAGTGTCGTAGAATTAAATTAACACGGGGCGAGAGTACAGTTACGGCACGCTACTGACGACCGTGAACTGTTAGTGGTATTTTTTTTTTTTTTTTTATGTGACCGACTCTGGGCATAGGCTTCACAACCTGCTTTCAAGGGCCAGTAGTCCTCCTACGTACCGCACACCTCCACATGTCACCACTTCGGCGCTAACACTCACCGTCCATACTGAATACATGCTAGGGCTGTCTCATACGGGACTGGTGTATTGGTATTAGCGGGGGTATTTTTACGACATGTCGGCGGGTCTTCTGGTAGATCAGTAAAGTCTGCTTTTATGAAATTCAAATCCGTAAACTGTTCCCTGCTCCAGCGGGATTTGAACCCGGGTCCGTTAGGACTACAAGCCAACTCTCTACCGATTGAGCCACCGCCTCCCCCTAAATGGTAGGTTATTGGTGGTTTGGTTAGTGGGGTGTAGGAGCCAATATGATAACCCCTGTTATTATTCCTTATATGTACCCTAGTTACTTAGTAACACTGTTTGATAAACCTTGCCATAGTCCTTTCACATTAACATGGCCTTGATTTTTTTTTTTTTTTACTTTCTGCAGCTTATTTCAAGTAGCCCAGCTGTAGAAGACAGTACTACGGCTACACATCCTTTTCATAGCACTTCTTCGTGACAAGCACTATATTCTAGTGTTACTCTCTTGGTACAACTCAGCAAGCACGACGGACAGACGGCAATTTTAGGCCACGTTAGAGTAAAAAGGGTGTAGTGTATCATCTCTACCACTGTTATTTTTATCGTTATCATCGTCATTTGCTAGGTAATCTCGTTAGTAAACCTTGTTAGTTTGCCATTGGAATCACTGTGGCTCAGTGAAAACTCATTCTTCTCCCGACCACCGCCTGAGCTGTTTCGGTGGTAAGTCCCATCATATTAGACTATATTGTATACCGTATGTTCGCTCATTGTCAGGTCATACTGATGATATACAGGGAGTCCCCGTAGGAAAATGCATAACTTTGGGAAATTATAGATGAGGGAAGTCTTAGTAAAAAACTGTTATTTCAATATGGGTCAAAGTTTCAATCATTATGTAGCCACAAAAAAAAAAAAAAGACCTAATGGGCAAAATGATCTCCCTCACAATTCACCCACAAGGACACCAATAACTGCAGCTCTATAATGGTTGAGATTTGGACCAGTGTTGATATAGCAATTTCTCCTCACAGTTCCTTTATATAACATTTCCTAAAGTTATCCCCTTTCCTCCCGGGACACCTGCATACTAAGTCGGATAGCCACAGTCATACCCAACATAACACTTCCATTTTGACATGCACCCCTGTCAGTGTCGTAGAAGGTACTGTTCGAGACTGCAACACAAGTGGTATGCGGTGTGATTGCTATATTCCCATCCTAGAGTACATACCCTCGACCCTATAAGCGCCTGTTCACGATAAGGCCGGAATCGATCATTTTTTGACGCCCGTAATTCAGACCTGTAGGTTGGACAAGAACTGGAAAAAAACACCTGGGTTCATTAAACCACGTTATGGGTAAGTTGTTTCTTACTGCCAGACGTAATGTATCTGACGGTAAGTAACAGAATACCCTAATTGTTAACTAGTAACACGGAATGATTTTTGCCTTTGTCTTTACCTATACGCTTGGACAGTTCTAATTAGAATATCTCCACTTCTGACTTGCGTGTTAACAAGCCCAAGTCGTCTTACATAAAAAGCAAGGAGTAAGGAAGTAGTATTTTTTTCCCTATGCAGGCAATATTTTTTCTTATGCGAGTAATGTTTTTTCCCTCTGAGGGTAATAGTTTCTTGAGCGGGAAACATTTTGTCCCTCTGCAGGTAATATCTTTTCCCTATATGGATCATTTTTTCCTGTCGGGTAATTTTATTCCTTTGTGGATTATAATTTTTTCTTATGCGGGTAATATTTTTTTCATATGAGAATAATTTTTTCCTATGGGGTAATCTTTTCTTTCCTATGGGATAATATTTTTATGCAGGTAATATTTTTTCTTATACGGGTAATTTTTTTTTCAGTGGAGAAATCTTTTTTTCCTACTGAGTAATATTTTTTTCCTCACTACCCAGGGGAAAGTTCCACACCACTTGTTCCACTTAATACTTCCACCCCACTTAGTAACATGAAGCGACCCCTGACTTCTGGTTGCAGGGCATGTCATTGCAGATAATACAAGGTTAATAACACCCTGTGGGACGTGATGCTGAGGGGTGTGTACGTGCGTGATTGAGACCGTTGGTTTCATACACACACACACACACACACACACACACACACACACACACACACACACACACACACGTCTGTTTTGCTTGCGGCCAAATCATATATAAAGTCATGCTCTTGGCCTGATGTCGCGGGCGTGTCGGGGGAAGCATGAGAAAATTACATGAAGTTATGAGAGTACAGGACTTGAGAGAGAGAGAGAGAGAGAGAGAGAGAGAGAGAGAGGAATATCCATAATAGTCTGGGATGATTTAATGGAGATGGTACAACAGTCGCTACAGGGAGACAGAATTAACAGAAAAAGATAACTACAGAACTAATAAATAACAATAAAGTGAGTGAGAGAGAGGTGGGGGTTGTCATGATACAGACGAGGATAATTAAAAGACGATGATACAGCAGGCACCACAGGAAGACAGATAAGCAATGGGAAGGATGGGAGGGGAGAGGAGGTGGGATGGGAGGAGGCTGGGTTCAATGGACGGGAGATTGACAATTGTGTGTGTGTGTGTGTGTGTGTGTGTGTGTGTGTGTGTGTGTGTGTGTGTGTGTGTGTGTTTCCAGGTTCAGTAAAAAATTAAGTATTTTCCTGAGATTGGTTGAAAAGCTCTTAGAGAATTCAAACCATCTGAGAAACGCTTTATTTCAGATGAGATATACTGTACATATATATATATATATATATATATATATATATATATATATATATATATATATATATATATATATATATATATCATCAGGCGAAATTAAGGCCGTTGCTAGTTGATTCATTGACTACATAATACGTCAACTCTGGGATAATCTTCCTCATTCTTTCTTTTACCTTTGGCAATATCCAATCTCTCAAGGTGTGTTCAGAAATCTCGAATTAAAATTATCTTTATTCTGTCTTAGTATGGCAGGGGAAAGTTTTTGCAGATTTTAGGCCTATGGTTCCTTCTCTTTGTATAAAAGTGTTCATGTACTGTTGAAGGAACCGTTCGTGTAAGGTAAGTAGGCACTAGAGAGAAATGAAGAGTAATTTTAGTAATTAATGCTGCAACAAGAAGTGACCACTTCAAATAGGACACCTGCAGGGAAGGCAATGGCTGATCTTATCGGCAGTGTGTCGTAAGCGATTAGATGTCAAAGGCAAACATTCCAGTGCAAATTAGAAGTGTGCGTTTACAAAGAGGCAAGAACTCGACCGAACATCAAGACTATCAAAAAAGAGAAGAGCATTCTAGTCTAACAGGTATGACAAAACCAGCAAAAAAAAAAAAAAAAAAAAAAAAAAAAAATGCAGACGAGTAGAAGGAAGACATCAGGTAAAATAAAGATCTGCGGCCATAATCAGATACGGATCTTAGTAAGGTGAGAACGATAAAGAGAGCGACAGGCAGATAGAGAGAACAAATCGAGATAGACTACCCCATCGCATCTTTTTTTTTTTTTTCCGGGGGGTGGGTGGGAAAGGAGGAAGGGGGATATGTAGGGGTGAAGGAGGGAAGAAGAGTGAGGGGGAAGCTGCAGGGATGAGAGGGGTAAGGTGACGAGTGTTGAATGGATAGCGAAGGGGGAGGGGAGAAGAAGGAGGAAGAGAGAACAGATGGGGGTGAAGGAAAGGAAGAAGGGATAGAGCGATGGGAAGAGAGGAGTGGAAAGGGGACAAGGGAGAGAGAGGGGACAGAGGACGAGTGCAAGGAAATGGAAGCGAGAGAGGGAGGGGACGAGTAGAGGAGAGGGATAAGAGGAAAGGGGTACTTCAAAAGATTGTCAGAGTTTCCATGAGCGGGGAGAAGAGAAGGGAGATAAAGAGAGTGGGGCAGAGGGCATGGGGGAGGAGGAGGACGAGGTGAGAGAAGGGAGGATGGAGAGGAAGGAAGGGGGCGGAGAGGTGTAAGAGGAGTACTGAGGAAGGGAGAGGGGATGGTTTTTTAACTTAATTCATCATCTCTTATTTATAAACCTGTATGTCCGGATTATATTGAACAGCCGACCTGCCATTGGATTTAATGCAGTATACTTGTTTTTCTTTTTTTTATGCGAAGAAGAAGGAACTAAAGGCCGCGAGCCCGTAAGTATTGTTCCTTCCAAGAGAAAAACAAAATACAAGAGAGAGCCAAATTCAAGATCCGATCATTTCGAGATGCCTGGACACACTGCGTCTGAAAGACTGGAGATCATAGGAAGAAGGAAACACAGACAGAGGGAGACAATTCCAGAGTTGACCTGTTGCATAAATGAAGGACTGTGAGTAACGGTTAACTCTTGCATTAGAGAATTGGACAGAAAAGGGATGAGAGTTTGCTGCTAGACGGGTGCTACGCGCCCGTCGTAGAGGTGGAGGAATGCATGCAGACAGTTCAGAGGAGCAGTGACCATTGAAGTAGCTATAGAAAATAGATAAAGATACAACAGTGCGACGAAGAGACAGAGGTTGAAGGGAGTCAGTAAGAGGAGGAGAGTTAATGAAACGAAAAGCCTTTGACTCCACCCTATTGAGGAGGGCTGTGTGGAGAGCCACCCCACACATGAGAGTTGTATTCCACACAGGGACAGATAAAACCCCTGTATAGAGTCAACAATTGTGCAGGGGTAAAGAAGGAATGGAGTCAGCTTAGCACACCTAATCTCTTGGAAGCAGATTTTACAAGAGATGTAATATGATCTTTCCAAGATAAGTCCCGAGTAAATGAAACCCTAAGCATGATCAAGGATGATGCAGGATTAAGCTGAATATTATTAAACATTAGTGGGTATACCTGTGGAAGATTTTGTAGGGTTGATAGGTGTAAAAACTGAGTCTTTGATGCATTAAAAACAACCAGATTATTTCTACCCCAGTCAGAGATACGAGCCAAGTCAGACATTAGGTGTGCCATAGACTCATCCCTTGTTTGTCGAAGTAACTGCTGAGTTGGACGTTGCGGGAACCGAATGGAAAGGTGAAGGGTGGAGTCATCAGTGTATGAGTGGATAGGGTTAGATGTACAGCTTAGAAGGTCATTGATGAATAAAAGGAAGAGAGCTGGTGATAGGACAGAGCCTTGAGGAACACCATTATTGATAGATCTAGGAGAAGAACGATGGTCATCTACAACAGCAGCTATAGAATGACCAGAAAGGAAGCTAGAGATGAAGGCACAGATAGAAGGATAGAAACCGTAAGAGGGCAGTTTGGAAATTAAAGATTTATGCCAGACTCGATCGAAAGCCTTTGAGATGTCAAGTGCAATGGCAAAGCTTTCGCCAAAGTCCCGAAAGGAGGATGACCAGGAGTCTGAAATGTAGGTGAGAAGATCGCCAGTGGAGCGTCCCTGACAGAACCCATACTGACGATCAGAAAGAAGGTTGTGATAGGAAAGATGCTTTAAAATTTTTCTATTAAGAACTGATTCGAAAACGAAAACATTTGAGATACAGGATGTTAAAGCAATTGGACGATAGTTAGAGGGTAGGGAATGGTCACCCTTCTTTGAGACTAGCTGAATGAGAGCAAACTTCCAGCAAGAGGGAAAGGTATAAGTTGATAGACAAAGGCGATAGACTTTGCCTAGGCAGGGTGTAAACACAGAGGCACAGTTCTTGAGAACAACAGGAGGGACTCCATCAGGCCCATATGCCCTATTAGTATTGAGGACTGTGATAGCAGAAAATACATCAGCTGAAGAAATTTTAATGTCAGGCATGAGTAAGTTAGAGGGAGGAAATGATGGAGGAACAGCACCGGAATCATCTTAGGTAGAATTGGAGGAGAAAGTCTGAGCGAAGAGATCTGCTTTATCAGTAGAAGAAATAGCTACAGAGCCATCAGAGTAGAAAAGGGATGGATGGATGATGAGGTAAAGTTGTTAGAAAGGTTTTTGGCGAGGTACCAGAAGGAGCGGGAAGAATTCGAGTTGGAGAGTTGAGAGCATGTAGTACGGATGAAATTATTTTTAGCAGAGCAAAGAACAGACTTAGCACAATTCCGGGCAGAAACGTAGAAAAGATGCGATTCAGGGGTGGGTTGGCTCCGGTACCTTTTATAGGCTCTCTTCTTGTTGCGGACAGCATTAGAACAAGTTTGATTAAGCCAAGGCTTTCATGCATTAGTCAAAGGGTATGAAAAAAAAGAATGTATGTTTCCATGCCCGAGAGAATAACCTCCGTAATGCACAAGGCACACTCAGATGGCTCCCGGCCATGGAAGCAATAATCATTCCAGGGAAAATCAAAGAAGTGCTGCCTGAGGGCCTCCCAATCCGCAGCTCCAAAGTGCCACAGACGACGTTTCTTTTGAGGATCCACATGCCATACTGGAGCGATAGGACAGGTTCAGTGATAAGGTTGTGATCGGAGGAGCCCAATGGAGAGAAAAGATTAATGGTGAAAACAGAAGGATTGGTTGTAAGAAAGAGGTGAAGTATGTTGGAACTCTCACCAAGGCAGTCAGGGATACGGGTAGGGTGGTGTACAAGCTGCTCTAGGTCATTAAGGATAGAAAAGGTGTAGGCTCGTTCACCAGGTGGATCAGTGAAAAGAGAGGAGAGCCAAAGGTGGTGGTGAACATTGAAATCTCCTAGAATGAAGATTTCAGAGAAAGGAGAAATGGATAGAATGTGTTCCATCGTAGAAGTAAGATAGTCGAAGAATTTTTGATAGTAGAATTAGGAGATAAGTAAACAGCACAGATATATTTAGTCAGAGAAAGACAGGAAAGCCAAAGCCAGAGTGTATAGAATTCAGAAGAATCGAGTTCAGGAACACGAGAGCAAGATAAGTTGTTGCGTATTTATATACAACAGCCAGCTTTGGCTTTGAAATGAGTGTAGAGAAGGTAGGAGGATACAGAAAAGGGTCTGCTATCGGTTGCCTCAGACAGCTGAGTCTCAGTTAGAAAAAGAAGGTGAGGTTTAGAGAAGGAGAGGTGGTGCTCAACAGAGCGAAGTTAGAGGAAAGGCTGCGAACGTTGCAGAAATGAAGAAGAGAGTCAGACAGTGGTTCTAGGCACCTTGAGTCATCACCGGGAGAGGGGCGGAAGGTGGGGGCATTTATGTTCCTCCCCCCCTCGGGGACTCCGAGGCCACTTGTTGAGCTGCCATGATTTTTATTTTAATATTGGAAAAGGAAGTGTAGTGTGTACTATGCATGTAGTTTGGTGTTGATAGTTAGAGAAACTTGTATTGGAGAGCATGCTGGCCTACTCTCTGTGTTACTGAGACACTGAAAAAGTTCAGCAAAGGGGGATGGTCGGGACCTAGTCCCGAGGGCTGATGAAACGGGAACTCCAGCTCTCCCTATCATCAGTTATCCATCCACCTTGGAAGTACTGCCATGCTTGACTGGTGCTATATTTAACCAGCTGTTATTTTCCACTTATATTTTGCTTTTTATATATTGTTTTAAATAACAGAACAGAGGAAGGAAAAACAAATGAATAAAAAAAAAAAAAATCCATGCACCAGATTACTGGTGTTCTCTGTTCATAAAATATCTGTAACTGTTAGACTTGAACAGCAGTAGATTGAAGTTTGGAGGGAAACAACTCTGGGGAAGCGAGTTCCAGAGAGATGCAGTTCGGGGAATGAAAGAATTCTGCTAGGCAGAAGTTCTGCAGTATGGCTGAGTGACATTCCAGTCATGAGCACTGCCAGCTGCCCGTGTAGCATGAGGGAAGGTATGGAGAGGTGGCACCATGGACACAACTTCGTCAGAGCATTTTCTATAGAAATATCTGTAAAATAATGCAAGAGAGGCAACATTCCTTCTTACCTGTAGGGGAGGTAGTTAATTAGTAATAGCAGGGTTATTAATACTTCTAACAGCTTTTGTTCTGAGTTTTGTCCACTTGTTTTAATGCAACCTCTCCACATCCACACAACAAGGGTGAGCAGTATTCATGCTGAGAACGCACATGACTCTTATAAATTATAACTAACTGCTTGTCAGTGAAGAAGTTATGGGCTCTGTACATTAATCCAAGTTTCTTTGAGGCGGTTTTAGCAAGTGATCTAACATGAGAGGTCCAGCTGAGGGCATTGTTAAGCGAGACGCCGAGAATTTCAATACTTTTGGAAATGGGAATATTTGTAGCACTGAAGGTAATATACAATTCTGGCAATACCTGTCTATTGGTAAATTGTATATATTTAGTTTTACTAGCATTAAATGAGACAAGGTTATTTTGTCCCATTCTCTGATCGTTGATAAGTCTTGATTTAACCCCTAAACCGCGGGGTTGTTTTGGTGCTCCTTGCGTGTCCCACGGGGATATTTGCACTCCAACAGACTTTGTAAAAATATTTGCCAAAAATCAGTTATTAGTCCTAGAATATTATAAATAAATATGCATATGGCACGTACCTTTAGCTTTCTCCTGGGATGTTTGTTGAGCCTTCGTCGAGTACCGTAGGACTTGTGGAGACTTCTGAAGTTGGGTAACGAAGTCTCCACTTTACACTTCCCAACACCCCGTAATATGATTACCACAGCCTGATATTATCACTAGAAACACTATTCTATGATTTTCAAATAGTTTGGAATCCTTACTCAAAAAAAAAAAAAAAAAAAAACTGAAATCAATGAAAATTACGAGCGCGTACCAGCTTCCCTTTTGTGCTCGTTCGCCGCTGGTATTCTGTCATTTATTATTCATAAAAACACTCACACTTTATATTTCTATTACGATATAACACTTATATATATATATCTGCTCTCTTTATCCATAAGTTTCCTTCAGTAATAGTAGTTTATTGTCACTGTAGGCATTCAATTTCTCTTTCAGTAAAATACGTAGCATTCACTTTCTCGTCCTGTATACTAGCGTTGAGAGCGAATCTGTCACTTTCACTTTCACTTTCATAACTCGTAGTATTCATACATGCTAGAGTGAAACTTTCACTTTCATTACTCCTAGTATATATACTCGTATTCTTATATTACTACTCATTTACATTTCTATTTACATTCTCTATTTTATTTACATTATTTACGTTTCTATTTTATTTGCACTGTGTTATGCACTGTCACTTGCAGTAACTTATAAAACTATTTTCCACTGTTCATTTATATTTACTGTACATTCATTGTGATGTACATTCATTGTGATGTCTCCATGGCTGTTTAATATATATATATGGATGGGGTTGTAAAGGAGGTGCAAGGTAGGGCAGTGGATGTGGGGGTGGCCCTAATGAATGAGGATGAGATTTGGAAGCTTCCGGTGTTGCTGTTTGCTGATGATACAGTATTGTTGAGTGAAGATGAATGGGAGTTGCAAGGTTTGGTGAATGAATTTGGGACAGTGTGTAGGAGGAGGAAGCTGAAAGTTAATGTAAACAAAAGTAAAGTTATGGTGTTTGAGAGGAATGAAGTCACAGAGTGTGCAGTGAGGTTGGATGGTGAGGATATGGAGAATGTGAGTGCATTCAAGTACTTGGGTAGTGTGATGAGTAAGGATGGAACTTTGGGGGATGAAGTACGTGAAAGGGTACAGCAGGGAAGAAAGGTTGTTGGTACACTGAAAGCAGTGATGAGAAATAGGGAGGTGAGTATGGAAGTTAAGAAGTCACTGCATGATGGTATTGTGATCCCTACCCTGACGTATGGAAGCGAGGCGTGGACCTTGCAAGAGGGGAACAAGTCAAGATTGAGAGCAGTGGAAATGAGTTACTTGAGAGGAGCATGTGGAGTGACGTGGAGGGACAGGTTGACGAATGAAGAAGTGAAGGAACATTGTGGGGTAGATGTGGATGTGGTTGAAAAGATTAGGAGAAATACACTGAGGTGGTTTGGACATGTGGAGAGAATGGAGGATGAAAGACTGACTAAGAGGGTGTATGTAGGTGAGGTGGAGGGAGGGAGAGGAAGGGGTAGACCGAGGATGAGGTGGAGGGATGGAGTTGAGAGGTATATGAGGGAGGGGGGGGTGAGTTGGGGGGAGGGTAGTCAAATGGTGGGTGACAGAGTGACTTGGAGGCGTTTTGTCTACGGCCACCCTTTGCGGGATTAGGGCGTCGGGCTATAGATAGATAGATAGATAGATAGACATTCATTGCTTTCACTTGGTTTTTACACATTATTTACATTTCCGCTTGCACTGTTTTAGTAACCAGAAAGATCGTAGTCACTGTCCATCATTTTCATTGATAAATTAGCCAGTTCACGTTCCACAGCAGTCACTTAGCCCTTTACCCCTTTCCACACGAGGTTTAGTAGGGGTTGAAGTCACAGGGCTCTTCGTATGGGGCTAAAAAGTGGCGGAATTGGACAGGTGTGAATCCGACGTGGCTTCACCTTGAAAGACGACAGTAAACTAACTGCTGTGGTGGCCTAGGGGCAGTGAAAGGCTGCCGATGTCAGTGTGGTGACAGCTGCTAATATATATGCTATGAAATTATTGGCAGGAAATCTAGACAATACATAATAAATTAGGTAGTTCCAGGTGAATGTGAATATCACTTAGGTTTTTCCCTTCCTTTCTTATATATATTTTTATTACGAGCATAGATTATACGGCATATTTCAAAGGGGAAATTACTGTGGGAAATTAGCAAACGAGTGCACGTGAGGTGTTGTCAGGTGATAATTAGCCAATTCCAGGTGTATTGCACTATCATTTACTTTTTTTCTTTTTTGTATATATTATTTTGTATAAAAATAGGGCATAGGGCTTATTTCAATGGATGAAATCAGTGGAAAATTCTGGGGAAGATTTAGCGCAGTGTGGCCTGGCAGGCGAGAGGAGAGGGTAATGGAGGTGAGGTAGGGAGGGGAGAGAGGTTAATGGAGGGGAGGTAGGGAGGGGAGTCAAGAACAGGGAAAAATGGCTAAATTGTCAACAATGGATGAAAGTACAGATGAGATAAGGAGTGCTGACTATTGTTGGACATTAGCAGTACATGCTAAAAAATTATTGGTAGGAAATCTCGACAATACATAATAAAACAGGTAGTTTCAGGTGAACGTAAATATCACTTAGGCTTCTCCCTTCCTTTCTTATATATATTTTTATTACGAGAATAGATTATACGGCATATTTCAAGGGGAAATAAACAGGGAAAATTAGCGAACGAGTGCATGTGAGGTGTTGTCAGGTGATAATTAGCCAATTCCAGGTGTATGGCACTATCACTTACCTTATTTCTTTTTTGTATATATTATTTTGTATAAGAATAGGGCATAGGGCTTATTTCAATGGATGAAATCAGTGGAAAATTCCGGGGAAGATTTACTTAGAGCAGCGCGGCTGGGAAGGTGAGAGGAGAGGGTAATGGAGGGGAGGTAGGGAGGGGAGTCAAGAATGGGGAGAAATGGCTAAATTGTCAACAATGGATGGGAGTACAGATGAGATTAGGAGTGCTGACTAGTGTTGGACATTGGCAGTACTGATAGATGATACAAAGCCACCACTTGAAAGCCCGGGTGAATTCAAAATAACTCAGAATCACAAAAGTGACGCCCCGCGGTATGATCCCTTGCTCCCAAGCGTCATGAAAGTGACGCCCCGTGGTTAAGGGGTTAAAGAGATGGCTGTACTGAGCTGAGAGATAGAGATATATGTAACAACTGACTTTGGCATTGGCGTTGTGTATAATTGTGAGGTTTATATTCCAGCAGCTTTTTTTTTCCCAAAATGTTATCTTATTTTTCCTCTTTCTATTTATACTTTTTTTTTTTTTAAGCTTCATAGTTTGAAGGTTATGCATCATCCCATGTTAAATTTGTTCTCTTTCATACTTAATATATATATATATTTTCGATTTTTTTTTTCACTGCCCATGTTCTTTGCTATTTCTTACCTTTATTTGGTTTTATTAGTGGTATTCCCCATCTCAGAACCTTTTCTTTTTTCTTAGTTTCTTTTTGTTACTACATTGTTTGTCTCACTTTCCATGTTTTGTGATGCTTATTTTTATGTTATCTTTATTTTTTTAGTATTTGCATTATGCCTCGTCAGGATTTTATTTTACCTGCTTTTTAAAAATTAATTTCTTTTCATTTTTGACTGGCCATATTTCTTAGTTGTATGCTTTTATTTAAGTATTCCTGTGATGCATCATCGTAATTAGTTTTTACCATTCTTCTTTTATTTTCTTCCTAATTCTGTTCTTCATTCTTCATGTTTCTTTGTTTTTCCTTTTCCTTACATTTGTAGTGTCCGATATGCCCCAACCCCAAGCTTTTTCTCTTTGTTTCATTTTATTTATTTTTTTATTTTACATTGTTTATTTACATACTGAGTTTTGTTTATTTATTTATTCGTTTCTTTATTTACATATTTGATGTTTTGCGAGTGGATGGTGAGCTGAGTGAGTTCTTTGATCTCAATGTGGGATTGAAACAGGGGTGTGTGATGTCTCCATGGCTGTTTAATATATATATGGATGGGGTTGTAAAGGAGGTGCAAGGTAGGGCAGTGGATGTGGGGCTGGCCCTAATGAATGAGGGTGAGATTTGGAAGCTTCCGGTGTTGCTGTTTGCTGATGATACAGTATTGTTGAGTGAAGATGAATGGGAGTTGCAAGGTTTGGTGAATGAATTTGGAACAGTGTGTAGGAGGAGGATGCTGAAAATTAATGTAAACAAAAGTAAAGTTATGGTGTTTGAGAGGAATGAAGTCACAGAGTGTGCAGTGAGGTTGGATGGTGAGGATATGGAGAATGTGAGTGCATTCAAGTACTTGGGTAGTGTGATGAGTAAGGATGGAACTTTGGGGGATGAAGTACGTGAAAGGGTACAGCAGGGAAGGAAGGTTGTTGGTACACTGAAAGCAGTGATGAGAAATAGGGAGGTGAGTATGGAAGTTAAGAAGTCACTGCATGATGGCATTGTGATCCCTACCCAGACGTATGGAAGCAAGGCGTGGACCTTGCAAGAGGGGAACAAGTCAAGAGTGAGAGCAGTGGAAATGAGTTACTTGAGAGGAGCATGTGGAGTGACGTGGAGGGACAGGTTGACGAATGAAGAAGTGAAGGAACGTTGTGGAGTAGATGTGGATGTGGTTGAGAAGATTAGGAGAAATACACTGAGGTGGTTTGGACATGTGGAGAGAATGGAGAATGAAGGACTGACTAAGAGGGTGTATGTAGGTGAGGTGGAGGGAAGGAGAGGGAGGGGTAGACCGAGGATGAGGTGGAGGGATGGAGTTGAGAGGTATATAAGGGAGGGGGGGTGAGTTGGGGGGAGGGTAGTCAAATGGTGGGTGACAGAGTGACTTGGAGGCGTTTTGTCTGCGGCCACCCTTTGCGGGATTAGGGCGTCGGGCTATAGATAGATAGATAGATTTTATACTTATTTACATATTTATCTATTTACATTTATTTAAATTTATGTACATATTTATTTGTTTACAGATTTATTTACTAACTCATTTTTTCCTGTCCATGGTCGTTTGTTACCATAATTAGTATGAATTCTATTTTCAAGTAGCCTCGCCGCGTCTCTTATGTCCTCAGCTTTTGTTACTGCTTCTGATCCTTATTTTTTGGTGTTCATTTTGTACCCCAGTCCTCTCGACAACAACGCCTGGGCCACCTAAACATTGCCTTCTCAAAATTACTGCTCTTCAAATTCCTCTGCTGATCATTATGTGCCAGATAGGGAGAACCGATAGCCTCTCCAAGACTGCTTTCGATTCCTACCTGATTACAGAGAGAGAGAAAGAGATAGAGAGAGAGAGGGAGGGAGAAATGAATTTCCCGAGATAGACCTTAATGGATCACATAGCCCAGGTATGTTACGGGAGAGCGTTACCTTTGCCAGCAGAGAAGCTACCAGGGCGGGGCACGAACTCTCGAGCCTTCGGTCTTGAGTCAGGAGCTCTACCACTGAACCACTCTGCCCCCAGAGAGAGAGAGAGAGAGAGAGAGAGAGAAAGAGAGAGAGAGAGGCGGAGTCTGGAGAAAGAATTCATTCAAATCCTCATGTCAATTTGATTCGACCACGAGACGATTAATTGTGACAGCACTAACAATCCCAGATTCCAGTATTCACCCTGAGTTAAATACAATCACTTAACGTCAGCTGGAACAAATCACTAAAGACGTTACGGTGAGAGAGTTTATCGTAGCTTTCGCCTTATTTCGAAGCCTCGGATCTGCGCAGTGAGAAGGCTTACAAGAGTGTTACTGGCTGCTTCACTCGTCAGCTCCCCTCCGAAGTCTCACACCCCGCACTTCCGTAGTCCTTCTTTCTTCCCGTGTGGCGAGTGCTAGCCGGCTGAACCTGGCGTTATTTATAATATTTTTTGCGTGGTAAAAAGGTAAGAACCCCCCCCCCTCTCTTTTTTTTAACTGATACCTGCTCTTAGTTAAGGTTAAACGAAACTGTTACTTGTTGCTTCACTCGGTTAGCTTCCTCTCTCGCCAGTCATCTCTTATTTCCTTGTGAGGAGTGTTCTTGTCGGCTGAGTCTGGCGTTGTCTATAAGATTTCTTACGTGGCAAAAAAAAAAAAAAAAAAAAAACGATATTTATTTGGAGCTGCGGTTACTAATTCCTTTTTCATTTACACATTAATGACGCTCAGGGAATGGACTAGTGATATTGCTGAGTTGCTAACTATTCACTATATAGTTTACTGTAATCTCATTAAGTTATAACTAGACTCCTAGACTGGGTAAAGTAATTATTGACCGCAACGGTGTCCGTTAATGGGGAAAACAGTGTGATGTTCTGTGTTGTTCTTATTGGGAAACTGGTGATGGCAATCGTAACTCTTCATCAACGTGAAAAACGATTGTGATATTACCTTAATCGTTGTTATATTTAGGGAAAAACTAGCATTTCAACATGGCTTTGAGGCACTGTAATGGAACTAATGACCACAGCTGTTTGTGAAAGTGGAAAGCTTTGAGTGATACGAAGTAATTTGCAGTTATTAAAAGAAAAAAAAAAAGGATGAACAACCTCAGTCGGTATCAGCAGTATGGAAAACAATTAGATAATTATTAGGTTGACTTATTATAATTACTGAAAAAAGCAGCATCAGCAAATTTCACCGGTGTCAGTAATGGATGTGTAAAAATTGTGGTAATGTTATCGGGTTGTAAATTAAGGTAATGAAGGAAGACAGTCAGGTGTGAAAGGCAATTGCAGGTGTTGATGTAATGGCCGCCTGGATATTTGTGTGCCCAGCGGAGTACGACTAAGATAAGGCAGGTAGAAGTAAAGTTGTTGGATGGGATGGACTGTGCCGCTCTTTATATAGTATATCACAACCCTCCCACCTACCCCCTCCACCTTCCTCCTCCTCCCTCTTCTCTCCCTCCTCCACACGGTCCTCTTTCTCTCTTCCTTCCATCATCCTTTTGTCCGCCCCCCCTAGCTCTCTCCCCTCTCTCATCTCGCCCTCCTTGTTCTCTCCCCTCCAGCCTCCCCCCTCCCCCTCCAGCCTCCCCCACCTTGTTCTACTCCCCTCCATCCGCCTCCTTATTCTCCTCTCCTCCAGCCTTCCTTATTCGTGTTCTTCCCCCTCCAGCCTTCCTTATCCGTGTTCTTCCCCCTCCAGCCTTCCTTATCCGTGTTCTCCCCCCTCCAGCCTTCCTTATCCGTGTTCTCCCCCCTCCAGCCTTCCTTAAACGTGTTCTCCCCCCTCCAGCCTTCCTTATCCGTGTTCTCCCCTCTCCAGCCTGCCTCTCCTTGTTCTCCCCTTAGACCTACTCTCCTCTTCCTCCACTTCTTTTACGATTCCCCCATCCCTCTCTCCATTTTCTTCAACTCTCTCCCCTCCCCTGACCTTCTCATTTCCTTGCCATGTTTCTCCCCCCACCTATCCATCAGTATCTTCTCATTCTTATTTCTACTTCACCTCCCCTCTCAGCACTCCTCCCACCCTCTCCCGAATCCATCTAACCCACCTCCTTCCCCAACCCTATCCTTTGTTACCTCTTCCTACTTATATTTACTTCGCATCTCCTTCTGCTCCCCAGATGCCTCAACGCCCTGCTACGATGTATCCTCCCCAGCAAACTGCACTCCCCAGTACCACTGACTCCAGCCAAAGGTAAGTGTGGATGCTTTTACACCCCATTGCTACCTCTCTCCATCTCTCTTTTTCTCCCACCTCACTTCTCTTCCTATCGTTCTTTACTCTCCACCTCTGTGCCTACTTTCCACCTCTAGTTTTTCCTCTCCACCTCCTCGTCTACTCCCCCTCTTTTCTTCACTCCCATCTCTCTTCTGATACCTGTCCTCACCTCTTTATATCCCGGTCTGTTGCCTCTCCCCATCTCTTTGTTTCATCCCAGCTACCTTAACTTCCCACCATTATCAAAGCCAGCCAAAGAAAAGTGTCCAGTTGTGCACTTCATTCCTAATTAAAAAGTTACTTAATTTTCCTTACGTTTATTCCTAATGAAAGGGGAAAAGTGTAATGATTTCTTTATAGTTCTTTCTTCGTTGCATCTTGTCGTGGGTTTCAGAGGCTACCATGCACCATATCATTATCAGTATCTCTTGGGATATGAGACACTAATTTTCTACATTGTTATATATTGTTTGTCGATATTGAAGATGATGTAACTTAAATAAAAAAAAAAAAAAAAGAGAGATGTTCGTAACCTTTTGATACTTATGGAAGCTATTTTTATGTTATCATGGTAAAAGCAACACATAAGAGAACATTTCATGCTGATTGTCTGTCTTATTTACGCAAACTGTCTCAACATTGTACCGGACACTGTTGTTCTTCATATATTTTATTTTATATTCCAATTTATGGTTCCCTTCTGTCCCTGTAGAGAGGAAGAATAAAACTTGATGATAGTGATGATGTTATTAGGTACACACACCCAAAAAAGTATCGTTACACCTTCTGCGCGATACAAACTGACACCACGAATGAAGCTTTTGATAACAGCCTTACTCCAACCCTACCGAGACTTCTGGATTGTTCAATATGAAACTCATCGAACCCCTCTGTAACGATACTTTTTTGGGTGTGTGTACATGCATGTAAGTTAATATTATGGAGTGAAAATAAAATCGGTCAGGAACATCTGCTAGGGATCCTTCGAAGACCACTGGCTAACGGGCTAGTGTGGTCCTGTGAAGTAATACGTTTGACTGTTGATGATAACGGGTGTATCTTACTTCTCTCTCTCTCTCTCTCTCTCTCTCTCTCTCTCTCTCTCTCTCGCCGGTTCCCTGCAGCATCTTTACTCCCCAGTCTATCTTGTTGCCACCAATGTCTCGCAACCCACTTTATTAGTCATTATTTTTTTCTAGTTATACATTCATTTATTTCGCAACTTTATTTTTCATTAGTGTGTGTGTGTGTGTGTGTGTGTGTGTGTGTGTGTGTGTGTGTGTGTGTGATTAATGGGAGTCAGTTATGTGGTGCTATTTGGCCTTTGGGCTTATCGACGGGTGATAACAAACGACTCACGTGTGATGTGTTCATAATTTTACATCTATTGATGCATCGATTTTATTTATGTGGCATTTTAACCTACGTGACTGATAATGAAAGTAGTAGTTAGGAAGTTTACACACACACACACACACACACACACACACACACACACACACACACAGAGTAAACCATATCATTGCGTATCTACTTCATAGCGTATTTTCTCTATTTATATGTATTTGGCGGGAGGGAGAGACTGGCTGAATTCCAGAGTGTTATTTTGAATATACACCGATAACATGAATTTGAGAGAGAGAGAGAGAGAGAGAGAGAGAGAGAGAGAGAGAGAGAGAGAGAGAGGAGAGTATATTAAAACGGTGAACCTGACGGCAGGTTGTCACCAAAGTAGCAAACCGACCCACAGGGGGTATTGTTATTAGTGAGGTCATGGTCTGTATTACCTTCACGTGTTTGGGAAGGGTGGGAGTTGGGTGATGATGATGATGATGATGATGGAGCTGCTGGTGATGGTGGTGGTGTGGTATTAATGTGGTGATGGTAGTAGTGATGTTGGTGACGATGATGATGGTGGTGGTGTGGTGTGGTACTGGTACTGATGTGGTGATGGTAGTAATGATGATGACGATGATGAAGGAAAGTTCATCTGCGAGAGATATTTTGCATTATTAAGAAAGGCTGATGGGGATACGAATAAAAAAAATACCTTGGTGACGAGTGGACAGGGAGCAATAATGAGCATAGTTTATTACTCATACGAGTATATCTGGTATATGTATCCGACTCAGGGCATTAGCCAGCCAGGATTTATGATGATTTAACCCCTTCAGTCCAAGTACTAATCTTGATATATGTCCAGGTAGTGAGGGGGTAAATTAATACACCTAACACCTTCACTTTGAATAATCTTCTCAAGTTAAATAAAGTCGACTGGTGATAGCAAGAATAAAATGCAAAAGACGTCATCGGGCTTAAGGATTAATGTGTTGAAATGTCCGGATCGGCAGCCAGTTTCTTCTCATGGAATTTGTACGTGATACACGAAAGATCAGATGTTTTATTGTACTCTTAAATCTCTCAAAGCCTGATTATAGTCGCTGCGCACGACTTTGAGGTTGTCATTGTCGTACCCTGGCAATCTACCATTCAAAAGTGCGTCCGATTTCGTATCATATTATACACGAATCATATTTTTATGCACGAATAATATTTTATACACGAACATACTATACAAGGATCACATGCGTTTCATATTAAACACGAAGTCATACGCACTTTTGAATGGAAGGTTGCCAGGGCACGATAACAACTACATCAGAGTCGCGCGCCGCGTCTATAGTAATAACTGTAAACACAGTGTTTTTTGTTTTGTTTTGTTTTTCAAAATGTATATATTTCTGCCACCGAAGGACGACTTTACATTACTGAAAGTTATATCTCACCCCCCCCCCCACTTCTAAATATCTCCCCTGAACAGAACTGATCGAGCAAGTTTATCCTGCTTTCTTAAAGTACATAAATATGTTTGAAAGAGTTACCTAAAATATTCCATACGCGAAAAGTATCAAATCTTTAAGGTGGAGTAGACACAAAATCGACCGAATATTCAGCTCCAACAGAAAATGAAAGTCTTTCGGTAATAAATCTAGTTATATTCATTATATGACCACTGTAATCAGAATAATAACAAATGCCAGCTTTCTAACCGGCCAGTTAAATGATGAGCAACATCTGGTCAGGTTGCAAGACAAATTGGCCGTCTTGAAGTAATAAATGGATGTGAATTAATAGGTAAACATTGTAATAAACCAGTCATAAGTATCAGCAGTTTGACAGGCCAGCCTTGTGATAAACCACACCAATTAGTACTGCACCATGCTTTATAGGAACCCTCGAGGCTGAATATAATCGTCTGATGTACGTACCTAGAACATAGACAAAGAACGAGTCATCTTACTGAAATTGTTAACAGAAGATAATTTCGAATCCCGTCACCATCAAAAGTCTACCCCTGTGTTAAGTAAAATAATTTGACGTCAGCTGTTATAAAATTAAAAGAACGTCATAGCACTGGAGGAGTTAAAATATTTCAGAATTTTCTTTATATATTCCATTTTGTCCCAGTCTCCGGCGGGCATTTGACTGGATGCTGCCTCCTTCTCTGCTCCCTTCCCTCATATCTTGTGCATTCCATTTGACCGAATACTCCAAAAGTAAATACCTTTGGAGTATTCGGTCAAATGGTAAATACCTAGGTGATGCTCCCCCTTCCCTTGCCTACCCACTCCTTCCATTATAGGCATTAGTAGCACAATATGTAATACTAGCACAGTATGTAATGTCTGGTGCATCAGGAAGAGAATCACAAACCATCCCATGGCCCTAGACGACAAAGAATGTATGATGTACAGTATGTCAACACACGATTAGCTCATGTGTCGGAAGCGCGCCAGACGCTATACACACACATACACTCACACATACGCACACACGTCAGCTAGGCCGGAAGCCCGGCAGTAATATACCCAGAAATCGGGTGCAGGGAGTCAGAAGAAAACTGGGAGGCATTAGTGAATGAGATGGAGTAGAGAACAAATAGGAGGCTGGGGAGGGTAGGATTAACTGTTACTGACAATCCTGGTCACGTCACTCTGTCCATCACATGAACGATGTAACTGTGTCACAATAAAACCCCTTAACCCCTTAGTGTCTCTACCTCACCTCACCTACAATACAAGATAGATAGAGGGGTCAGTGAGACATAGAAAAGACCTGCCCCTAAAATATACACTCTCCACGCTATCCAACGCCTCACAAGTTTATATGGGCAGCAACAGTAACCTACGATTATCTAAGATACCCGGCACTGGTGGCAGCGATTCTCTATAATATCCACATTATTGACACTGATGGCACCTACTTACCTGGCTACCTACCTACCTCCCTATCTACCTATCAACACCTTGTCATTGGTGTTATTTCTGTGCGTGTTTATGGTTCTCTCCTCTGACCCGGTGAGGTATCCCTCTTGGTGTGTGAGGGTTGACATGCCTGAATATATTTCCCCTCCTCTGACTCATCCCATTCAACGTTATTCTCTCTCTTCTGACTCATCTGTGAGCCATTTACCTCTTCCTCCCCTCTCTCTCTGCCCCTTCCCACTTCCCAGCAATTACCCCTTCCTCTGCCCCTCACCTCGACCTCCCCACTTCTTGTTTGCGGTTCAAACCTCGTCTATGTAATGAAATTTCTTTATGTGTAAGGACTAAGGCGCTTGCAAATTATCGGAAGCACTACTCCCTCCTGCTCCCCCTTCTTTCATCCTATTCTGCCTTTCTATCCTTGTCTCTTCCTCATAGAATATTTATGTTAGTTACCTGCCCTATAACAAACGATCTCGTATGAAACAATAGATCTGTTGCTGTGTGCTTTACTATGTACTCCCTTGTATTCCTCTGTGCTTGTTTTCTCCTCTGCCCTCCGCTGGTCTTCCCCCTCTCCTGCACCTCTCGTCTCCTGCCCCTCCCCCTCTCCTGTCCCTCCCCCTCCCCTGCACCTCTCCTCTCCTGCACCTCCCCTCTCCTGCCACTCCCCCTTTCCTGCCTACCGCCTGCCTCATCTAGCTTGTGGTTCTTCGCTTGTGTAACTCGGCGATGAGACTAGCTCGTTATTACCTCACTAACGAACAAGTCGGACTTAGTGTGTTAGGACTGACACTCCTGAGCATTTGGCAAGTCGGCTCTGTGCTCAGGTGAAGGAGCACTATATAGTCAACGCTGTGCACGGGGCATAACAGGTGAGAGGGAGGGAGGGGAGAGTGGAAGGGTGAGGGAGATATATAGGAGGCGAGGAGAGAGGAGTTATAGGAGAAAAAAAAAAACAGTGAAGAAAGAACAGTCCAAGGATAATGGAAAGCGAGAACGGAGAAAGACAAGAAGGAGAAAGCAGATAGATAGCTACAGATATATAGATATAAATAGATAACATAGATGTGCAGATAGATACGTCAAGTGATAGAGACGGGGCGGGACTGCTTGGCTACAGGTGGGCCGAGAGAGAAAAGAGAGGGAGGGGTGGGGACTGGCTCAGTGTGTGGTGTAATAAATTAGTGTGAACATTGAATTACACATACAGGAGAGAGAGAGAGAGAGAGCGTAAAAGGCTTGATACAGAGCCGTTTCCTGGTGAGTTTAGAGGCTCCTTGATATCTCTTCCTTAGTGATTTGTTATGTATATTACAACTTAAAATTCTCTTCCTTATTTGTTTTATCTTTTTTCACTGTAAGAGCACTCGTAATAGCAGCCGATAAATAAGAATCAAACATCCAGTGACATCTAAAGTGTTCCATGTTGACAAATATAATGGCGCTTTGACCCGTCTAAATTTTACTTATCTCGGTTGTGTGGACTAATCTTCTCGTCTTCTGTTGTTGGCGTTCGTATCGTCTATCTATCTATCTATATACCTAGGCTGCTTCCCCCAAGGAAAGGGAGGTAGCCGAGACAGGACGACTCACTCTCCATTTACTCATCCATTCAAACACATTCATTCGCATCTTAGCCCCAAAGGGGAGAACGGACAGATCCTCACCGCACCACACCGCACAAGGGTCAACTGCGCAATGCAATCAGTGACATCCGCAGCAGGGCCCGACAGCAGAACTGGTTTACCCCTGCCACATCATAACAGACCCATCCCCTTACCCGCACCTGACCTGACTAGCTGATCAGACCAAATGCGGGAGAATATCCCCTCAGGGCTGCGTCATCACTTATTCATTCACAATTTCTCTCCATTTATTTCTGTCACGCACAGCCACTCTTCCTTGCTCAACAGACATCCCTCTCGCATCCAGCGCTCTCTTCACACTATCCATCCATCCTATTCGTGGTCTGCCTCTCAGCCTTACACCTCTCACATCAGATCTAGTTATCTTTTCACCAATCGCTCATTATCCATTCTCTCCATATGCCCAAACCATTGCAACACCCTCTGCTCAACTCTACCAGCCATCTCCCGAACAACTCCAGTTCTCCTTCGCACTTCATCATTTCGCACTCGATCCATACGCGTCACTACACACATACTCCTCAGACATCTCATCTCCATTACATTCAAACTTTTCCTCTCTGCTACACCCATATTCCATGTTTCAGCCCCATATAATGCAGTCGGTACCACAACACCCTCATACAGCCTTCTTTTTACATCCATTCTAAGCGAACGACATTTAAACACTTTTTTCATTCCTCCCAGCACCTTTCCTACTTCATTTATTCTAAACTTCACTTCTGCATCTATTCTTCCATCCACAGCAACATGTGACCCTAGATATTTAAAACAATCTACCTCCTCAAGCAACTCACCATTCAAAACTATATTCATCCCCCTACCATCTATCAACCTCGTACACTTCATCACTTTACTCTTATTCTCATTTACTTTCAATTTCCTCCTTTCACACACCCTTCCAAACTCCTCTACCAACTGTCTCAATCTCTCCTCTGAATCAGTCACCAGTGCAGTATCATCTGCAAACAGCAGCTGCTTCAGATTCCACTCTCCTCCATCAACATTTACCAGACTCAGACCACCTAAAACTCTTGCATTCACCTCCCTTACAACACCATCCATGTAAATATTAAATAACCAAGGCGACATCACACATCCCTGTCGCAGCCCCACTCTCACGGGAAACCAATCACTCACAGCATTTCCCACTCTTACACACGCTCTACTATTTACATAAAAACTTTTCACCCCTTTTAGTAACCTACCATCAAGTCCATACAATCTTAAAACAGTCCACAAAGCCTCCCTATCAATTCTATCATACGCTTTCTCTAAATCGTAACAGGTATAAATCTCACTTGAGAAAATGTTAAGGTACACTCGTGATCACTAATCTCTGACCAGAGAGTTAGCCAAAGTCGTGGCCAGGCGTAGGCTACACAGTCAGACACACTTCACCATCGTTTCAGAAAAGGTTTAGTGCTTCAAAGAACAATTTTCTAAGCATCACTGAAGCACTTTTGTTTCACATATTATATTATTTTCTCAAGTAATATTTGCATGGTAAGAAATAGACAAATTTGGTCATAGCTGTTATTTTTAGTCTATAATGAGTGTTTGATATTTGAATTTCATACTGTTTTATTAATCTATTTTTTATTTCACTGACCTATTTCTTGAGGCGAGCCTTTAACCGAGCTGTTGGTAGGTGATAGCAGAGAAATATCAAAGATTGCCACAGCAGCCGGCATTCACATGACATATTCAAAATAAGAGTGCTTTATAATATTTATATCATTGACAAAAATCTACTATTACTATTACTTTGAATTGAATGTTTTTCTCTAGAGATAACAGGTTCCGTTGCCCATAGATATAAATAAGCCTAGATGCCACATGACACTACTTTGGATGCGTCTGCGCGGCCGCCATCTTAGAACTGTCGAGGCAGACGATGTCGTGTTCCTGACGATGATCAAAGCTTTTTTTTTTTTTTTTATGCGAGGAAGCAGGAACCAAAGGCCATGGGCCCTCAGTAACAGTTCCCTCCAAGAGAAAAACAAAATACAATAGAGAGCCAAATTCAAGATCCGATCATTTTGAGATGCCTGGACACACTGCGTTTGAAAGACTGGAGATCATAGGCAGCAGGAAATACAGACAGAGGGAGACAGCTCCAGAGCTGACCTGTTGCATAAACGAAAGACTGGGAGTAACGGTTAACTCTTGCATTAGAAAGCTGGACAGAAAAGGGATGAGAGTTTGCTGCCAGACGGGTGCTACGCGCCCGTCCTAGACGTGGAGGAATGCAAGCAGACAGTTCAGAGGAGCAGTGACCATTAAAGTAGCGATAGAAAAGACATAAAGATACAACAGTGCGGCGAAGAGACAGAGGTTGAAGGGAGTCAGTAAGAGGAGGAGAGTTAGTGAGACGAAAAGCCTTTGACTCCACCCTATTGAGAAGACCTGTATGTGGGGAGCCTCCCCACACATGAGAGTTGTACTCCACACAGGGACGGATAAAACCCCTGTATAGAATCAACAATTGTGCAGGGGTAAAGAAAGAGCGGAGTCGGCTTAGCACACCCAATCTCTTGGAAGCAGATTTTACAAGAGATGTAATATGATATTTCCAAGATAAGTCCCGAGTAAATGAAACCCCAAGCATGTTCATGGATGATGCAGGATTAAGCTGAATATTATTAAACATTAGTGGGTATACCTGTGGAAGATTTTGTCGGGTTGATAGGTGTAAGAACTGCGTCTTAGATGCATTAAAAACAACCATATTATTTTTACCCCAGTCAGAGATACGAGCCAAGTCAGACATTAGGTGTGCCATAGCCTCATCCCTTGTTTGTTGAAGTAACTGTTGAGATGGGCGTTGCGGGAACCGAATGGAAAGGTGAAGGGTGGAGTCATCAGCGTATGAGTGGATAGGGTTAGATGTACAGCTTAGAAGATCATTGATGAATAAAAGGAAGAGAGTTGGTGATAGGACAGAGCCCTGAGGAACACCACTGTTGATAGATCTAGGAGAAGAACGATGGCCGTCCACAACAGCGGCTATAGAACGACCAGAAAGGAAGCTAGCGATGAAGGCACAGATAGAAGGATAGAAACCGTAGGAGGGCAGTTTGGAAATTAAAGATTTATGCCAGACTCGATCGAAAGTCTTTGAGATGTCAAGTGCAATGGCAAAGCTTTCGCCAAAGTCCCGAAAGGAGGATGACCAGGAGTCTGAAAGGAAGGTGAGAAGATCGCCAGTGGAGCATCCCTGACGGAACCCGTACTGACGATCGGAAAGAAGGTTGTGATACGAAAGATGCCTTAAAATTTTTCTATTGAGAATTGACTCGAAAACTTTTGAAATACAGGATGTTAAAGCAATTGGACGATAGTTGGAGGGTTGGGAGTGGTCACCCTTCTTTGGAACTGGCTGAATGAGAGCAAACTTCCAGCAAGAAGGAAAGGTACAAGTTGACAGACAAAGGCGAAAGAGTTTGCCTAGGCAGGGTGTAAGCACAGAAGCACAGTTCTTGAGAACAACAGGAGGGACCCCATCAGGCCCATATGCCTTGTTAGTACTGAGGCCAGTGATGGCAGAAAATACATCAACTGAAGAAATTTTAATGTCAGCCATGAGGAAGTCAGAGGGGGGGAAGTGATGGAGGAACAGCACCGGAATCGTCTAAGGTGGAATTGGAGGAGAAAGTCTGTGCTGACCACTATTTACCTAGAAATGCTTTCCCTCGTGCTACACGGGCATCTGGTAGCGCTCATGACTGGAATGTCACTCAGCCATTTTGCAGAACTTCTGCCTATCAGAATTCTTTCATTCCCCGAACTGCATCTCTCTGGAACTAGCTTCCCCAGAGTTGTTTCTCTCCAAATTTCAACCCACAACTGTTCAAGTCTAACCGTTACAGATATTTTATAAACAGAGGACACCAGTAATCTGGTGTATGGATTATTTTTTTTTACTCATTTGTTTTTTCTTCCTCCGTTCTGTTATTTATTAAAAAAAAAAAAAACAGCACTGTGCTGCATTTGGGTGTAGAAAACGTCGGAATATATTTATGGTGACACCGATAGCACGAGCGGCTCAACTGTCTGGTTATGCAAACGTCCCTCAGCTGCCTCTCTATCCTTCGAAAGGAGGATGGTGGGTTGCAGAGGGGAAATTTAAGCCTGCAGTCCACCGAGTTCAAGTTTCATATGAACCAGGAACCACAACCACTACCACCACAACAACACCCACCACCATAACAATCACCACCACAGCTACCACCACAACCACCACCACCACAGCCACCATCACCACAACTACCACCACCACCACCACCACCACCACCACCACCACCACCACAACAACAACAACAACAACAACAACCACTACCACCAGCACCACATCCACCACCATAACCACCACCACCACCACCACCACCACAACAACAACAACAACATCAACAACATCCACATCCACCACCATAACAACAATCACCACCAAAACAACAACCAGCACCATCACAAAAACAACCACCATCATCACAACAACAACCACCACCATCACAACAACAACCACCACCATCACCACAACCACCAGCATATCAATCACCATTATCACAACAATAACCACCACCACAACAACAACAACAAAAACCACCAACACCACAACAACACCGTCACTACAACCATCACCACCACAACAACAACCACCACCACAAGAACAACAACAAAAACCACCACCACAACAACAACACCGTCACTACAAGATTTATTGGGGACTCTATTGTATGCAGTCAGCTGGAGGAATTTTGTGGATGCGCCCCCATCTGCAGAAAGAGGTACTGTTTTCCAGGAGGTGGACTATGTGATATCTCAGAAGCCTGCGATGAGGTCACAAAAGACGCAAATGATCAAACTCTATACGTTATCCATGTTGGTACAAATGATCTGAAGCGGTACAAATGATCAGAGGAATTGCTAGCAAAGTATCATGAAATGATCAAACGATTCAAAACTACATCCACCAGTGTGATATTATCTGGTATACTCCCAAGGATCAAGGCAGAAAATAGTTTCTATGATAAGGCCTTCAGCACAAATAACCAGCTCAAATCTCTCTGCACGCAAGAGGGAGTCGACTATGTCAATCTGTGGGACCAGTTTTATGAGCAACATACTCTATTCCAGAAAGATGGTCTCCATTTGAACTCAGTAGGAGCGGCACGGCTAGGTAGACTATTACACAACAAAGTCGCCCTCTTCAGATCAAAAAGCACGACACGTCCAGGAACAGTAACCTTAACGTAAATACCCACAAAGTCAGATCACCAACTGTTTGGAACGGAATTAGAGTCTGCTATGTTAACGCACGTAGTCTACGTAACAAGTTTGAGGATTTAGAATCTCTAATTTACCTAGAAAATTATGACATCATTGGCATCACAGAGTCCTGGATTAACACATCTGACCGTGACTTTCTAGCGGAATACTCATTAACAGGGTACAATATTTTCAGTTGTGAGCGACCACATCGAGCTGGTGGCGGTGTTTTACTATATGTGAAAACTAGTCTCCATCCCCTTGTGCTATCCAAACCCAGTATTACCAACATAGATGCCAGTTATGTTCAGCTAAATATTAATTCACACAAAATAAATATATGTCTCATCTATCGTCCCCCAGCACAGTCAACTGAGACAGATGAAAAACTTTATGATCAAATTGCGGAAATTTGTTGTCAAGAGGATAGCGTAATTTTTGGAGACTTTAATCTACCGGTAACAAAGTGGGATGAACCACTGACGGCACACTCAGGACAAGAGCTTTATACGAATCTTCAAGAAAGCGCCCTTTCCCAACACATAGAATACCCAACAAGAGGAAACAATATCCTAGACATCACCTTGACTACAAATGATAACCTAGTCAACAGCGTTGAAATAGGACCTGAGTTTAGTTCCAGTGATCATCGAACTATACAGTTTAATATTACTACTGAAAAAGTAAAAGAAACGGAGAGCAAAGAAAAGGTCCCAGATTATCGTAGAGTTAATTTCAGCAGGCTCAGAGCGCTACTTGCAACTACAGATTGGAATCAAATGTCTGAAACCGATGACATAAACCAAGCATGGGAAATATTCACCAAAAAATTTAATGAAGTGATAAAGTCATGTGTGCCACTACGTAACAGACGTCCAGCTGGAAATAGTAAACCAAAGTGGTGGTCCAGTGAAATAAAAAGTAACTTAATAGCCAAAAAACAGGCATACCATAAATATAAAGCTACACAAAATAACGATGATAAATTACAGTACGATAATCTACGTCGCATATCGAAAAGACTTATTAAACAAAGCAAAAGAGCACTGGAGATCCACATTGCTAATACGTGCAAATCAAATCCTAAAGAATTTTACAGTTACATTAGAAAGAAAAAGGTTATGACTACATCAATAGGTCCTGTAGAAACAAACAATGGCAAACACACTGAAAATGAGGTTGAAATGGCAAACATTCGTAACGATTACTTTGCGTCTGATTTACAGTAGAAAACACCACCAGAAACCTACTGTTACCCACAAACCAAGCAAATAGCACAGTCCTTAGTAACTATGCTATCCATAATAACGATATCTTTTCAGCCATAAATAGTACGAACATAAACAAAACCCCTGGCCCCGATAAAATATCACCGAGAATTCTCAAAGAAGCAAAACATGAGTTACTGCTGCCACTCTCTGTCTTATTCAATAAATCATTAAGTACTGGGAAAGTTCCACGCGAATGGAAACTAGCAAATGTAACACCAATTTTCAAAAAAGGAAATGAGTCGCACCCAGGAAATTACAGACCAATCAGCTTAACATCAGTAGTGTGCAAGTTAATGGAAAAAATCATAAGAGATAAAATAGTTAATTATCTAGAAGAAAATAATATAATTAAAGACTCGCAGCATGGATTCAGACATCGTCGTTCATGCTTAACTAACTTACTGGACTTCTTCCATTATGTTTACAAATCATACGATAACTCAAGAGCAGTAGATATAATTTACCTCGACTTTCAGAAAGCATTTGACACTGTCCCTCACAAGCGTCTCATGAGAAAAATAGAAGCACATGGAATAAAAGGAAAGACGCAAAAATGGTTACAAGACTGGCTGTCAGACCGAAAACAGCGAGTTGTGATAAACGGAAAGGAATCCAAATGACGTAATGTGATCAGCGGCGTTCCCCAAGGCTCAGTACTTGGACCGATACTTTTTATTATCTATATAAATGACATTGATGAGGGTCTAAATTGTAAAGTATCTAAATTTGCAGATGATACTAAAATAACCAGTAAAGTCACTTCAAAATTACAGTGGCAGTAGTTACAAAATGACCTTAATACTTTAGTAAGCTGGGCAGAAAAATGGCAAATGAAATTCAACACAGAAAAATGTAAAGTACTTCATATTGGAAGTAACAATGTCCATGCAAATTACAAAATGAACAATATTCAGTTATCAAGTACAGACAGTGAAAAGGATCTTGGTGTGATAATATTAAATGACGTAAAACCAAGCAAGCAGTGTACCGATGCAGTTAAAATTGCAAACAAGCTAGTGGGTTTTATTGGAAGAACTTTCGAGTTTAAATCGGAAAAAGTCATACTTGCCTTGTACAACTCGCTAGTGCGCCCCCATCTTGAGTATTGTGTGCAATTCTGGTCTCCGTACCACAGAAAGGACATTGAAAAATTAGAGAAAATTCAGCGAAGAATCACAAAAATGATACCACGACTTAGAAACAAACCATATGAGGAACGCCTTGAAGAACTTAAATTATTTAGCCTAACGAAGCGCAGGTTAAGAGGAGACCTTATTGAAGTTTTCAAAATCATGAAGGGCTATGACAACTTAGACATGAATAAATATTTTGATATAGACCGGTCGAGTCAAACCAGAAGTAATGGCTGCAAAATCATGGGAAAGCGATTCCAATCCCACGAAGCAAAATACTTCTTCTTTAACAGAGTTGTAAATATCTGGAACAGATTACCTCAGATACCGTGAACAGTATCTCAGTGGAGACATTCAAAAACAAATTTGACAAGTATTTGCACGAAAATCCTCAGCTGACTCTTTTTCTGTCCGAATAACTTGCTTTTATAGCTACGGTACATGTAAGTTCATGCCCCTTTAGTCTACAAGACACCCCATAAACAATGCACCCGTACATAGTGTTGCGTCACGATATTATACATTTTCAATTTATTCAGTGCAAACAAAGCAATATAAGCACAGATTAGGATCTGCACAGATAACCCTGAGTTAACGGTCACTACTCTTACTTTCGACCTGTGATGGGCTGTGGATCACTGAGGGTCCATGTTAGTCAAGTGACCACCATCGGGATTTTTTTAATGTACCAGGGGTCACTGCTTCAGGATGAAACTTGTGTACTTGTCCCATATGGGAGAGTTCCCTGTCTCAGTGGAGTGGACAGAGCTAAGGCCTGATTGACTGCTGCCTACCTTAAAAGCGCCAGGCAAGGCTGCCGCACCACCCCTAAACATCCACACTGTGCAGTCCTCTCATGTCTACAGGACACCCCGTAAACTTAACATAGCGTCACGTCACGTCATTATACGTTTTTCGATTTATCCAAAGCAAATGAGGTAATATACAGTAAGCACAGATTAGGATCTGCACAGATAACCCTGAGTTAACGGTCACTACTTTTACTTTCGACCTGTGATGGGATGTGGATCACTGAGGGTCCCTGTTAGTCAAGTGACCACCATCGGGATTTTTTTAATGTACCAGGGGTCACTGCTTCAGGATGAAACTCGTGTACTTGTCCCACATGGGAGAGTTCCTTGTCTCAGTGGAGCAAACGGAGCTAGGGCCTGATTGACTGCTGCCTACCTTAAAAGCGCCAGGCAAGGCTGCCGCACCACCCCTAAACATCCACACTGTGCAGTGTGTAGCTTCCACGTTATGTCCACAGACTTCCCATTAACTCAATGTACCGGTTTATAATGTCATGCCGTAACTATTATTTTTTTTATTTACTTTCTCTTTCAGGTTACTCTATCGGGTAGCTTATAGATAAAGTATTATAGAATGTGACTTTTCCTTTCCAGTGTTTCCTATAAAATTTCCATGTCAGTTTTTCCATGCTGCATGGTGGTTTTTCTCACTTTTTCCTGGAGGGTTTGGTGGTGGGGGGAGCCTTCTTGCTTTACTATCCTTATCCTTCAGCATGTAGAGTTAGATCTTGTAGTCATAGTTTTCTCTAACAAGCAGCCTCGAAAGGACCATAAGGTCTGTTGCTGTTTGCTTTCCTGTATGTAATCCTGTGTGTATCACCACCACAACAACCACCACCACCACCACCACCACCACCACCATCACAACAACCACCACAAAAATAGCCACCATCACAACAACAACCACAACAATAACCACCACAGCAACAACCACAACAACTATCACCACAACAATAACCACCACAGCAACAACAACCACCATCACAACAACAACAACCACAATAACAATCACATCAACAACCACAACAACAATCACAACAACAACCACAACAACAATCACAACAACAACCACAACAACAATCACCACAACAATAACCACCACCACAACAACAACCATCACCACAACAACAACCACCATCACAACAACAACAACCACAATAACCACCGCAGCAACAACCACAACATCAGTCACCACAAGAATAACCACCACTACAACAACAACCACCACAACAAGAACCACTACCACCACCAGTGCAACAACCACCAACACAACCACCACCACCACCATAACAACAACAACAATAACAACAACCAACACAACCACAACCACCACCACCACAAGAACAACCACCACCACCACCACAACAGCAACAACGACAACAACCACAAAAAACATCACCACAACAACCACCACCACCACTACAACCATCTCCACAACCACCACCATCACCACCACAACAGCAGCAACATCTGTAACCACCATCACAACAATGACCACCACAACAGCAGCAACATCTGTAACCACCATCACAACAATGACCACCACAACAACCACCACAACAACAACTACAGCATCCACGCCACCACCACCACAACAGCAACAACAACCACAATTACCACCACAACACTTCCATTATAACCACCTTCACAACAACCACCACTAACACAACAACAACCACAATGAACACAACAACCACCACCACCACCAACAGAATAACCACCACCACCACAACAACAGAATAACCACCACCACCACAACAACAACAGAATAACCACCACCACCACAACAACAACAAAAATCACCATCACCACCACCACAACAACAAAAATCACCATCACCACCACCACAACAACAACAAGAACCACCATCACCACCACCACAACAACAACAAAAACCACCATCACCACCAACACAACAACAACAAAAACCACCATCACCACCACCACAACAACAAAAACCACCATCACCACCAACACAACAACAACAAAAACCACCATCACCACCACCACAACAACAACAAAACCCACCATCACCACCACCACAACAACAACAAAAATCACCATCACCACCAACACAACAACAACAAAAACCACCATCACCACCAATACAACAACAACAAAAACCACCATCACCACCACCACAACAACAACAAAACCCACCATCACCACCAACACAACAACAACAAAAATCACCATCACCACCAACACAACAACAACAAAAACCACCATCACCACCACCACAACAACAACAAAAATCACCATCACCACCAACACAACAGCAACAAAAACCAAAAACCACCATCACCACCACCACAACAACAACAAAAATCACCATCACCACCACCACAACAACAAAAATCACCATCACCACCAACACAACAACAACAAAAACCACCATCACCACCAACACAACAACAACGAAAACCACCATCACCAGCACCACCGCCACAGCAACAACCACCACTACCACTACAATAACCACCATCACCACCACCACAACAACAACAAAAATCACCATGACCACCAACACAACAACAACAAAAACCACCATCACCACCACCACAACAACAACAAAAACCACCATCACCAGCACCACCAACACAACAACAACCACAAGTACCACTACAATAACTACCATCACCACCACCGCAACAATAACCACCATCACCACCTCCACCACAACAACATTCATTTTCATAGTCTGAATTCGCTCTAAGAAAAAGCCCCACTATTACATGCTTGGCCGCTCCAACATGGCGGCCGCAAAGACGCATAGCCTCTGTACTGAAGAATAGGCTATGCAGCATCTAGTCTTATTTATATCTATGCCGTTGCCATCCAGTGGGAATGGTTGTCCTATTCCTACGCGACGTCTTAGCTGCATGCCCCCTCTGGTCAAAATGTGTGCCAGTTAATGCCGTTAATTCATAAATAATTATTACGGTATATATGATGAAAATACCCACATATAGTGTCACATTTTTTTCTATCTATCTATCTATCTATCTATTGCCAGACACCATAATCCCGTAAGGGGTGGCCATTTGACTCATGAGTTATTTGTTTTACAAGGAGAGACACTAACCCTCCACCAACCAACTTGTTGACACGTAGGAAGCACGTATGGTTTGGTTATATGGTTACCACCCAGCGCTGTAAATGGTTTCTTGGCTTACAGGAAACCATTTGGCTTGTCACTCAATGTAAAGCCACCTGTAATGGAAAGAAAAGCAATAAGAAGTGACAGGAAATATGGGAGAAATAGGGAGAGAGGAGGGCAGGCACAGAAAAAGAATGATAAAGGCTAAGGAAGAAGTAGGCAGCACTACATCAAGTGAGTGGATGATGGTCGCCACCACCTACCACTATACTTCTTGGAAACTGCTAAATTGCAGACTGATTGAAGAATGTAGGCCCCTGTCAATAAACACAGATTATTATATTATGGAGGAGAAACCATAAGAATATGGAAATACCGATGATATGAGGAGTAGTTCGCTTCATATCACCTGGTTACAGTTCTTTGCCCCGCCTACTAGTGCGGAGGCTGTGTTCTAATGCGTGGCTCGTGTGTGGTGATAACACTGCCCGCCACGCGTCCCTGGTCAGAGATTAGTAATCATGAGTGTACAAGCGTAATTGATCCTAGAGATGAGAGTACATAGGAAATACAGATAACAGGAAGACTATGCCTAGGACGAGGTTGTCTGTTGGAAAAACGACTAATTCCAGTAATTTCTTACCAACGTGTAAGGGAAAAGTATTAAAAAGGAAGGGCTGGTCAGGTTGTTTTGATTTTCCAGTCATTTGTCTTTTTACCCGTTTGTCTTTGGTATGTTTCTGTGAACTGAATGATCCTGTATGGCATTAAAAGGAAATACGAGGCTATCAATTCACGATCAAAACGGATATCGACATCGGTTTCTAGCTTCCCCGGATTTCTCTACCCGTATTATGTTTGCTGTAACGAAATACCAAGTTAATATTTCATTGCTAAAGGGTAAATACTCTCTACCGTGCATTTATTTAATTATTTACTTATCATTTTTTTATATATTGTTAGTGTGTGTACCTAAATAAATTGCATGAGAATATGAAACGACATAGGTAAAACTAATCTGATATAAGGAGGAGCTATTCAGTCTCGAAAACCCATTGGTATACGCTCCCCACCTCCTTCAAAAAAAAAAAAAAAAAAAAAAAAAAAAAAATGCACCCAGGAGAGCGATTTCTCGTGTAGTTATGCGGGAGAGAAGATGGCTTCCTGATCGGGATTTCAAGGAGAAGGGGAAGGAGTGTGTGAGATGATGGGACGTATCTCTTGAGCTTAGGTTATCCCAGGCACCCATTTCTTAGTGATTGGTTTTGCACATCTTAACCTGCAACTGTGGGTGTTCTCCTCTTGCCTCCATGATCACGTTATTGTAAGTCCAGTCACTTTTTGTACTTGACTTATAAATACCTTGTTGAAATGAATAACACCTAAATATCATCCTGTACAAGATAACGTTAATATATCTTTCCAAATAGTTTCAGTGATATATACTTGTCACCTCTACACTACAGGTATTGTTGGGCCACTGCTGAACAACTATAGAGAGAATGGCGAGCTTATCTACAAGGCGTGTTCGATGTGTGTAAGTGCCTCTTTGTAGGTCAGAGGTTCCTAAGCTTTTCCTGGACATTCCCTACATTTGCCAGAAATGTGATGATTCCCTCCAAACCACTAAAAGGGAGAGTTCACTCCCCTCTGAACGTTACTCTTAATAACTCTAGATTTCAGAGTTACTTGCCCACATTTGGTGGTACTTTCTAACGTGTAGCAGCAAGAAATATACCGGAATTATGAAGATTTTTACAAGTTTTGGGAATGTTTTATAGATTTTGCACTTTTATTAGGATGATAATTGTCTCATGGCAAAAAGTCTGACCTTATCTATAAAAGACAGACTAAAAGCTAAATAACATTTTGCCAAAAATTTCCAGATTTGCAAGCAGTAACGCATGAAAAAGGTTATTTTGGTCAGTATGGCCTTATCTGTTTATTCTGTCTCTCCCCGGAGTGTCCAAATTTCCCCCCAGGGGATAATTCCCCTTAGTGTCCAAATTCCCCCCCCCCACCAGGGGATAATAATTCCCCCTGGTGTCCAAATTTTCCCCAGGGGATAATTATTGCCAATGTCCAAATTTCCCCCTAGGGGATAATTCCCCCTAGTGTCCAAATTTTCCCCCGGGGGATAATTCCCCCTCCCCCTTCCCCCACATGAGAACTCCTTTTTGGTGATGAATTAGCGGTTATTTGTCTACCTCCAGTTGGCCTACAGTGAAAGGCTGAAATAGCTTGGATTAAACTTTTGGCCTCGTATTGTGTGTTCTCACACGAGGAATAACCTGGCTGATGCAAAAATAAATTGGTAGTTGAGAAGTATTGGTCAGTCTAGTAAACCCACGATAATATAGTTCGCTGTCACAAGAACTCACCGCCTCTTTCTCCAGGGTCCGTCTTGCGAAAGTTAGAAGGCAACATTAAAGACGATGCAGAGGAGAATACTGTAGAAACTGCAGTAGCAAGCATCCTAGTCAGGCTGGCCGGCCTACTCGTGTGGAACGTGTGGCTTATAAATCAATGGGCTTGACGCCTTGCACCCTCGTTATTATCAGTTTTAAGTTTCACCCACGCCCAAACAGAGGCATAAGAGAGAGAGAGAGAGAGAGAGAGAGAGAGAGAGAGAAGAATGAAAATAAAAACACTCTTAACGGAGATGTATTGACTGGAAATCCAACGAAATTTCTGAGTTCTGCCTTCGTAAAAGCAACACTGGCTTATTGCATTAGTTTTTTAATTTAGCTTCACCATTATTAACCCCCTCCCCCCCCCCAAAAAAATGCATTTACTCAGCAGTATATTGTGTTTGATATTGTGAAGTGAAAGCTCATTGTGCATTTATTTATTGTTCAGTTAATGTGTGTGTGTGTGTGTGTGTGTGTGTGTGTGTGTGTGTGTGTGTGTGCATTCACCTTTACTGAAACTAATAAGAAGAAAATCTGATCTTAAAGGTTTTGTATTAGCTCGGTGTCTGAAAGTACAAGGAAGCAAAATATAAAGTACTGTACATTGATTAATTGTTGTTAATGTGTTCTGATTTAATATAATCATCGTGCCCCAAGCAGAGACCGAAAAAAAGAAAAAAAAAATGGAAGGAGATACATTAGTTTCATATCCGAAAATTTATGAAAGCATTTTTAGAGTACACTGATTTATTGAACTGGTATATTTTTAATTAGTGTGTTCACCTTTAACTACAGAAAAAAAAATCAGAGAAAACATGTGAGATAAAGTGCAACGCTAACACACACACACACACATACAAATATATATATATATATATATATATATATATATATATATATATATATATATATATATATATATATATATATATAGATAGATAGATAGATATAAAAGAGAAAAAAGTTTAGAGAAAAATCTTATTGAGTTTAGCCCATATGAAAGATTTACTTACGTGTTGATGTGACGTGTTTTTATTTAGTACATTTACCCCATCAGATGGTAAATGCCTCTTTTCGGTCAGGTGTTTTGTATATTATAAGAACATAAGAACATAAGAAGAGAGGATAACTGCAGTAGGCCGGTTGGCCCATGCTAGGCAGCTCCTAGAAGAGTAACTGAACTACTAGAATGAGATAAGGATAGCAAAGAAGAAGGCTCTCCCCCGCCCTCCAAACCCTCCAGCGGAAGCCGGCAGGAAAAACTCAGAAAGAACACCACGCAGTATAGAAAAACTGGCCTGGACTTTATACAGGAAAGTGTGAAAGGAGAATAGAGACTATCATAGTGTAACCTGAAAAGGAAAAAGTATGAATTAGTATTGGTTATAAGATTTTTTTTTTCTATATCCAAACCTTATTAGTCATATGCTTATCTAGCCTATGCTTGAAACTCTCAATGGAAGAGGCAGCAACTACTTTACTAGGTAGCTTATTCCATTCGTCTACTACTCTATTACCAAACCAATTTCTACCGATTTCCTTACTGAAACGGAATTTTTCTAGTTTGAAACCATTATTTCTAGTTCTATCCTGTATGTTCACTTTAAGTACCTTGCTAATATCTCCCTTATTTATACCATTCATCCACTTAAACACCTCAATTAAGTCTCCCCTTACTCTACGCCTCTCTAGCGAATGCAGACTTAGTCTTTTCAGTCTGTCTTCATATGACAGGTTCCGGACGTCATGTATCATTTTTGTCATTCTTCTCTGTACATTTTCTTTCTTTCTTTTACTCGTTCTCCTTTTCTTTCGTTTTTCTCATTTCTTAACATCAACTTCTACCTAAACCTGTGCTGTTAGAAAAAAATAAAACAAGAAATATAATCTCAAGTACTACGGTAGTACCGTAATGAAGAAGATTATATTGCAGATTACTTTCATTCAGTTACATATTTTTTTTTTTTCTGTGCATTCAGCTTTTCACACTCTGATAACGGCATAGAATGAAAGATAGTTGAAGCAGATTGAATAGCTCGAAATTTAGAAACACGACGAAAATAATAAAAACTTAGACCTTATCAGAGAAATATTGACATTGCGCTGGGTCCGTATTCTCGTCGGCCAAGGAAGCTCCCTAGCATTTTTTCCTTAGCATTTATTTCTTGATACAACTAGTTAATGTCAATTTGTGTGTTATTTATGCTTTGGTGGAAAGGTTACAAGAGGATGGAAATAAGGCAGAATATAAGGGAAGTGGAGGAGCGATTGGGTAATTATGAACTGGAGTAGATGGGGGACGTGGAAGGTGAGTGCAAGATATTCACAGAAGAAATCTGTGCAGCATGTGAGGTGGCGTCTGAGGTGAAGAGAGGACGAAAGGGGGTGCAGGGAACAGCATGTTGGAATGAAAAGGAGAGACAGGCTGTGACACAAAAGAAGAAAGCATATACTGAGTGGATGAAAAACAGGGGAGTGGAAGAACTTGAGAGACGGAAGAGAGAGTTATATGTAGAGAGGAAGAAAAGGGTGAAAATATTAGTAAATGAGAGTAAGAAGAGAGTAGATAAGGAATTTGGAAGGAATTTGAGTGTAAAGTCGAGGGAACGTAAGAAAATGTTCCGGAAAGAGGTAAAGAGAATTAGACAGGGTGCCAAAGAAGTTAGTTGGGGAGTGAAAGATAAAAATGGTAGATTACTAGTGGAGAAGGGAGAAAAAGTGAGCAGATGGAGAGAACACTTTAAGGACTTGTTGAACATAGAGAATGGAAGTAATGCGAGTGTAAGAGGCTGGGGAATGGCCGGGAGAAGGAGGGATGTGAGAAGAGAGGAAGAAACCAGTAGGATGGAAGTTGTGGACGCAGTGAAGAAAGTTAAGTGGCGAAAACCCCAAGAATTGATGGAGCGTGTGGTGAAATGCTGAGGCATGAGGGAGACAGAAGTAGAATGGATGTGGAAGATGTACAGATTGGCCTGGGAGGAAGGTAGAGTCCCGGAGGATTGGAAGTCCCTTGTACAAAGGAAAAAGGGAAAAAGAATTATGTGGTAATCGTAGGGGCATTTGCCATCTTAGTGTAATAGGAAAAGTATATGGTAGAATATTTACTGACAGAGTTAGGAAAATAACAGAGGAATTAGTTGGAAAAGAACAGGGAGGTTTCAGGAAGGGAAGAGGTTGTGTAGAGGGATCAGATATTCATTAACAGATCTTTGGTGGAAAAGTTTATAGAGAAGGGAAACAAGTTGTATGCGGCCTTCATGGACTTGGAGAAAGCATATGACAGAGTGGATAGACAAGGATTGTGGAAAGTACTGATAATACATGGAGTAGATGGGAAGTTGTTGCATGCATTGAAGAGTATATATGAGGGTCCTAAGGCTGCAGTGCGTGTGGATAGTGAACTGAGTGAATTTTTCTATTTGAAAGTTGGATTGAAACAGGGATGTGTCATGTCTCCATGGCTGTTCACTCTATATATGGATGGGGTTATAAAAGAGATACAAGGTAGGGCAGTGGATGTTGGAGCGGTCCTAATGAGAGAGGGCAGTGTTTGAAAACTTGAGGGTGACGATGATGACGAAGCGAAAAACAAGCGAGTCGGAAGAGGAAAGGAGGAGGATGTTTTTGACGAGCATTGCCTTCACATCACGATTCTGTAGCTTGAGGTATGGTGATGGAGGAAGATGGATGGTGGGATTATGAGAGAGAGAGAGAGAGAGAGAGAGAGAGAGATGCATACTCCTCGTGATGACTCTGCACATCACCAGCACATCCCCACCACCAACCCCTCATATCTCAACACTGCAGCAAATAATCTGACCTTTTAATTGTCATGTTATGAAGACCAGATGTTATCATACCACGTAGAGAGAGAGAGAGAGAGAGAGAGAGAGAGAGAGAGAGAGAGAGAGAGAGGGAGAGAGAGAGAGAGAGATGCATACTCCTCGTGATGACTCTGCACATCACCAGCACATCCCCACCACCAACCCCTCATATCTCAACAAGCCTCTCCATTACACACCACCATTAAACGTGAAAGGAGGTTATGAATTTCGCTTGCTTGGTTTGTCTGCCTCTCTCTGTCGACAAGGTATGTTGAAACTTAGGGATGGAATGGGGAGAGAGAGAGAGAGAGAGAGAGAGAGAGAGAGAGAGAGAGAGTCCTCACTAAACCTGCAGTTATTCTTCTTACTGGCCTCCCTCCCGAAAAAAAGCACCAAAGAACACCTAACTTGGGACGTATTTTCAGTAACTTAGGATATTTCGTAACACCAGTTATTTGGCGATTTTTTCAAATAATACTCTTCAATATTCTTTTGTAAGTTACAGCTGAGAATTTTAGTCGATTTTAACCATTCTAAAATTACAAAAAAATATAAAGGTGTAGTATGAGAGAAAAGAAAGAAAGAAAAAAAGTGTCGGAAAGTTACCTGTGCTAATTACAACACGCCACTGGACTACAGATCTTGTCAGTCCAGCACATTTACTCGGGAGAAATATGTAGGAGTGACATAGAACACATCAGCTAAACTTAATTTCAGGTCCGCATAAAAATTTAATAACAAGTGCAGTTTGACTTGATACTGAATACACTTACGAACATGAATTTCGGACATGACAAAAAACAAACTTTTCGTGTATGCAAACAATACATTAAATCAGTACCACGCGCCAACCCCGCATGGACACCCAATTTATGAGACACGAATCACAACACTGTCCACACAATAGGGTATAATGCACCTCGTATCATCAGTGAATGCACACAGATAACACCCATATAGCACCAATGCACAGAAACGGGTACTGTGAGTCAGTGGCCACCTAGATATAAATGAAGCACGATTTCTTTCAGTAGTACACAAGTCTCAGGCATCCGTATCACATCCAGGCAAATAGAAACTGTCCAAACGTGCATTGAGAACCACAGATTTTGAAATAGGTATTATATTCCTCCCCAGCACAAAATCTTCACACATAGGTACTCGGAAACATTTAAAAGGCCATTCACGATTGATCTAGCTATACACTTCCTCTGTACATATCGGTAACGTTGCAGGGTTCAGAATTCACCTAACTTAAACTTCAACAGAATATCTTGAGTGTGTTGGTACCTGTTGTCAGTTCCCATGTAATCGAAAAGAACAGATCATGTAATTTCCAGCCACAAAAATAACCACTTCAGATCCTTAAGTTTTCCCTAAACTGCACTTCAATCTTCCTTCAGCCCACTACAAGCTACGAGTCTCTAGTTTTCTTACATACCCATATAGTACCACAGCACAATCCTAAGTACTCCTACACTCTACATACTTACCCCTGCCAGTCACTACAGACCCCAGCACACCCCTACCAATCCTCAGTAGGTTATCCAGCACACACACACACACACACACACACACACACACACACACACACACACACACACACACACACACACACCTCTACATCCCCCCTTCACACAGACACACGCCATCACACATCTGCACACCCCTCCATACATCACACACCCTTCCACACATATACACCTACTTAAACACTCATACACCTATATACATACACAATCCCAGTATACCCTTCCACACATCTGCACACACTTCGACACTCATACAGTCTCTCTCTACATTCTTACATTTTCTACACATCCCTGCACATTCCTACATACATTACCACAACCAAACACATCCTTACAACACCCCCACATCACCCCCGGCCGCAACTATAACACACAGTAATTCCAAGGGCTGGCTGCCTTGAAGTGGGATGGGGAGGGGGACGAGAGGGGGCAGAGGAGGAAGGGAAAGGGAGTGGGGCAGGAGGGGGCAGGGGGGAAGGGAAAGGGGTGGGGGCAGGAGGGGACTGGAGAGGAAGGGAACAGGAGAGGAGGGGCGCAGGAGAGAGAAACCGAGGCCCATACAATTACTGGATAACATCAGCATCGGCCTGGCGGTTAAATACTTCCCCTTCAGGTGGCAATTTTCTCCTGTAGGTTGGTCAGTGGTTGCTTTGTTCATGCGGGGTGTGAATATTCACCACCAGCCCCCGTTCACTCCCATCCCGAAAAAAAAAAAAAAAAAAAAACTACTGGTGAATTATAAACGAGATGTGTAATACATCTCTCTCTCTCTCTCTCTCTCTCTCTCTCTCTCTCTCTCTCTCTCTCTCTCTCTCTCAATGTAATACCGAGGCAGGAAAAATGTCGGGTAAATATTAAACATGTAATATGAGTATTCATCTCACTGCTTCTGTTCACTCCACAAAAACTAATGAAAAAAAGAATTACAGTGATCCCTGTTCACTCCTCTCTTCGCAGTGAAAAGCTATAAAAAAAAGGCAGATATACATTACGCGTAAGACTTGTATATTTCATTTCCGCCTCTTCTTTCATTCACTCTGTGCAATAAAACAAGATGATAACTGTATCCATCGCGGGCCCTTTGTGTTTATCTCAGACGTATCTGTCTACTGCTATTTTCTTTTATACACAGCGGGGGATGGGGATGAAAACACTATCTTCTTAAGGCCTGAGGTCTAAGGACATCTTTGTTCATGCGTTGGTTAGCTAAGCATTTTTTGAGAGGAGCCAGTTGATGATGACTGGCCTTTATTCATTCATCTTCATAAAGACGTAAGGAAAGTATTGACTAAAACACACACACACACACACACACACACACACACACACACACACACACACACACAGATAGATGTAAGTAGATAGACAGATATCGGTATGTACTGCTTGGGGTCTTATGTATTCATCACTCACCACTCCGCTCACGCCTTTCGCCGAAAAAATAAAAAAATAAAATAAAACGTAAGTGCTTATTTCCTTATCTCAGAGCCGCTTCCCACAAAATTTTAGCGCTGTTCAAAATATTCACACTAATATTCCTGTAAGACTGGAGGGTACTGGTAGGTTTCTTCGGAGTGTTTATTTAAATAATTATTTGTTTATTTTGCTCTTTCTCATATTATCCGTCATAAAGTTCTTCAAACCCTGTCATGATCGCCTACCTTCTACCACTAGCGTATCATCTTCGCTGAAAAAGGAAATTGCATTAAAGAAAATAATACGTCGTTTGTTGAAAGTAGGTATGAGATGTTTGTGTTATACTCACTCCATTCTTTAAAAATAATATCATGAGAGGAATTGCTAAGTAGTAACCCCCTCCGTTCACTCCCTCTTTGTACAAATAAATAAATATTCATTCTTTCATCACCTAATCCAGTGTCCACCCATGAGGCGCATATAAACCCGGGGCAAGTTGGTCCTGACATTTAAGATGAGAGTGACCAGCCTCACTCATCCTTGAATGGCATTATGTGAGAAGTAAACTCCAACCACCCCTTCGATATAAACCTGCACTAGCTCAATGCGACTGGAGCGCCTTAATTGCCCACCAAGCCACCAGGCGCCATAATTTGGTTATAGGGTTACCACCCTACGTAGTAAATGGTTTCTTGGTGTACAGGAAACCATATGGCTTGTCAGTGTAGTCATCCGTAGACAGAAAGAAGGAGAGAGAATGAAGGAAGGAAAGACAGAAGAGGAAGGACGGAAAGCAGGAAGGAAGAGAGATAAGGACACGCATCCGAGAGCAGCACTACATCGAGTGAGTGGATGGTAAGCTCCCCCACCAACCACATATTTAAAAAAATAAATAAATAAAGAATGAAAAAAGGATATGTATACTGTGTTACCTTAAGTTATAATCGCTCACGTCCATTTACTCCTGTTATGAAATAAGTAACAATTAAACGATAGACATCTACTGTATGTTTTGCGTAAGTAATGATCAATCATTTTTTTTTCTCCCATCTACTTTCAAGGAGAGAGAGAGAGAGAGAGAGAGAGAGAGAGAGAGAGAGAGAGAGAGAATCGGATTGGTGATGAGCGGGAGAAAAGGAATCCGGTAGCGCTTTCCTGTGGGCTAAGATAAGGGTCGGCCATTTACAAGACTCATCCATCACTTCAGCCATCTTGCTTATAATCAGCCATACTTTCTTAGGCATTGATAAGTGTTCACTGCACCAAATGGGTGTATGCGTTCGGCCGAATTTCGCTCCCTGCTGTTGGACTGTTTCTTTGTTCCTTAGAGGACGTCTCTCCGGAGGTATAGACTCTCGTAAAATCAAATGCGTTTACTTGGGCTCGTATTCTCGTCGCCTGAGAAGGCTCCATACCACTTCATTACTATTGACTTATTTTTGGATATGGGTGGATAATATCCTTTTGTACAGTGATTCTCAAACTATGGGTCGCGACCCAAAGGTAGGTCGCGAGAGGAATTTTGATGGGTCGCAGGGACATAGAATACGCCTAATGCTTTCAGTGTATTTTATTTACTTAATTGAAATTGTAACTATCCTTATTACACTATTAGCATATTCATAATAACTGCGATAGGCTATATACCGGTTACTCTCTCTCTCTCTCTCTCTACTCTGTGGGTCGCGAAGTCTTGAAATATTCCACATAACTACAAACACTAAAAAGTGTGAGAACCGCTGCTTTAGTACGTTGTTTACGCTGAGTATGGTTACATTAGAAGGATTTGTATTGCACTGAAGAGGACAGTAAGATGTAAGAAGCAAAATGAATCGCATAGGAAAAGGTGTTAGGAAATTTTATTTACCCAACAAAAATACGAATTAAAGAAAGGTGTCCTCAGTTTACAGGGACTAACAGGAAGTGTATGTATTCACTTCACCTCGAGAATGTTGTTGTCTTTCCTGAAGTAAATATGATCGCCTTGTGTTAACTAGAATCTAATAAGAGATAAAATACGTTCTCCGTCTGAAGTGGTTCGCCCCATTCTCCACGAGAAGTCTTTTCTTAGATGGCAATAATTGTCAGGCGGTCGCAGAAAGATGGATAAAACGATGTCATATTACAAGAAGGGTTGTTAAACGCGAATATCCTGTGACACAATTTACAGGCTTCGCAAGACCTTTTTTTTTTTTTTAGGGGAGAATAAATAAATAAAAAAATGCATTGATGCGTGAGAGAGCATGAAGAGGAGGAAACGATGAAAATAAATCAAATCCCACCGTGACTTAGCACGACCAGAGTTTGACCTTGGCCTCTTGGTCTGTGTACCGTATATTCGATAGCTTAAAAAATCTCGTAACATTTATTTTTCTGCTATTTATTGGTTTGTTACACCTCAGTCTCACGACTCCGGTGCGGTATTTTTAATTTTATCCTTTCTGTTGTGTGACTATTTTAGTGATTTTAGATAATACTGCTTGTAATGAAGAAGTTAATGACGGCTATTTTTAACATCCTTCAAAATGTAAAATATCTCCTAAAATTGTCGAAAAGCAAGAATAAAAAACTAAAACAATTACGTCAGTCGGATTCAAGGGTAACAGAGATGTAAAAGCATACAAGAAGATTTTAGGGTGATGTATACGTAGTGAATCGCTTATGAAAAAGTGCGACGTAGCCTCTCATGCCACTTAGAACGCGGTGCCATGCTGAAGTAAATAAACCAGCCAAGTTAACCAGTGCAATGAGTCTACTGTACAGCAGAACACACCCACATAGATGGATAGGGTAGGGGAGAGGTTGGGAGGTTAGGTATCGTAGGGTGTGGTGGGGCAAGTAATCAAGAGTCGGGATGGAGGGAGGAAGGATGGGGTAGCGTAAAGCAAGGTGGGGTAGGGTAGGGTAGAGAGGGGCAAGGCAGGATAAGGTAGGGTAGGTGGTGGTGCCAGATTGAGAGGGTGGAGGAGGTACAGGGTAAGGAAGGGTATGTTTGAGGGGGGGGGGCAAAGGAAATAGAGACGGGCAGGGCAGGTGGTGGGGAGGGGGGCCAAAAAGTACAGTTAAAGGTAAGGTAGGCGATGGTTGGATAGGTCACAGTAAGTTAAAGTAGATGATGATGGTAGGGTAGAAGGGCAGGGATGTGTGGGGTAGATGGTGGTGAGTGGGTGGTAGGAACAGGGCAAGGTAGATTGTATGAGGGTTGGGGCCGGAGGAGGAAGAGACAGGATAAAGCAGGGCATGGCAGATGGTTACTGGGGAGGGGCTCAAAGAGGGAGAAGAGAAGCGACAGGGAAGTGTGGGGGATATGATACGAACAGTGCATGGTAAGAAAGACAAGGTAAATGGAGAAGAGATTACAGGGTAGGGTTGAGAGGCACTGCACAGTAGGGTGGGTGGTAAAGGGTAGTAAGAAGCAGGGTAGGGCAGGGCGGGGCGCGAAATTTTTTTTCCTGCCCAATTCCGTCACTTTGCACATGGCAACGTTGCCCTGTGTTTAGTTTGGCAACGCCGCGCAGCAGTGAGCCATAGGTCATATAGTTTTCGCTGCCTTAGCTTAAATAAATATAAAAAGGGGCCATACCACTGTCTTTACTTCGTCACTCGTCTGCTGAGAGAGAGAGAGAGAGAGAGAGAGAGATTGAAACAGTATAAAATAATAACATGGCCATCAATAAAAAGTGAGTATGCAAGGAAGATACTCTCTACACTTTGCTAAAATTAGTTATATGTTGATTTAATGAAAATGCGGTACGTCTTAGGGGTGGTACATGACTGTTCGTTGAGATCACTTATCAGTAACATATGTTGTAGGCCTATACTACTTTACCTGTCATTTCTTGTCATTGCTCCCAGACGTACGATTCAATCAGCTGTGTTTACAGGAGAGAGAGAGAGAGAGAGAGAGAGAGAGAGAGAGGTTAATGACCCATAATATTTTATCACCTAAAACGCTTTTCATGATTATTCTTAAGGGTTAACCTTGGTAATTTCTGCTGCAAGCTGGGAAATCTTGGTATCAATGATGCCTGAATATCAATGTTTCATTAGACATTTTCTTAGGTATATATGTCAGGTTAGATTTCAGATTATTTTCTTGTTTTTCTTAGGTATATTAGTAAAATCATTTTCAGGTTAGATTTCAGATTATTTTCTTGTTTTTCTTAGGTATATTAGTAAAATCATATGTCAGGTTACATTTCAGATTATTTTCATGTTCTCATGTCCTTTATTTCATGTTAAGTATGCTTGAAGGGTTTTTGTATTTGATGAAATGCAAAGCTTTATTTGTTACGGTATAATCTTTATTAAATATTACACAGCACCAGGCACCATATGCTATTTCCCATGTGCTGATGACAGGCATTGGGTCAGACATGAGACATTATAGACCATTGTGTGCAAAATAAGTAAATCAAGAGAAACAAGGAATTAAACAAATAAACTCACTTAATATATTCTATTTGGTAATAGCATTGGGCTGGGAACACATTTGCTGATCTTCAGTGAGGGACTGAATGTAAAATAATGACTGGAAAATAAGCAATTATTGTTGTCATATTAAGGGTTTACTTTGTTGTTCGTGAATAATCTCAGACAGTCTGTGCAACTGACCCAGTGATGCGCCATTGCCGATTGTAAACACAGCTGATTGAATCGTACGTCTGGGAGCAATGACAAGAAATGACAGGGAAAGTAGTATAGGCCTACAACATATGTTACTGATAAGTGTTCTCAACGAGCAGTCATGTACCACCCCTAAGACGTACCGCATTTTCATTAAATCAACATTTAACTAATTTTAGCAAAGTGTAGAGAGTATCTTCTCTCTCTCTCTCTCTCTCTCTCTCTCTCAGCAGACGAGTGACGAAGTAAAGACAGTGGTATGGCCCCTTTTTATATTTATTTTAGCTAAGGCAGCGAAAACTATATGACCTCTATGCCTCTATTATTCTTTCAATCCATGTAAAATATAGATAGTCAGGTATTATATTTATAGTCAAGCATAAAAAAAGTAAATAATTGTGATGAATACTAAACCTGGCATCCGATATGGCTCACTGCTGCGCGGCGTTGCCAAACTAAACACAGGGCAACGTTGCCATATGTGCAAAGTGACGGAACTGGGCAGGAAAAAAAATTTCGCGGGCGGGGCAGGGCATGACAGGGCAAGGCAAGGCAAGTAGATGATTGAGGGTGGGGGGGATACCGAGGCACAGGGCAGAGCAGAGCAGGGCAGGGTGGTGGTGATGATGGATAGCGACAGAAGCATTAATGACCAGAGCTTGTCGGGTCTTGCGCCATCACACACACGTTAACAGGACCGATAATTGTTTAAAGGCCGAAGGCTGACTAAGCACTTATGGGGGTTTAGAATCTCTCCACGACAGGTCTAGATTGTGCTGTTTACTTTTACTTTTCACCGTGGATGAACCCTGGGATTAAGTGTTCATCAATAGTGAGATAAGACAGACGAAGTAATGTATGAGTTCAGAATGAAGATTGTTAGGTATCTGGCTGTAGAGAGATAAGACTGTGTTGAAGAGACTGCTGTTATTTCGTTGTCAGATCAGAGAACACCTTCTCTTAAAGTAAGAGATACTTTGTATGTATGTGGGTGTTGGAGACTGTTTATAAGAAGGGAAAATTACTAATATCACATTTCCCCCCGCCAGATTCAGCGGCAAGCAGTAGCTAGCTAGCTAACTAGATAAATTAACTGATTGATTGGCTAATGGATAGATAGATATAATTAATTTCTATAAACTTGCAATACAGTGACGCTTTATTTCACTACATTTTACGTCAGCTAATCGATCTGGGCACGGAAAAAAAAAAAAAAAAAAAAAAGATCAGTTGCCTGTCTCATTTTATTTTTTCCTCCAGGAAGGACAGGAAAGCAGAGTACAGACTAATCCACTTGTTTCTTGTTCCTCTTTAAAAAACAGATCCTATTTCTTCCCAAGTATATTTGTTCTTCTCCCCCCCCCTCCCCCCAAGAAAGCTACAAGTGGAGATTTGACTGTAAGTTTGTGATTTCGGGAGCTGCCTTGCAAATGTTCGGCGTTGCAGGCCTCGTGATGAGAAGCCGGTGCACTGAGTATACACGGTGGGTGAGGGTTCGATGTCGCGGGCGGCAACAGTTGTGTCGCCTCTCTTGTTTTTGTCTGCGGACTTCGTGAATCAATCTGGTGAAATAATTGCAAGTGCCAAGGATGATTTATTTAGTAACGTATCAGAAAACTATATATGTTAATAAAGAGAGAGAGAGAGAGAGAGAGAGAGAGAGAGAGAGCAGTATCATCAATATCAATTGTTACAGGTTGCCGGTACTGTTTTCCATAGTCGACGGAAAGTAACACAGAAGAGATTACACAACTTTTGACGCCAATTGTTTACAGATCATGTAGCACACATTTCTCAGGTATAGGTGGGATTAGACGATGTTCCTGTTTTTATTGTTAGTACCAGATTAGTGTATGTTATTGTATGTCATGTTAGAGTAGCGTCATGTTCAACTCGGATCTGTAACGAGTTCATGAGTGTACACAGACAGGGAGAAAAGTTCGTCTGCTATTCCACTAGGTCAGCTTCATACCTTCGCTATGTCAGTTACTTTTCTCCCTGGCGTTATCATACAAAAGAAAATTATATGTGGGCAAAACAACCGACTCTCTCAGCTAAGGAATATAAATCACCCGAACGGACGAGAGAAATAAATGAGGTGAAATATTATATAAAACTTTGTCCCCGACTGCATGGCTACTGAAACATGGCACACAAGACCGTTTCAAATCACTTCGTCCCTAGTTTCAAAATGTAAAGCGTAGGTGGAGCGATACTTTTTAAAACTTCGAATAATTGTGTATTACGTATCTGTTGTAGTGCATCTCATACGGTATATATGTTCTAGTGATATTTTGCGATCAAGGCACGATAACATGTGTGGTGGCGAGTTACATACTGTTAGAGATTGAATTCTTAGGCTGACGGTATTTTTTATATTGTTAACTCAGATTCCTGCGATTCACTCTCGCCTGAGGAAAATCTTTGTTAACTGAAACAGAACACTAAATTCGTCCGGAAATGAAAGGGTTAACCTGGGTAAGTGCTACCGGAGTAGGAAGTACATTACGCGTTACATATGTTAGACTGCATTATGTACGGTATATTGCAGTACACTTTCGTAATCTTACACTGGATATGCTGGGTGACTATTTCGTTATTAAAAATTTCACTTTTGTATCATTACCAACATGTGCAAAATAGTAGTAGATTAAAGAAAAGAGTATAATGCGCTTATTTAGTGACCATGTGGGCATTAGTGATTGCGGATTCTCAGGCAGTTAATAAGGTATCTTTATTAGTATTAACAGGGGTAAGAGCTTGCAGATTAAAATCAGACATTATGTAATGTGTCTTACGTAAGTATTACACTGCATTACATGTACGTTAATGAATTATTGTATGTAGCTACAGTGTCGTTATCGTACACATTTAATATATTTGGTAGTTAAATCTGGTTATTAAAGAACTCACATTCCAGGACTGACCAAAAGATGCCGACTAAGGACCAAACAAAGGACATGATACAGATGGAGTCGTGGAATGTAAGGGGTCCAAATGATCAGGTGAAAGAGAGAGAGATTGTCCAGGTGCTTGAGGGTGCGAAAGTGGATGTATGTGGATTAACTGAAACTAAATGGTAAGGTAAGAGTGTGAGAGAATGGGAGTATGGATGCGGTATATGAGCAGGAGTAGGTGAGAATGAGAGGGCAAAAGAAGGAGTGTGTATTGTTGTGAGTAACAGATGGAAGGAGAATATAAGAGTATGGATCACTTGGCTCAAGGATTGTGTGGGTAAGATTGAAAGTTGAACTACAAATATGGGTGATTGTGTGCGCGTATGCGCCAATGCAAGATCGTGCAAGCAGAGTGAGGGAAGAGTTCTGGACAAATGTGGAAGTGTACATGCAAAAGTTTGAAAGGAATGAGAGAGTGTTTTTGGTTGGTGTTATGAATGGTAAAGTAGGGAATGTGAAGATGGATGGAGTAGTTGGTGAGTGGGGTGTGCCGGTTGAGATACATGAGAATGGCGGTGCTTTAGTGGAAATTTGTGCCAGGAGGGGGTTGGTGATAGCCAATACCCTTTTCAGGCACAAAATGATCCACAGGTATACATGGGGAGTGATGAGAAGGATGGGTGGTGAACTGAATGAAAGGAAGGCAATGATTGATTATGTGTGTGTGTGTTGATGAAAGGATGTGAAGATGTGTAATGGATGCAAGAGCATATAGAGGCTGGGGAAGTGGACTTTCTGACCACCACTTGGTGGTGGTCAGGATCAAGGTCCAAGTAAAATAGAGAAACAGAAGAAGGGAAGGACGGGAGGAAGGAGTAGATGCAAGGAGAGTGGAAAGGTTACAAGACAATGAGAAAAAGGCAGAATATAAGAGAGAAGTGGAGAACCGATTGGGTAAATATGAACTAGAGCAGATGGGAGCCGTGGAAGGTGTGTGCAAGATATTCACAGAAGAAATATGTGCAGCATGTGAGGTGGTGTGTGGGGAGAAGAGAAGATGAAAAGGGGTGCAAGGAACAGCATGGTGGAATGAAGAGGTGAGACAGGCTGTGGCACAAAAGAAGAAAGCATATAATGAATGGATGAAAAATAGGGAAGTGGAAGAACTTGAGAGACGGAAGAGAGAGTTATATGTATAAAGGAAGAGGGAGGTAAAAAGATTAGTAAGAGTGAGTAAGAAGAGAGAGGATGAGGATTTTGGAAGGAATTTGAGTGTAAAGTGGAGGGAATGTAAGAAAATGTTCTGGAAAGAAGTAAAGAGAGTTAGACAGGGTGGCAGTGAAGTTAGTAGAAGGGTGAATGATAAAATGGTAGATTACTAGTGGAGAACGAAGAAAATGTGTGCAGATGGAGAGAACACTTTAAGGAATTGTTGAACATAGAGAATGAAAGTAATGCGAGTATAAGTCGCTGGGGAATGGCCGGGAGAAAGAGGGAGGTAAGAAGACAGGAAGAAATCAGTAGGGTGGAAATTGTGGAACTAATGAAGAAAGTCAAAATAGAGAAAGCCCCAGGAATTAATGGAGCGTGTGGTGAAATGCTGAAGCATGGGGGAGAGATAGTAGTAGAATGGATGTGGAAGATGTGCAGAATGGCCTGGGAGGAAGGTAGAGTCCCGGAAGATTGGAAGTCGGGTATAATTATTCCTTTGTACAAAGGGAAAGGGGAAAAAGAAGTGGTTGGTAACCATAGGGGCATTTGTCTTCTTAGTGTAACAGGAAAAGTATATGGTAGGATACTTATTGACGGAGTTAGGGAAATAACAGAGGAATTAGTTGGAGAAGAACAGGGAGGTTTTAGCAAAGGAAGAGGTTGTGCAGATCAGATATTCATTCTTAGATCTTTAGTGGAAAAGTTTCTAGAGAAGGGAAAGAAGTTGTATGCGGCCTTCATGGATTTGGGAAAAGCATATGACAAGTGGGATAGACAAGGATTGTGGAAAGTATTAAGAATATATGGAGTGGATGGGAAGTTGTTGAATGCCATGAAGAGTATGTATGAGGGTGCTAAGGCTGCAGTGCGTGTGGATAGTGAACTGAGTGAATTTTTCTATTTGAAGGTTGGACTGAAACAGGGTTGTGTCGTGTCTCCATGGTTGTTCAATCTGTACATGGATGGGGTTATAAAAGAGATACAAGGTAGGGCAGTGGATGTTGGAGTGGCCCTAGTGAGAGAGGGCAGTGTTTGGAAACTCCCTGTACTGTTGTTTGCAGATGATACTATGTTGTTACATGTAGACGAAGGGGAGCTGCAAGGGTCGGTGGATGAATTTGAGAGACTATGTAAGACGGAATCTAAAGGTGAATGTAGGGAAGAGTAAAGTTATGGTCTTCGAGAGAAGTGAAGTCAGTGAATGTACTATGAGGTTGGATGATGAGAAAATGGAAAATGTGAGTGTGTTTAAGTACTCGGGTAGTGTGATGATTAAGGATGGAAGTTTGGAGAGTGAAATACTTGAAAGGGTACAACAAGGAAGAAAGGTTGCCGATTCCTTGAAGTAGTGATAAGAAACAGGGAAGTGAGCATGGAAGTGCTCATGACAGTATTGTGATACCAACTCTAAAGTATGGAAGTGAAGCTTGGACGTTGTTAGAGGGACGCAAGTTAAGAGTGAGAGCAGTGGAAATGAGTTACTTAAGAGGAGCCTGTGGAGTCATATGGAGAGACAGGCTGACAAATGAGGATGTAAAGGGGCGTCATGGTGTGGATGTGGATGTGATAGGAAGCGTTAGGAGAAACACATTGAGGTGGTTTGGCCATGTGGAGAGGATGGAGAGTGAGAGACTGACGAGGAGAGGGTATGTGGGTGCGGTGGAGGGGGAGAGAGGAAGGGGGAGACCAAGGATGAAATAGAGGGATGGAGTGGAGAGGTATATGAGAGAGGGGGGTGTGAGTTGGGAGCAGGGCAGTGAAATGGCGGGGGATAGGGCGACTTGGAGGCGATTTGTTTGTGGCCACCCCGGATGGGAATTAGGCGTCTGGCAATAGATAGGTAGATAGATTCTAGGCACGTAATATGCCTTCTGTATTATCAATTATTATTATTAACGTAATATCCGGCATGTTGAGCATTACATATATATTTTCATCACTTTACAGTTTCATAATTTTACACTGGATATAATTAGTGAATGAATTAAGATCTCGATGTTAAGGCAATTATTATGATACATTAGCCGATTTAATCTCTAAATACTATTGAACTGAAATTTGAAAAACGTTAGGCGTTATATAGTTTTTGTTACAGACTGTTCGTAATTACATATTGGATTTCTCAAGTAGTTAATTTGGAAGTTAGTGTTAGCGTATACATGTATATTCACGAAGAGTTATTTGAGGTACATATATTACAGTACATATTCTTAAATGAGAATTTTCAACGACAGTTGTATTTAATACCGTTTTCGACTTCTCAGGCGGCCAATTATACATTATTATTAACAATATTTTTACCGTAGGTGATGTGAATACCAGGGTTCTTCATGGTTACTATGGCTTGCCAAGTCTTGAGGTACTGAAGGAACAGTCCCCAAATAAATATAAATACACATTATATAGTACCTCGACACACAAATGAAAATTATAGCCTTGTTTGACCCACTGCGTATCCACACATGTGTATATATACTGTACACCCCTCCCAGTTTCTATGGTGGTTGGAAGCTAAGGGTTACTTGACAGGTTGATAAAGGTAACCAGAGACATTCGAGGTTGGAACAAAAGGTCTCTTATCAGGTCAACACGTCTCCTAGGTCAGCCCCACTCGGGACTGGGTCAGTGCTGGCACTCTAACTCCGGGATGCCTCACGCCCGGACCTCGGCGTGGGTAGGATCCTTCCCAAAAAAGATATATTAAACAGAAACAAAACTAAATAGCCAAAATAAATAGGAACAGCTAAGGATATGTACACAGACAAGTGACAGTGAGCAAAGAATGAGTATTGTAAACCGATTTTTAATACTCATTACTGGCGGAAATATAGTTAGTGAAAACAAAGTAAAACATCAATTTCACAGTAGATAATAAAACTTTACCAAGATATAAACAGAGCAAGGAAAACTTATCAGTGTGATCTGGTTGAGGTTGAAGTTTTTTTTTTTTTTTAAGTAAATGGCTATCACCCTGAAGAGGCATTCGACCAGCAAGAATCGATAATCATGAAAGCCAAAATAATTATGTGAAATATTTGCATCTCCTTCATACCAGTATCAAGTTATTATGCACGATTATGAAACATAAGTAATAAAGAATACATCAGTATACATGGATAGTACCAGGACAAATACTTCCATCTATACATCATATGTTAACTCATTACTATACTACTACAACATAATCAGGTACATGTCAAATTTGTGTAAAAAATACATAAAAAGGAACAATTACGAATATATTACATCAAATGAAGAAGTTTTAATGTCAGCTATGAGGAAATCAGAGGGGGGATGTGAAGAGGGAACAGCACTGGAACTGTCTTAGGTGGAACTGAAGGAGGAACAGCACAGGAATCGTCTAAGGTGGAATTGGAGAAGAAAGAACGAAGAGTCCTGCTTTATCAGTAGAAGAAATAGCCACAGGGCCATCAGAGTCAAAAAGACGAGGGAAGGATGATGAAGTCAAGTTGTTAGAAAGGTTTTTGGCAAGGTGTCAGAAGGAGCGGGAAGAATTGGAGTTGGAGTTCAGAACATTTAGTACGAATGAAATTATTATTAGCAGAGCGAACGACAGACTTAGCACGATTCTGGGCAGAAACATAAAAGATATGGGATTCAGGGGTGAGTTGGCTCCAGTACCTTTTGTAGGTCTTCTCTTTGTTTTTGACAATTTTTTTTTTTTACATTACTCAAAGGATACGAGAAAGGAATGTATGCTTAAATGCTCGAGAGAATAGCCTCCGTAATACGCAGGGCACAGATGGCTCTCTGCCATGATAGCAATAATTAGGGAAATCAAAGAAGTGCTGCCTGAGGGCCTCTCAATCAGCAGCTCCAAAGTGCCACAACCAACGCTTTTTGGGAGGGTCCACAGGCCTTGTTGGAACGATATGACAGGTTAAGGTAATTAGGTTGTAATCGGAGGGCCCCAAAGGAGAGGAACGATTAACTGAGTAAGCAGAAGGATTAGTTGTAAGGAAGAGGTCAAGTATGTTGGAACTCTCTCTAATCCCTTAACCATGGGGCGTCACTTTCGTGACACTCGGGCGCAATGGATCATACCGCGGGGCGTCACTTTTGTGATTCTGTGTTATTTTGAATTATCCCGGGCTTTCAAGTGGTGGCTTGTATCATCTATCAGTACTGCCAATGTCCAATACTAGTCAGCACTCCAAATCTCATCTGTACTCCCATCCATTGTTGACATTTTAGCGATTTTCCCCCCTTCCTGACTCCCCTCCATTACCCTATCCTCTCACCTCCCAGGCTGCGCTGCGCTAAGCAAATCTCCCCTGGATTTTTCCACAGATTTCATCCATTGAAATAAGCCCTATGCCCTATACTTATACAAAATAATATATACCAAAAAAAAATAAGGTAAGTGATAGTGGTATACACCAGGAATTGGCTAATTATCACCTGACAACACCTCACATGCATTCATTTGCTACATTACCACGGTAATTTCCCCTTTGAATTATGCCTTGTAATCTATTTCTGTAATGAAAATATATATCAGAAAGGAAGGGAGAAGCCTAAGTGACATTTACATTCACCTGGAACTACCTATTTCTTTATGTATTGCCGAGATTTTCTACCAATAATTTATTAGCATGTAAGTTAGCAGCTGTCATCCTCATTGTCACCGTCAACCCTTGCCTTCTCAGATAAGCCGCGGCATTTAGTTCCTTGTCCTCCGCTGTGGTCAAAACATGTCGCACTCGCACCCCGCCATTTCTGCCGCTTCTGTGCCCATTGCAAAGGGCCCCGTGATCTCTACACCCAGAAAAAGTTATGAGGGAAGCAGGAAAGGACTAAGTGACTCTGCAGTGGAACGTGAACTAGTGGAATTGTCAATGGTGATGATGGATAGTGATTTTGACCCTTCAGGGGAATCGTGTGATGAGCCGGGTGAGGAAATCGTGCCAGAAAGTACTAGTACGAGTGCTTCAGTGTCCAAAGTTATCCCTAGCTCCAAGGAAAAGGAGCCGTTAGTGCAGAAAGGGAAGGAATTTGGGAAGGGAGTGAAAAGGCGGCATGTTAGCCCCAGAACAATGGCCCCGCGTGACCCAGCTCACCATGAGTCCCAAGTTTGATTCACCTCCCCGTTCCCCAAGCCCCACTTCACTCATTTCTTCCTCTTCTTCTGCTGAATTATCTCCGGAGTCTTCGTCGTCGGAGTCACCATCAGCATCAACAGTGAAGGCAGGCCGTAGAGGAAGAGGTAAATCCCTGACCTGTAAAAGTAGAGTTGCTACTAGAGTAAGGGCTGCTAGTGCTGTACGGCAACTCAGGGTCAGTGCGAGTGACCTTGAACGTGGTAAATCTCCCTCACAGCCACCCACCACCCTCACCCATCCTACACCGCCACGATAGGGAATCCTGGACGCCTTTGCGTGGACGGAAGGGTCCGATTTTGTGCCAGAACATTTAGTTTTTGATGAGAGTTCCTCAGGAGTACAGCCTGTCTTCACTATTGACGATGATGCTGAGTGTGTGGACTTTCTTTTGGCCTTCCTAGATGACGAAGTCATGCAGCACATATGTGATGAGACCAACGGGTATGAATCACAACGTGCTGCAAGTGGTACAGGTGCAGCCAAGATGCAACAGTGGTCCATGCTGGGAGTGCAGGAGCTATATGTGTTCTTTGCCCTCATGCTTCTCATGCCACACTCAAAGAAGCATGAGTTGGAAGAATACTGGTCCATGGACCCCTTACTACCCTCACTCACCTTCAATAAGTACATGGCCAGAGATCGCTTCCAGAACATCATGGGAAACCTGCACTTTGCCGACAATGATGTACCTTCCCAAACTGACCCACTCTGGAAGATCCGGGAGATTCTGAGCAGAATGAAGGATAAGTTTATGTCATTCTTCCACCCCTTTCAGAAGGTTGTCATTGACGAATCCTTGGTTTTGTTCAGAGGACGTCTTCGGTTTGTACAGTACATTCCAAGCAAACGCCATCGCTTTGGAATCAAGTTCTTTGTACAGTGCGACTGTAAGACGGGGTACATCCTTGACTTCGTCATTTATTCAGCCAGCACTGTCGATCTGGATAAAACACACCCCCTTGGCTTCTCAGGCTGTGTAGTGAAAGTGCTCCTTGAAAAGTATTTTGGTGGGAATCATGTGCTGTATACAGACAACTATTATACAGCACCGAAACTTGCCAAATACCTTTCAGAGCACGGCATTGGCTCCTGCAGCACTGTCAAAAGTAATCGTGCCCACTTCCCTAAATTCCCAGAGGCAGGAACCTAGCAGCGAGGAGACGTGCACCTACGCAAGTCTGAGAAGATGCTGGCAATATGGTGGCATGACAAGAGGGTCGTGCACATGCTCACCACCGTTCATAAGGGGGAAATGACAGACAGTGGGAAGGTCGACCGTAGGACAGGCGAACCTGTGATGAAACCTGATGCTGTGTTAGACTACAATATCATCAGGCGGCTGGTGGACAAGTCCGAGATGATGATTGGTGAGATCGACTGCCTCAGGAAGAATACTAGGTGGTACAGGAAAGTTTTTCTGCATCTCATAGACATGACGATGCTGAACGCCTTCATCATGTACAAGATGAAGGTCAAGCCACCTAAGTCCTTCTCCCTGAGGTTGTTCGCCAGGACTTGTGTTCAACAGCTGCTGGAAAGATATGGTAGGGTGACAGCAGCAACTCCAAGGCGCCATCCAGTAACACTTCCCAACAGACTTGAGCAGGGGGCTTATATGGATCGGCACAGACTGGTGCTAATGCCTGCCACAGGCAAGAGGAAGGCTGTGATCCGCAGGTGCCAGGTGTATGCACATACCACCCGACGCACACCTGAGCACAAACGCACCTCTTGGCAGTGCGCTGAGTGCCAGGTTCCCCTCTGTGTTACCTGCTTCTTTGATTACCACAGCCAGAAGCAGTTCTAAAAGTGCAAGTGCGAAAGGAAAGTAATGTGAAAATAATGTGTGAATAATGTGTAAATAATGTGTAAATAGCAAGTGAAAGCAATGGATGTTCAGTACATATGATTGAACAGTGTATTATAGTTTTATCTTACTGAAAGTGACAGTGAATAACATAGTGTAAGTAAAATAGAAGGGTAAATATTGAAAATACAATAGAAAATGTAAATAGTAATGTAAGTAATTAGTAATATAAGAATATGAGTACAAATACTTTATGTTTTAACAGTGAAAGTGAATCCGTGGCTCTCTACGTATTTTACTGAATGAAAAATTGAATGACTTCAGTGACAATAAACTAATACTACTGAAGGTAACTTATGGATAAAAACTCCAGATATATATAAGTGTTATATAGTAATAGAAATATAAAGTGTGAGGGGTTTTATGAATAATAAATGACAGAGTACCAAGAGCGAACTAGCGCAAGTGGGAAGGTCATACGCGCTCGTAATTTTCATTGCTTTCACAGTGTGTTTTTTTTTTTGGAGTATGGATCCCAAACTACTTGATAATCATAGAGTAGCGTTTATAGTGTTAATATCTGGCTGTGGTAATCATATTACGGGTTGTTGGGAAGTGTAAAGTGGAGACTTCGTTACCCAACTTCAGAGGTCTCCACAAGTCCTACGGTAACGGACGAAGGCTCAACAAACATTCCATGAGAAAGCTGAAGGTATGTGCCATAAGCATATTTAATTTTAATATTTTAGGACTAATAACTGATTTTTGGCAAATATTTTTTGAAAGTCTGTCGGAGCCCGAATAACTCCGCGGGACACGCAAAACATTGGTAAACATGCCCGCGGTGTAAGGGTTAAGGCAGTCAGGGATACAGATAGGGTGCTATACATGTTGCTGTAGGTCATTAAGGATAGAAAAGATGTAGGCTTGTCCACCAGGCAGATCACTGAAAGGAGAGGAGAGCCAAAGTTGGTGGTGAACATTGAAATCTCTAATAATAGAGATTTCAGAGAAAGGAGAGATTAACAGGATGTGTTTCACCTTAGAAGTAAGATAGTCAGAGAATTTTTCATATATGGTTACATATGTGTCAGTAAGGTGGAGTTCACTCGAAGGCGGACTGAAACAACCTCCTTCCACCTGGTTCCTCTGGAGGAACTGGAACAGTCACATATGGTCCTTTTGACTGATGGAATTGCCGGGTCAGTCCACTGACTTTGTCACAGAGGATGAATTCTTTCCGAAAGAGACACTAGACTGTACCTCACTTGGAATGTTCCAAGTCTCCAAGAGTTCTACAGCCGATTAAGCTAGTATATCAGCCTGCCTGTTGCTGTAAACACCGCAATGACCTGGCACCCTGATCAGAGAGAAGGATTTAGCACATGTATGCAGCTTATTGATAATGCAGTCCAGGACCTCACGTGAATCAGTCCTACATAAATGAAATGCCTTAAAAGCGGACTTAGTAAAAAAAAAAAAAAAAAAAAACTGTCATGATTTGAACACAAAGCAAAGTCTATAGCTTGATCTATGGCAGAGTTGGGCAGTAAATACAGACGTATGGGGTAGTGGGCAAGCGAAAATGGATGCGGCACTCCATAGACCACATACTCGCACCCACACATTCATCCAACTTAGAGCCACTGGAGTACAAGTGGAATGACGCTAGGTTTCTAATGAGTATCATCCGGAACAACTGTCGTACCTCCACCTCTGGTCCCCTAGACTTAGCGACGGGGAGTTGGTCAATGTTGATGGTGGTACTGACTCCCAGGGAGCTATTTTTGATGTCAAAATTTGATCCCAATTAGGAATGTCATACCCTAACAACTCACAGAGGAAGTGAAGCCTCACAGCCACAAACTTGAGGGCCGCATACAGCAGGTATTCTCACTGTAGGAGGATCCAACAAGCAGGAGGGCCAAGTGAACGTTTGCAGCGGGTGGTGACACCGTATGAAAACAGCAGGTGGTCTCGCTGTAGAGGGAGGGGAGGCACATTAGCCTCCACTTCCAACCGCTACACACGAGTACATCAAAGGGCTCCAAGACATATATGCAAGCACACGTTCTGAAGCATATCTAGTCTAAGGAGTGCAGTATCTGATGCCGACCAATACACTTGTTAGCCATAGTCACGTTTAGAATGGATAAGGGACTTACACACCATCAGTGAAAACGTTCTGTCTTCTTCCCAGGATTTATCGGAAAAAAACTTAAGGACGTTTACTTTTTTACAAGTAGCAAAAAAATGATTAATTTGTTTTATCCAACTGAGCCTACTGTCAAAATGAAGACACAGGAATCTTACCGAATTTTGAATGGATATCGGCTGATTATCTAAAGTTAATTGCAAAGGAGGTATGTTAAGATTACAAGTAAAAGCAACAGCAATACACTTAGGAACGGAAAATTTAAATCCCAACTCCAGGGTCCAATGTTGAACAGATTCAAGTGTCATTTGAATCTGCCGTGCAGAGGATTGTGCAGTGCGGGAAGAGTGCCATATTGCACAATCATCAGCACTGAGTGAGTATCTAAGCATCCTGGGGATGGAAGCAGACGATGGAATATATGACAACACTAAATAAAGTAGGGCTAAGCACACTTCCTTGTGGTACCCCGTTCTCCTGGACAAATATGTCCGATGTAAAGTAACAGGACAGCCTGACAGAAAACGTTCTCTCAGTAAGGAAGTTCTGGAAAAAAAAAAAAATGGCAAGTTACCTCAAGCCATAAGTAAAGAATTGACATAGTATTTCGTTTTGCTAGGTCATGTCATAAGCCTTCTAAATATCCAAAAAAAATATTCCTATCATAAATTCGTGATTGGCAAAAGCCTCAGCTATGCAATGTTCCAGGTGCACTAAATGATCCAGAGTGGACCTGTGTTTACGGAATCCAGTCTGTTGATCATTTAACACACCCTTTGACCCTAAAACAAAACGTAACTTTTATTAACCACATGTTTAAAGGCATTACATAGACAGTCAACGCAATAGGTCGAAATGAACTGGGACTCATAAGGTGACCATCCTGGTGTGGTATCGGTATGACTTGCGTGTAGTGCCATGAGACTGGAAACGTGCAAGACGCCCAAATTTCGTTATACACTTCTAACATCTTACTAAGGTTAGCCTGAGTAAGATGCTGACTCATATCGTACGTAATGGTTGATGGACCGGGACTGGAGGCTTTACAGGATTTCAGGGCAAGAAATTCATCTAGTGTAAATTTGGAAATGTGGCTGATATCTCCGTCTTCTGTGGCAGTCTAAATTCTGCATCTCAGCCGTATGCTTATGCCTTATGGTGGGGAGCAAGGATCGTAGTTGGTTGAGCTGCTTACCTTGGCAAAATGGTCGGCAACAGTATTGGTAATGTCCACGAGATCGTCAATGACATTCCCAGCCACCTCAGGTGTGGTGACCAGTGACTGGGTGGCTGGGACCTGTCACTGGACCAGACCTGACTTAAGGGGGTGAGAATTCACTGTGGACACAAAACTACAATTATTCCGTTTTGCCGCTTTAATTGTCCTCCTTGCCTCAGCCTATGCCGCTTTATCGGCAATAAAGGCTGAGTTTGCTGGCTTTTTCTAAAAAATTCTGTATCTCCTATTGCACTTAGTGAGTGCTTGTCAGCAGTCTGGTGTCCATCACAGAACTATGCTTGTTTGGGATAATGGTAGATGTCTTGGGAACAGCGGCCTCAGCTGTATGTGTAATGTAAGACTGTAGGTGTGCAACTTTCTCATTAATGTTATCTCCCGATATTATCTCGATTGGTGACCCGTGAGTAGTTCTTCCAATCTCCTTTCTTAAAGTTAACTTTAAGTGGTGGGGGAGGCCGGTATTCATCACGTGAATAAGAAAGACAGATCAAGAGAAATGTTCGCTACCCATCGGGTTGTCATACTGGTCCCAAGAGATGTTAATGTGTACATCGGGAGACGACAAGGACAGATTTATACATGTCATGTTGCCAGTGTGGTCGTCTACACGATTCGCTCTACCATTGTTTAGAAGACAGAGGCTTTGACTGAAGTACTAGGTCGGCTACTTGTCCCCCCTTACCATCACTCCTAAAGCTTACACACTGATAGTGATAGGCATTAACATCGTCTAAAATTAATCTGTGGCCCAGAAGTTGATGGATAAGTGAAATGAAAGCATCACCATCAATGGGAACAAGTCAGTGGGATAGAACAAATAGACAGATACATGTTGCCAAATTTCACCCTGCACACGGTAGCTGCCAGTGTAGAATACAGCACCATTTCCGTGTGTGAGTGATTTGTGTGAGTATATGGCATTTTGCCATGATCCCCATATCTTCTATACGAATGGTAGTGTTTGAACTGAGGTCGAGTCTCATGTAAACAGACAACATTCAGCTTATGTAAAGCTAACAAAAGGCTTAAATTTTTTAGTTTATTCCCAATAGACCTACAGTCCCACTGAATAATACTGAATATGACGGTTTAAGATTTATGGGATGGGCCTGTGTGCTTAGCTTTCTTTGATCCCCCGCCGGCAGGTGTATGACAACCGGGGAAAAGATCCTGGTTATTGTTAACGGAAACCTCCATTGATTCATCAGTTATGTGGTTCCCAGACCCCCACTCCCCAAGGAAGATCTAACTCTTCTCTCCCTCGCTGGAGCAGGAGCAGGAAAAACATAAGGACGTGACTTTGAAAGGGTGGTCAGGTTAATCATATCAGACTAGTCAGACTTCAGTTTAGGTCTTACTGACTGATAATCAGCAGCAGCCTGAGAGTAAGTGGTTGTTGCAATATCAGTGAGAGAGTTGGGATGTACAGGAGGAGCAGACGAGGGAGTTAAACTAGTGACATGAGTGCTGGGGACAGGGTCAGTTTGAGTCTCCACTGTGCACATCACGAGACGGGACATAACCGCCGATGCATAGGGGACATTAGGTTTGGGAGAAGCATGCAACTTCCCAACCTTCTTCCTGGCATTGTAGTAGGATAAGCCCTCCGTTGCCTTGCCTTCACTGTGCAGACCTCTTTCTTGTCTTTCCACTTAGTACAATCCCTTGAGAAAGTGGAGTGAGTACCCTTGCAATAAAGCAACATTCAACCAGGGAAATACAGTGGACAGCAGAATGACCCACAGTTGCACACCTGCCACACACTGAGCCAGAAGCCCGGCAAGTCTTACGGTATATGCATGTCCATAGAGTTGACATTCTGAACATCTAAGAGGATTAGGGATATACGGTCTTATGTTAAGAATTTCGTAACCAGCTTTGATCCTCGATGGGAGTGCAACTTTTCCAAAAGTCAGTACAGCTGTTGCAGTCTTCTTCCTTATGCGTCCGAGAATCTAGTAATGAATCTCGCTTCAAAGACATCTTGCATAGCAAGTTCACGTATGATATCATTCTCTTCCATGACCAGGAGAGCCCTACAAATGATAATTCCCTTGCATGAATTCATGGAGTGAGGGATCCTTGGCTCAACGTCGTAACAGGTTTTGACAAGGAGGTCTCAACAATCAAGTTTTTTAACCCTTACACCGCGGGCATGTTTACCAATATTTTGCGTGTCCCGCGTGGTTATTTGGGCTCCGACAGACTCTCAAAAAATATTTGCCAAAAATCAGTTATTATGCCTAGAATATTAAAATTATATATACTTATGGCACATAACTTCAGCTTTCTCATGGAATGTTTGTTGAGCCTTCGTCCATTACCGTAGGACCTCTGAATTTGGGTAACGAAGTCTCCACTTTACACTTCCCAACAACCCGTAATATGATTACCACAGCCAGATATTAACACTATAAACACTACTTTATGATTATCAAGTAGTTTGGGATCCATACTCCAAAAAAAAAAAAAACACTGTGAAAACAATGAAAATTACGAGCGCGTATGACCTTCCCACTTACGCTAGTTCACTCTTGGTACTCTGTCATTTATTATTCATAAAACCCCTCACACTTTATATTTCTATTACTATATAACACTTATATATATCTGGAGTTTTTATTCATAAGTTTCCTTCAGTAGTAATAGTTTATTGTCACTGAAATCATTCAATTTTTCATTCAGTAAAATATGTAGAGAGCCACGGATTCACTTTCACTGTTATAACATAAAGTATTTGTACTCATATTCTTATATTACTAATTACTTACATTACTATTTACATTTTCTATTGTATTTTCAATATTTACCCTTCTATTTTACTTACACTATGTTATTCACTGTCACTTTCAGTAAGATAAAACTATAATACACTGTTCAATCATATGTACTGAACATCCATTGCTTTCACTTGCTATTTACACATTATTTACATATTATTTTCACATTGCTCTCCTTTCCCACTTGCACTTTTAGAACTGCTTCTGGCTGTGGTAATCAAAGAAGCAGGTAACACAGAGGGGAACCTGGCACTCAGCGCACTGCCAAGAGGTGCGTTTGTGCTCAGGTGTGCATCGAGGGGTATGTGCATACACCTGGCACCTGCGAATCGCAGCCTTCCTCTTGCCTGTGGCAGGCATTAGCACCAGTCTGTGCCGATCCATATAAGCCCCCTGCTCAAGTCTGTCGGGAAGTGTTACTGGATGGCGCCTTGGAGTTGCTGCTGTCACCCTACCATATCTTTCCAGCAGCTGCTGAACACAAGTCCTGGCGAACAACCTCAGGGAGAAGGACTTAGGTGGCTTGACTTTCATCTTGTACATGAAGGCGTTCAGCATCGTCATGTCTATGAGATGCAGAAAAACTTTCCTGTACCACCTAGTATTCTTCCTGAGGCAGTCGATCTCACCAATCATCATCTCGGACTTGTCCACCAGCCACATGTTGATATTGTAGTCTAACACAGCATCAGGTTTCATCACAGGTTCGCCTTTCCTACGGTCGACTTTCCCACTGTCTGTCATTTCCCCCTTATGTACAGTGGTGAGCATGTGCACGACCCTCTTGTCATGCCACCGAATTGCCAGCATCTTCTCAGACTTGCGTAGGTGCACGTCTCCTCGCTGCGAGGTTCCTGCCTCTGGGAATTTAGGGAAGTGGGCACGATTACTTTTGACAGTGCTGCAGGAGCCAATGTCGTGCTCTGAAAGGTATTTGGCAAGTTCCAGTGCTGTATAATAGTTGTCTGTATACAGCACATGATTCCCACCAAAATACTTTTCAAGGAGCACTTTCACTACACAGCCTGAGAAGCCAAGGGGATGTGTTTTATCCAGATCGACAGTGCTGGCTGAATAAATGACGAAGTCAAGGATGTACCCCATCTTACAGTCGCACAGTACAAAGAACTTGATTCCAAAGCTATGGCATTTGCTTGGAATGTAGTGTACAAACCGAAGATGTCCTCTGAACAAAACCAAGGATTCGTCAATGACAACCTTCTGAAAGGGGTGGAAGAATGACATAAACTTATCCTTCATTCTGCTCAGAATCTCCCGGATCTTCCAGAGTGGGTCGGTTTGGGAAGGTACATCGTTGTCGGCAAACAGCAGGTTTCCCATGATGTTCCGGAAGCGATCTCTGGCCATGTACTTATTGAAGGTGGGTGAGGGTAGTAAGGGGTCCATGGACCAGTATTCTTCCAACTCATGCTTCTTTGAGCGTGGCATGAGAAGCATGAGGGCAAAGAACACATATAGCTCCTGCACTCCCAGCATGGACCACTGTTGCATCTTGGCTGCACCTGTACCACTTGCAGCACGTTGTGATTCATACCTGTTGGTCTCATCACATATGTGCTGCATGACTTCGTCATCTAGGAAGGCCAAAAGGAAGTCCACACACTCAGCATCATCGTCAAGAGTGAAGGCAGGCTGTACTCCTGAGGAACTCTCATCAAAAACTAAATGTTCTGGCACAAAATCGGACCCTTCCGTCCACGCAAAGGCGTCCAGGATTCCCTATCGTGGCGGTGTAGGATGGGTGAGGGTGGTGGGTGGCTGTGAGGGAGATTTACCACGTTCAAGGTCACTTGCACTGACCCTGAGTTGCCATACAGCACTAGCAGCCCTTACTCTAGTAGCAACTCTACTTTTACGGGTCAGGGATTTACCTCTTCCTCTACGTCCTGCCTTCACTGTTGATGCTGATGGTGACTCCGACGATGAAGACTCCGGAGATAATTCAGCAGAAGAAGAGGAAGAAATGAGTGAAGTGGGGCTTGGGGAATGGGGAGGTGAATCAAACTTGGGACTCATAGCGAGCTGGGTCACGCGGGGCCATTGTTCTGGGGCTAACATGCCGCCTTTTCACTCCCTTCCCAAATTCCTTCCCTTTCTGCACTAACGGCTCCTTTCCCTTGGAGCTAGGGATAACTTTGGACACTGAAGCACTCGTACTAGTACTTTCTGGCACGATTTCCTCACCCGGCTCATCACACGATTCCCCTGAAGGGTCAAAATCACTATCCATCATCACCATTGACAATTCCACTAGTTCACGTTCCACTGCAGAGTCACTTAGTCCTTTCCTGCTTCCCTCATGACTTTTTCTGGGTGTAGAGGTCACGGGGCCCTTTGCAATGGGCACAGAAGCGGCAGAAATCACGGGGTGCGAGTGCGACATGTTTTGACCACAGCGGAGGACAAGGAACTAAATGCCGCAGCTTATCTGAGAAGGCAAGGGTTGACGGTGACAATGAGGATGACAGCTGCTAACTTACATGCTAATAAATTATTGGTAGAAAATCTCGGCAATACATAAAGAAATAGGTAGTTCCAGGTGAATGTAAATGTCACTTAATCTTCTCCCTTCCTTTCTGATATATATTTTTATTACAGACATAGATTACAAGGCATAATTCAAAGGGGAAATTACCGTGGTAATGTAGCGAATGAATGCATGTGAGGTGTGCCTGGTGTATACCACTATCACTTACCTTATTTTTTTTTTGGTATATATTATTTTGTATAAGTATAGGGCATAGGGCTTATTTCAATGGATGAAATCTGTGGAAAAATCCGGGGGAGATTTGCTTAGCGCAGCGCGGCCTGGGAGGTGAGAGGACAGGGTAATGGAGGGGAGGTAGGGAGGGGAGTCAGGAAGGGGGGAAAATCGCTAAAATGTCAACAATGGATGGGAGTACAGATGAGATTTGGAGTGCTGACTAGTGTTGGACATTGGCAGTACTGATAGATGATACAAGCCACCACTTGAAAGCCCGGGATAATTCAAAATAACACAGAATCACAAAAGTGACGCCCCGCGGTATGATCCATTGCGCCCGAGCATCACGAAAGTGATGCCCCGCGGTTAAGGGGTTAACCTGTTCAACTTCACCAGCACAGGCTTCAGTTACCTTCTTAATGAGAAAATGATTGAAGCTAGCCAGGGAAGTAGAATCAATAGCATGTAGCTGTACAAATGTCGCATTATGTTGTGGGATGGCTAGCAGTGATAGAGTTTGGGGGCAACCATTCCTTAAGTCAGTTCGTGTCGCAGTCAAGGTGTCAGAGCCACCTCCCTCCTTAAGGGAGGGAGAGGAACTGGGGAAGATCCAACATAGTATCCACCTTCCCCTTCCGGAGGAAGCAGGAAAGAGAGAGAGAGAAAGAGAGAGAGAGAGAGAAAACGAACAAGGGACAAGACACCCAGGGAAAAACAGCTAAGGCTGAGAAAATCCTCTCAATCTACATTCAGGTCACGTCTATGTTTATACTCACCCCAGAACGATCAGTGGGGGATTCACCACAGAGGTAAGTAAGCAAAGATAATCTCAGGAATAGATACAAACACCTAACATGTCTCTAAATAGGGAAGGGAGGAGAATGAGTACTAACTAACCTAGCTGATAAACACCCTAATGGTAAACAAAAACAAAAGCAAGTGAGGCAGTAATATATCTAGAGGAGAGTTCAGCGCATATATTCGCTCTCTCCGCAACCAAGCATCGAAGACCCCGGTAGGCGAATGCTGGAGAGTCAAGTGAAGGCAAATCCAGCCGAGCTTTCCTACATCACCTCGCACGGAGTTCGCAAGAGTGAGCCTGGGGGAAGCAGACAAGATGACAAAGGCTTCGACTCTTATACCCCGACACATACAGAGTGGAAACTGGTAGGGTACATACGCGATTAAAACTTCTTACTTAAAGTATGAATCTGTCTTCACATGTGACTCCTAGTTTATTAAACCCCTTTACGTTGTGAGGTTTTATGTTACTCAAGCTACAACCAAACGGTTTGATTACGCTTAGGAATGACTTTTGAAACCTGAGAGATTTAATATAGCATTGACTAAGCCTTTCACTATATAGGTGATCTCCTAAGCCGAAAAAAAAAAAAAAAAATCACCTGGTCATAGCAAGATTTAAAAAAAAAAATCTGGTTCAAGTCAGAGGTTAAAGAAGAATCACTGGGATCATAAAGACGGATTATAGTTCACGCATTACGTATGTATTACAGTCCAATTTCTTATTCATACACCGGATATACCTAAGACAGTGCATTACTTAAGGTTTTCTGTTTCTTAGGTAGGTCTGGATACAGGTAGCTTACTAGTAATTAAGATGGAGCCACGAAATTCAAAAACCCATCGATGTTCCATAAAATATTTCCACTAATATTGTACACTACCTGACCATGTCTTTAGTATGGACGGTTTTATTCGTGCTAAAGTGGGGAAATGTGAAGGTGTGTGACACCATCTATTGTGCGTAGGAGGATTACTGGACCTTAGGAATGGACTGTGTATTTTATGTAGAGATTTAGATACGTTAAAGATAGAACCAACCAAAGCTAGTCTTAGTT
>NC_136977.1:40031032-40088532 GCF_032717465.1 Coenobita brevimanus
CTTGTCAATCTCTGATTTTTATCTTTAAACTTACTAAGGAATTTCAGTGGGTTATGATCGGTATAAATGACTATGGGGTCAAAACCAGAACACAAATAAAATGAAAAATGCTGTAAACCCAAAATCAAGGCCAAAAGCTCTTTCTCAATAGTTGAGTAGTTCTTTTGAGGTGGAGTGAACTTCTCACTGTAATAAGATACAGGGTGTTCAATACCCTGATCATCCTCTTGCAGTAAAACAGCCCCAGCTCCTGTATCACTTGCATCAACAGACATCTTAAAAGGCTTAGCAAAATTTGGAATAGCGAGCACTGGCTGACTTAATAGGATAGCTTTAAGTTTGTTGAAAGAGGATTCTCAGTTATCGGTCCAGACAAATTTAACTCCCTTTTTCAGTAGGTCTGTAAGTGGTGATACAAGAATAGAAAAGTTAAGAACAAATCTCCTGTAATAACCTACCATTCCCAAAAATCTTTGTAGCTCTTTCCTACTTTTAGGTCTGGGAAGATCACTTATAACCTGAACCTTAGCTCCTGGTGGTGCAACATGTCCATCACCAATTACATACCCAAGGTACTGAACTTTAGCTTGACCAAACTCACACTTTGATAAATTAGCTACAAGATTAGCCTGAACTAAACGCTCAAGAAATTTACTGACATGGCATAGGTGATCTTTCCAGTTGTCACTGAAGATTAATACATCATCAGTATAAACAACACACCCTGCCAAACTCTCTGTTACAACATTCATGAGCTTCTGAAATGTGGCTGGTGCATTCTTCATACCATACGGCATTACAGAACATGCAAAAGCCTTTCCTAGTGTTACAAAACATGAGATCTCCCTAGCACGTTCAGTCATAGGTACTTGCCAGTATCCCTTTAACAAATCAAACTTACTTATGTACCTAGCCTTTCCGATCTTGTCTATGCAATCTTCCACGCGAGGGAGAGGGTAAGTGTCTGTTTTGGTTATCTGATTAACACGTCTGTAGTCGATGCAAAGCCGCTGTGACCCACCCGGCTTAGGGACCAGAGTGACAGGAGAACTCCACTCGCTCTGACAGGGCTCAATCATCTTGTGGTCCAACAGGTAGCCAAGCTCCTTCTGGATGAGAGGAACTTTCACTGGGTTCACACGGTAAGGAGGCAATTTAATTGGCTTTGCGTCTCCAACATCGACATCATGCATCAACACAGTGGTTCTTCCTGGAGTGGCACGGAACACTTGCGGGTACTCCTGCAGTAATGCCGATAACTCTTGCCTTTCCTCGGGAGGTAGATGAGAAAGTTTAGTCTGGAGATCATTCATGATATCAGGATTCTTCCCCAAACTACCACTCAGGCTTATGCTGCATGGGAGAGCTTCACTTGCAGACTCGGGTGGAACAGCTACAGTGCAGACTGGATTATTTTCGTCCCGCCTGTGATATAACTTTAGCATGTTGATGTGACATAGTTGCTTGCTCTTTCTACGATCTGGTGTGGCGATGACATAGTTGACATCACTGAGTTTCTTCTCCACGAAATAAGGACCACTAAACTTGGCTTGAAGAGGTTGCCCATGAACCGGTAGCAGAATCAAAACCTGATCTCCTGGCTGAAAGTGGCGTAACCTGGACTTCTAATCATAACAAGTCTTCATCTTCTCCTGAGCAGCTCCTAAATTCTCTCTCGCCAGTTGTAAAGCAGTGGACAGCCGTTCTTTGAACTTCATCACATACTCCAGCAGGTTGACGTCATCTTCCTCCGACAGCCAGCATTCCTTGAGTAACTTAAGAGGTCCTCTTACTTCATGGCCAAACAGTAGTTCAAAAGGTGAGAAGCCCAGTGATTCATTTGGAGATTCTCTTGCAGCAAACACAACGAATGGAAGACCTTTATCCCAGTCTTTCTGATGTTCCAAACAGTATTTCTTGAGCATCGATTTGAGTGTTTGATGATATCTCTCCAACGCTCCTTGGGTCTGGGGATGGTAAGCTGAAGACGTGATCTGGGTGATGCCCAACTCTTTCAGAGACTGCTTGAAAACATTTGACATGAAATTACTTCCCTGGTCTGACTGTACCTCCTTGGGCAGACCAAACTTTGTAAGAACCCTAGCATTTCCTTAACCACGTTCTTTGCTGAGATATTTCTAAGTGGAATGGCTTCAGGATAACGAGTAGCCATATCAATCAGGGTCAACACATAAGAAAATCCTGAAGAAGTCTTAGGAAGAGGGCCCACAATATCCACCAACACACTGGTGAAAGACGCCTCAAAAGGAGGAATGGGAACTAGAGGTGCAACCTTTTCGGTCTGATTACACTTCCCCACAACTTGACAGGTGTGACAAGACTTACAATACCAAGAAACATCCCTGAAGATACCTGGCCAGTAGAAGTGTTTCAAAATGCGTGCCACAGTCTTCCTCACTCCAAGGTGTCCTGCCAAACTGGAATCATGAGCCACTCTAATGATATCCTGCCTACAAACACGAGGGATGACAACTTGATGTACAACCTCCCATTCACAGTCGGCTGATGCTGTTGGGGGTCTCCACTTCCTCATAAGTACTCCTGACTTTATATAATAACAAGTAGAAGCACCAGCTGACTCTTCCTCACTGCAAGCAGAGTTAGCTAGACCTTTCAACTCAGGGTCAGCAACCTGCAACTCAACCAACTCTTGACGAGACAAATTATCAACACTACGGGGTACTGCCTCATCTGGTGAGTGGTCCAAATTAGCAAGAAAAGCGTCAGCTAGGATAACATCATCATCATCATTATCCTCTAAATCACCAGTAACTTTAGACTTAGCCCTAGTGACAGCACATGCAGGGAACACATCAGGGACATCACAATCCTGGGACGCAGCCACTGGCTCACTAGACAACTGAGGAGCTGGACACACTTGACTTCCACCAATATCATTTCCAAGTAAGAAAGTTACACCTGACATTGGGAGTGTCTCAACCAACCCAACCATAACGGAACCATTAACAAAACCAGACTCTAAATTCACTCTGCACAGAGGGACAGAGAAGTAATTATTCCCTACACCTTGTAAGATTACAGTTTCATCAGAAGAATTAACATTAGAGCCTAGAACACTGGTCAGCATAAGGGATTGGCAAGCACCTGTATCACGATATATTTGAACTGATTTCCTGTCATTACTGTCCAGAGGACTGACAAAACCATCAGACAGGAAATTAGCACATGAACTCTTGAGAGTGTCACCCACGTTACTGCTCAAAAGAGGAGCTCCATCATGAGAATTTAAGTTACCCCTCAAAGCAGGTTCAGTTAACTCAGTTAAAGAATTCTGGGAACTCTCAAGAGTGGACACTAGACCAATTGACTGAATATTTAAAGACTCCTTTTTGTTCACATCACGCTGTCTCCTGAAACATTTCTCCGTAGTATGACCAAGCTTACTACAATAAGTACATTTACTTTTCTGAAATCTAGAGGTGAAGCTGGTATTTACTTCCTGAGAAACATCATCTTTATTCTCTTTCCTGTTACCTGTACTCTGAGTAGAGGCAACGTACTTACTCTCAGCTTTCCCTTTTTCTTTAGAATATCTCTTGCGAGTGAGAACATATTAATCAGCTAAAACTGCAGCATCAGACAAATTATCTATTCTTTTCTCATCAAGATATAGGCTTACATCTTTATAAATACACCTCTTGAAGTCCTCCAGCAAAATCATCTGCTTAAAAATACCAAAATCAGAATCCACATTCTTAGAATTTAACCACTGCTCTAACAGATCTTCTTTGATTTTTGCATATTCAACATGGGATTGCTTATCTTGCTTGTAAGTTGTCCTAAATTTTACTCTATAAGCTTCAGGAACAAGCTCATAAGCCTTAAGAATCAAGCTCTTAAGGAAGTACAAATTTTGCTGATTGTATATTCTTTGTGTGTGTGTGTGTGTGTGTGTGTGTGTGTGTGTGTGTGTGTGTGTAGGAAAATACGTATATCGAGACTGAAAAGCTACGTCTAACATACAGCAAAAAATCAAGGTGTAATATGCAGATTAAACTTCTAAGCAATCCCAACCCTCTAATACTAAGGCCCCAGAGCACCTGTTAATTAAAACCAGGTGGTGGTGCGTGGCGGGCATTATTAAGTGAATCAGCACCTTCGTTTTTTTTACTAACTATTGTTTATCAGGCTCCTCTGGGAGGAGGTTAGCTTGATAGATGGATGGCCTTGGTACTTTTACTTTCAACTCTCTCTCTCTCTCTCTCTCTCATCTTTTGATTTAAAAAAAAAATGCATGCATAGAGTAAGTATGTGGCTGTATGCCCAAATTTCCTTTTCCATATTATTCTACTTTCTGCCGATCCTATAAAATTCCTTCGGGTTTTTCATTCCTGCAAGGTATTACTTCCTCTCTTGTTTCCTGTACGGCAAATGCCGGAGGGTCTGGAGGGTGGGAGAGAGAGCCTTCTGCTGTGCTATCCTTTTCTCCTGCTCCTATGCACTATATTAGGATTAAGGCCGGACCGCCTCGTAGGGACCGTAAGGTCTATGTGGTCTGTGTATCTATGTAACTCTATGTAACTCTTTCTCTCTTTCTCTTGTCCCACGTTTTCTTCTCACCACCCTTCCCTCCACCTCCCCATCTACGGCCTTCTCCCTCTCATCTCTTCCCCATTTTACTCCTTATCCACCTTGTCCTCTCCCATTCCACCATTCTCTCCCATTTTCTCCCATGCATACCCTCCCAACCTCCACTTTCACCGTACCATTTGTTTTAATTTGCATAGTGTAGTACGTGTGTCTAACGAGACCATTATATTGTGTCTTGCCTTTACTACCAATAACTCCCTCGCTACCAAGTAACGATCCCCTTCTTTTCTACGACACACCACTCTGTTAAACTGTATCCTTCCTTTATCACCCCATCCCAACTCAGTAACGACCCCCTCTACTGTACTTCTCTACAACATTTTCATTTAGACAATACTACCACCACGACTACTACTCCTTACACTACTACTGCTACTACTACTACTACTACTACTATTTTTTTCCAAAAAAAAAAAATATATATCACCTCCATCCATTGGGGAATTATATTGTGAAGATCAAAACCAACCTTCCTGATACAGTTCACCATTTGGAGTTGTAATGTGAAGGTTAACACTAACCCTCATATTACAATCCGTTGGCCCCAAGCACACCAACGGCTGTGGTTACAAACCATCTACTATTACTATTATTATTTTATTTTATATTTACTGATATTACAGTGTATATAAAGACATTAAACTATTGGAGTCGCTGGTCTATGCGACTCTCGACCACTGTAGCTTCGTAATCCATACCCGCCAGAGAGACAGGCCTGAGGGCTGATGATCTTGTGCCCCTGAGACACAGCAGAGCAGACCTCACGAGGGAGAATGACAGTCGACGTCTCATCCAGGCCATAACAGAACTCTGCGGTTGACGTTACTTCTCAGAAAGAACCTCTGCCAGTCTCGAGTAGAATCTCACTGCCTCTGGACCCATCCCACCTGTTGTTGTGAACACAAGAGCAGCGAATCGACCGTGGTCCACATGTTGGATCCTTTCTTGATAATTCCTATTTTTTTCTTGTTCATTCCTCTTGTGTGCAGCTTCGAGAGACAGTTCACGATGACATGCTGCCATGGGATCGAATATCCTGATGTCGAAGAACGCCCTCTGTCCACGTGTCCAGAAACCTCGAGCACTGACCTCCACTCTTGCGTCATTTGATGTGTTTGCTGTTCTGTGGGTGAAGTGCTCGCCGTCCAGGGGTAGCAGAGCTGGCTCAATTGTGACATCATGGCATATTTCCTGAAGCATTTTGGCAGTGAGGTCGCGTACTTCATCGTGTCGGATGCAAACAAAGCCTCCCTTCTTGCAAACCATTGCATGGTTTGCATCAAAGGCAATGCCACAGGCACAGTGTTGAGGTAGGTTCTCTATTGGCCACCCATATCTCAAGGCTACGGCGTCAATAAATTCTTGTTTGTTGAAGTGGAAGCCTTTTGTCTTGAGAGGCAGGGTTGTGAGCCAGTTCGATGCCCCAACCTTCTGTGCAATTTCAACTCTTCTGCACTGGTCTGGTGTTAGATGTTCGATTATGTGCTGCAGCTGGTCTTTTTGTCTTGCTTCACGCTCCTTGCTTATCTGTGTCTTTATATCTTTCTGCCTTTGGTGGTCGATTTCACTCGTCTCAACCTGGGCGCAGATCTTCTGTGACAAGGATTCGGTGAGCCTGAGTGATGTTCTGTGTTCGTAGCTTGCCACGGCTACTGGATTTATAATGCCAAGGCCTCCCATCCTGGGTGGTAGTGCTAAAAGGTCCCTATCTTCTGGTGTGGGGATGTGGCCATTGGTTAGAGCTGGGAGGAATGAATCCTTGATTGCAACCTCCAGTGGTTGTAGCAGCAGCTCGATGTCTGGTATGGTCCTCATCACGAAGATCCACTTGTGCTTACACCATAGGTAAATGCACTGTATGCTGCATGGGGTTCTGTTTTCGCGTGGCTGGATAGTGTATGAATTTCTTCTACCCATGTCTTTACCTTATCACTCATATATTTGTCTTTGAATTCCTTGGTTCCAATCACAGCCTCTAGAAGCCTCTGACCTTCCTTGGTCACTATCGCGTTTGTGTCTCTAAATGCTTCCTGTGCATCTTGATAGTAGGCTGGTTTCACGATCAAGATGGACTTACTTGCATTAGGGTAGTAACCTACTTCAGGGCCATGAGATGTTATAAGGTCCCACCATTTCCTCACATCCTCAACCTTGCCAGCACCCAAGAGATCATCTGCATAGGCTACCTGTTTTACATTGGTGGCCTCGTATTTGATCTGTTGTTGCAGCACTGTCATCGCCAAGGCGTACATAGCCATGACAACGGGGTCCCCCTGGGTAGTTCCTTCTGTGGACTGGATTACACCATCGTGAGCAGCTGTCTTACCCACAGTGTAGAGGTCTGCTGGTTCTTTGTAGATGTTTTCCACATATTGGGCAAATGTTGGGCATTTAACCTTCATATTGTGCAGCATTGCCTCCCGGTTGATGGAATTAAATGCATTTGAGGCATCAACTAATAATACTGCCTGACAGTCCTCTTCTCCAAATATTATCCTCATGGAGTGAACTGCTGCCTCACCTCCTGCCTGCTGCCCTGCACACACTTGGAGGTTGCCAACTGCCTGCTTCACATCATCTTTCACCACCTCCATGATGCATTTTCCTATAATCCGTCTTAAGACTTCACCCACCCCGATGGGCCTGCATCCAGGATTCTTATCAAGTGGGATTAGTCTGCAAGCCGTCAGTGCTTCAATGTTACTGCACTGACTTGAAGCCAGCTTCCTCGCCAGTGAGGCAATGGTGTTACATAGGTCTGTTGCTGCCTCCCCAAACTTGATGTTACTGAGGATTACTCGCCAAGATTTTGCATCCAGGCCTGATGGTCCTTCCCCTCCCTGTGTGTGCATTGTCTTCCGCCACACCATATCTCCAGTTATCCTGTCATATATGATGGGATTGGGAGGAGTGTAGTTGCCGTCAAGCTTTGACTGGGCACTTGCTTGTCGTGCAGTCGGGTGTTTTTTCTTTAGTTGTTGCATTGTTTCATCTGTCAGGTCAAGTACTCCGTTTGGTGATTCAGTTGACAGGGATCTTGTTGCCATCGGATCTTCCCCTGTCTCATCTTGCTGCCAAAAATCCTTGCCACATCGTTGGTATTCTAATTTTTTCTGCCCCGGTTGTTTATTCTCATCTGCAAGGCCCGTGCTTCCTCAAGTAGATTGTCGATTTCACCTATTTTCCATGTTTCAACCCTCCTTTGAATGGCCTTAATATTTTCTGTAATGCTAGCTCTTGGGCGGGTCATGTTGAGGAAGAGATGTGATATTAGTGCAAGGACCTTAAGAGAGAATGAGGCAATGGGTGAGTTATTGTTGTAGTTGGCTATCAGGCGAGTGATTTCCTTGATTATCTCAGTTGTAGCATTGCATTTGGGAGGTTCAAAAAGGTTACTTGATGACCATCCAACTATTTCATTATATGTTGTGTTCACCCAGGTTACTGCATTTTCTCGGGATTTGCCCATCCAGTATGAGGGACGACCTTCTAGCACAGACCTGTGAGGCTGTTCTGCTTCCTCGTTGTTTGTGTCACTACAGTTCTGAGGAGGTATAATACCTGGATGATTCACTCTTTCATGCACTCCTCTATGGTGGTCTTCATCCTGAGTTTCATTTCTATTATAAACTTCATGATGTTCCTCATCCCCAACTTCACTACTATTCACTTCTCCATGGTGATTTAACCCACCCAGCGCTTCCATATCTCTCGCATCTTGGCGTCCATCCCTATCCCTCGCTTCACCACGGGGTCTTTTACCACCACGCATGTCTGTGTGATCGTGCATATTGTCAGTGACCCCCCCATCAATTTCCATGTCACCAATCTGTCGCCTGCCATGTTGGAAGCGGTCAAGTGCCGCTTCTGGTGGGCTGTGATTCCCTAACACATTCATACAGAAAGGTCCCATCCTACAGTATGTACACAGTGACCTGTTTGTTGCACATGAGCACCTGATACACTTATGCTGCCTACTGGAGCACTGACAACAATACTGTGGCATGGCGATGGTGTTTTTATACTGTGGTACAGTATTAATAATAATAATTATGGTTACTTTTTGTAGTACTCAAATGAAAATTAAGTATAATGTTACTAGAACTACTGTTTTACTATACGAATTTTAAATTTAGATTTGATATAAATGAAGAATGTGCTTGTTTTACTTCTGTTTTTGTAGATAATACTGTATGATTAAGTTATGAAGTAGTTTGCTCGTTTTTCTCTAGTTTTGCATATTAGTTAATATCTAATTGTTCTGTCTTATATTAATAATTGACTGAACTGATAATGTTATTTATTTAAAGTTTGATATGAAGTAAAACTACGCTTCTTTGTTTAAGGGTTAAGTAGGTGGCCAATGGGTGTGGTGCAATACTGTGGAGCCTTGTTTATTGGTGATGGGTCTTCAGGCGTTAATGTGTAGGGGTGAGGGTGGTGTATGGCGTAGCGGCAGTGTGTGTGTGTGTGTGTGTGTGTGTGTGTGTGTGTGTGTGTGTGTGTGTGTGTGTAGTTTAGTGATATTGGGTCTTCGGACGCTATGGTATAGGGGTGAGTGTGGTGTGGTGTGTGGTGCTGGGACAGTGTGTGTGTGCGAGTGTGTGTGTTGGAGTTGTGACATGTGATGTGTGGTTGTGGTGTGTTGTGGGGGTAAGATAGAGGCACCTTGGTTTACTAAGGCACATTAGCATTAACAAGGTTTGTTTAGTATTTCTTTTGAATATAAGAGAATTTTGAGAGGGTTGAGTAAGTAGTTCTAGTTTGTATTTTTATGGAGTTTACATTAGTCCTATTATATAGATAGTATATTAAAAATATCCTTATTACTATTGTACTTAATAATAATGGTTTATTTAAAACTAGGGTACTATGTTCAAATTTGTTATTTAATTGAAGTTATATTAATTTTATATATTAAAATTAAAGTTTTAATTATTACTGTGCTATTTATTACTATATTATAGATTTATCTACTGTGATTGGTTATATATTTGTACGATGAGATTCTATGTTTACAACGCAGGGTGGTAACCATAAAACCAAACCATACGTGCTCCCTACGTGTCAAGTGGGTTGGTGGAGGGTTAGTGCCCCTCCCTGTAAAACAAAAAACTCAGAGTCAAATGGCCACCCCGTACGGGATTATGGTGTCTGGCAATAGATAGATAGATAGACAGAGATTCTATGTATAATATGTTTAATAGTTATTTAAGAATAGTCTGTGTGTGTCTGTATGTATGATGTGTTTACATTACAGTGTCATCTAAGGTGTGTGTAAGATTCCCTACCTAAATGTTTTTGTATGCCACACTTCTATACCACCTGGCTATGCTGGTGGTGTGTATGTAAGAGATTGTTGTATAGTTAGCGGTAGTTGTTGTTATATTTAGTGTTTGATACAGTGTTTATAAATCGTACTATTAGGTGGTGTGTATGCTAGTGATCAGTGGGTAATATTCAGTGTGTGGTAATAGCTGATGTGTTAGGGAAAGGGAGTTAATGCTCCAAGGATAATGGAGTGAGCAAGAGGTGTGTGACAGGCATCCCACGTCTCATTGTTATTTGTGAACAAAGGTAATAACTGAAAAATGGGCTTCAGAGAGGTACAGTACTTATTTTTTAAGTGAGGGTGGCGATACTTATATTCTGGGTGTGTGGGGCAGCGCACATGTGGTGGCGGATGTCACGGGGTTTTTGAGAGTATACAGTATTAAAGAATAATGTTCAATAATACTTGAGAACAGGACAAAGAATTGACTTTTGAAAATCAAGCAATGATTACTTTATGCTGGCTTACTTTGCCGATTCTCTAAGGACGAGAATTTATAAACTTTCTCAACAGTACACAGCAGAGATTAATTACTCGCACGTGCTGTTTATTGGTACTGTTAGCCTCTGGAGAAAGTGACTCCACCTCTGACAATCAATATCTAATGCTAAGATAAACAGGTTCTTGCTGGTGCATTAAGACGTGTCAGTGGTTAATGAATGATGTCAAACACTCATTATGGATAACCTGACAGAGTGAACCCTTTTATGCTGATGGGGCGTGTGTACTAGCAAGAATGATTATATTTGGCGTGATTGTTATTGATTTTGTTTGATAGAGTTTAGGAGGGAACAGTGGTAGATTATAGGAGCAAACAATACACCGACTATTGTTCAACTTTGTCAGTAGAGGAATCGCTAGGATTTTGGACAGACATACGAGCAGTCATGGTGCTGATCCAGCTTATAACTTACGATTTGGTCAGTAATGTGATGTACTTTATGCTCGTTTTACTTTAACTTGGTCTATAATTGCCCTCTTCCCATCGAGAATGCCGAGCTGTAACAATAGAATAATCGTAGAACATGATGTTAGTCAGGAAGAAGTGCCATGGAAAAAATGTAAAATCGTAGTATCGTCCTTTTCCTTCACTGACCTACGTGATATAAGCTGCAAAAGAACGAAAATCTTGACCAAGTTAAAGTGAGACGAGTACAGTATCGAACAGTTCCCTGCAAGCCGGTGATTAGTTTGCTAAACCCTTCAGTAATGCATCTTATTTACCTTGTTATTACTTTCCCCACACGACTATAAAGCTTAGGAGAGACACTGGGTGAGGGAAGGGTTAGAATCAAGTCCCACTAACCATACAGGTATTTTCCAACAGAGGCTCATCGTAAGTTAAGAAAAAATAAAAAGTCTTGCTACCTAGGTCCAAATTTTAAAATACGTTCCCTGGCTGAAGTGGCTGAGATACATAAAATCGTCTTGTCTCAGCCAGAATAACACCCAGAAGAAGAGTTTACTGATATGGCTTTCCCTTTCACTTTCCCTTGACTGAGTAAAGTTGTCCAGTATTAGCCAACACAAAATTCCAAAGTGTGAGTCAGCCGCTGGACGGGGTAACAATGTAATCTTAGGACAGCTGTGCGGAGGGTGAGGTGGGGGAGGGGAAAACAGGACACGCACGCACGTACGTACGCACGATCCCACCCACCAAAGCACGCACGCACGCACGCACGCACACACACACACACACACACACACACACACACACACACACACACACACAGGGGGAGAGATTGTTGTAACGATGCTTAGGGTCAAGAGTCATCGAAAGCCTCTCTCTCTCTCTCTCTCTCGTTTTATTCTTGCCACTACACGGCATTTTACTTGGTAAAGGAAAGTGTCTAAGTAATGAAAAAAAATTGTCTAAACACCAGTTCGAAAAAAAAAAAAAAAATCTGATAGTAAAAATAAACCAACAGTAGAAAAATGTTAAGCTCTTCAGTTGGATGGTACAGTCAAAGACAAAAGTCGTGTCGCGGTTTTGTCCAAGGATTAAGTGAAACACCTGAAACATTAAGAGAGCTCTACCACAGTTACATGTTCGTGGTTGGCTAGCCTGACTTCGTCAAGCTTCATATCTTCTGCTGATGGGATGACGGTATGAATGAACCCATGAAATTCCGAAGCCTTAACATCGACTCGCAAAAATTGCTGATTCCAAACTTCGTTATGAGAGACGAAATGCCAACGGTTAGGCGATGATCACCTGACATTTCATCTTACATCTTACCACAAAACGTCTGCAGACCTGCTATACCATGGTATGGAGAGGTCAAGCAACATGCATCCAACTAACAGGAATATGAGAGGTGGCATGATCTTCCTTTATTTACGGGAAATGAATCCTGAACAGAAAGCTCAAACATTTGGTACAGGCATAACCATAGAAAGGTGGATTAGGATTTCAGAAGGAAGGCACAACGGAGAACCGTCATCATTCAGGTCGTCCTCGTTTTACCACAACACTATAGGACGAGGAAATAATCACAACGATGGAAGCCGCACCCGCAAGCAGTGTTCACGCCGTAAGAAACGAAGTGCACCTAGAATGAAGCACACGAACAGTTGTGTGTAAACTTCGGTCGTCTGGTTTATGTGTTCGAACTCGTCCGTGGTTTTCAGTTTGACAGCCACTCTAAAAGAAAAAAAAATCATTTATAACAGAGTAACTGTTCTCATGTGTTGAATACTACAGTATAGTGAATTTTGTTTTACAACACTTAAATAATGTCCCAGGACATAATTATCAACTTTATTAGTTAATTTACAGTGTAAATAATGATGGAGAACTGACTTCCGAACACCTATTAAGCTGACTTATAACGATAATGTTGGCATAAAAAAAGATGACAAACTCTTCATCAATACTAAATAAAAAGAGCAGACAGAAAGATTTAACAATTACGTAGTTTAGTTTCGGTATGTTACAAAAAAAATTATATGCTGGCGTCCACAGGCTGGTCACCTGGAGCAAATGGCAACTCAAGTCAGTGCTACCAACCGATCGTTCGACACAGAGCAGACCGCTCCAAAACTATAGTCTTTCAGCAGATATTATCATCAAATTTCACGACACGACTTTTGTCTTTGACTGTACATTATTTCATTTTTCCTATCTCAGACGGTTTTTTTCATCTTCGGACAGATTCTGGAATTGGTAGGGGGTTTGATATACAACCCTAAAGAACCCCTTCACGTGAGAAGATAATCCCAAAGATGAATAAAATCGTCTGACGGTAGCAAGAATACTTTTTAAAAGACGCCATTTTTCCTCCAAAGCGTTGAATATTAAAAGTGATCTGACTCGTAAGAACTCGTGCCGGGACGGGAAAAAAAAATAATAATAATTCAGCCCAAATACGGCATTCTAATAACTCCTGATGATTTTATACTGGATAAACTTCTCGAAATGAAGGGGTTGCACTCAGCTTTGATTAACCCTTTTACTGGTACAGGCTATGCTTCATGTAGTAAAATCGTCTGGTAATAAAGTGTAGTGTGTTGTAAGTACTGTAGTAGTGCTAGGCTAGGCCTTTGGGAACGGACTGCTAAACCTATGCCGATGTTGGACGCAAGAAAAAAATAAATTGTGAAAAATGTTTAATAGTTCTGGTAAACAAATCGGGGCCCTTTTTCTGGGCACCAAAATGTGAAAAATATTTAATGTATACAAGTCGGTATCCATGTCGGGCACCGTTATGTAAGAAATTTCTGGTAAACAACTCGTAGGTCGTTACTCTTCCATAAAGTTGTCTTTAAGTAAAGCAAACAAGTCTCATAAAGTTAGGTGAAACGTAACTTAACCTTAACTCACCTACAATAACTATTTCTCTTCTATCTTATAGCTAATCCCCCCTTGAATTGGCCAATTCGTAAAGGTTACTTAGCTAGTGAAGAGGGAGTGATCGATAACCGATGACGATGAGGCTGCTTAGTGTCATTGCTTGAGCAAGCAAGCGTCCTTAAGGTGCGTATGTACAACCGTGCTAGCTTGAGAAAGACTAGGAACAGAGTGTTAACTCCACAAGGTCTGGGAGCAGAGTGAGTGAACGCGGCAAGCCCCAAGTTCCCAACTTTTCATCGAATTGTGGGTTGCCAACTGTTATTTAATTACAGTTCTAAATACAGTTAGATTACATCATAATATGTACAGGGCGAATCTAAGAAATTAATCTTAGTTTTACTTAAACTAAAGTTAGACCAAATATTCCCTTAAACTGTGTAAATATCTTAATTCCACATCTGCTTAACGCGAGAATCTTTCCCTACTCGCCACGTCATCTAACGCGCAGACGCAGTTTAAGTCAGTGGAAAATTCCATATAATTACATGTATTTACAATGTATAGATGTCCACGAGGGTTAAACGCAGTAGCATTTAATTTATCAATAATAAGAATTATTAAAGAGAACGTAATTTCTGGGTTATAAAAACCGTTTGAACAATTAACAACGGTCTCAAGTTTTTCTCTGCCTTTAACCAGGGATACCTATGATAAAAGTAGAGAGTGCAACTGCTCTGGGGGGAAATATTTCCCACATAAATAAACTACAGAAATATATCATAGTGGTTACCTCTTCAGGCCGATGACGTATTTCCCGGTTTGTAATCGCCAGACAGGTTCACTGAGTCCAGGAAAGACTTCTGCCGGTAGTAAGGAAGGGATGATGAAAGTTAGACCTGACACTTCCACTTCGAAATGTCTTTTAACTGCATAAAATCGTATGGTGGTGGCAAAAAGTAAAAACAGCCTAACTTGTATAGTTTCCTCTGGCTCTGAGAAATTAACTGCATGATTAGTAGTTTACTAAATACCCTGTGCTACACATCAGTCACCCCTAACTTAAGTAGCATAACTTTTAGCTTGCAGGAATAAATCGGTAGAAAACATAACAGTACTAAGTGTTAAATCATAAAAATTGATCAAGTTTGAACAGTCTCGTGCCGCGATAAGAAAATTAGCTGCATGGTTAGTCAAGTGTGAGCAAATACCCTTTTTTGTCTCTGTTTTTCGTATATGCTGGGCGGGTCGTAAACTGAAATGAGAGTTCATTTTATTCATGCGATTGATGCATCATATTCGCACCGCAAGCAACAAGGCTGCATCCGCTCTGAAACTGCTTTGGGGAAAGGGAAAATCCTGTACTTATGCATTTTTTTTTATTCGGTATTGAAATTTATCATTGTTATTGTTACTTTTATCATTTTCATCATCATTGTCATCGTCATCATCATCTTCATCACTACCATCATCATCATTATCATCATTGTCATTGTTACTTTTATCATTTTCATCATCATCGTCATCATCTTCATCACTATCATCATCATCATTATCATCATTGTCATTGTTACTTTTATCATTTTCATCATCATTGTCATCGCCATCATCATCTTCACCGTCATCATCATCGTCACCGTCATCATCATCATCCTAACCTACTTTCTCATATGATAATTAACCTTGACACATGTGGCCATATACTTTACTCTTTACCCAGAACAACCTTTGACACACAGATGCTTATCATGAGTCACACCTGGCTCACGAATGGCACCTGCAGGTCGTGATAAGTGTGCAGAGAAGGGGGGAAAGTGTTAAGAAAAAGTGCGTTCTGTAGTCAAGGATGAAAATTTGCTTAATATTTCAATCTGGCATCTAGGTTTCCTCGGCTGGCCAATATTCCTGAGCCGAGAGAGGCTTGATGTGTTTTTCTGTCCATAAATGATACTTTTCATTAATGTCATATAGGAGAGTGACGGATATGTCTGAAGTGTGAAGTAGACGAATCGGAACTTGTGCCTCCGACACTACATTTATGATTCGCTTCCAGTACACAGAGGCGATTACATGACTATATGAGCGTGTATAGGAGTGTTGTGTGCTGTTCGATGAAGTGGATCGCTGCAGAGGAAGAGCAGATACCCATGGAGATTCGACCCTTTCACGATCTAGCATCGGGCATGGGAGGCCTACAAGCACCTCATTATGAATTCAGCTTTAATAATGCACTTGAATGATCTTTTGCAATTACTTGTATTTTAGTAAAATGGACAGTGCTTGCAAAACTGAGAGAGAAGTAACCCATAAGAAAAGAGAATGATTGCTGTAAGCGGGTAGGGTCATGCTACATGATGCTACTCGCCACTGAGAGTTCTCCCGAGGTCCAGAGGTTAAGAAACTACCTCGATTGCTGTGCCATATATAGAATCAAACTGGCAAGGAAGAGATATTGAAATTCCAGCGTCAGCCCACGAGATTACGACCCTGTGCAACATTACAACCTGTGCAACAATATCAACATAAGATTGAAAAATTGAAGAGACAGTAAAGGACCCCACAACAGCTGGGAAATGATCAAGCAGAGGGCATAAGTAGAAGATTTAAGTACAGGGAGAAACAGCTCATCAGGGGAGAGGTGAAGTGGCACACTGGAGAGAGGGAAGGGTAGAGCTGTGAGGCGGGAGGCTGGGCCTGGTGTGTAGGCGGTCAGTTTGGTGGAAGAGCTGGTTGAGTGAGGATGTACGCTTTTCTTCTCCATCCGATCACACCACACTTGGACTCTGTATTCACCCCGTCCGCTCTTGGATAAATTTTGAACTTTTGGTGCATTTGTTTGTTACAGTATATACCTCAGAACTTTGAGCGTATCTAGCATTTAATTCTACATTCTTAGTCATACAGTACCGATTTAATATTGAATTTTAGACTCATAAAACCGCACATGGTTAATCTTATTTTATATTTGTCTGTCGACCCTAAGCACATCTGATATTTACATGGTGAATCCAGCACTTACTTCTGAACTCTTAGCCACGTGGCTATTAAACTTCGTGCCTTATCAGATTAATGCGGTGCAAGGAATGGGTTAGCCACTTGGAAGTGATGCACGTATTTTCTCCAGCATGACCTTCTAAGGGACGCAGATTCCTTATGGAGGAAAGAAATTGCAGAAAAAGAATAGATGTCTCCATGGACTAAAGTGCTGTTTATTTTGAAGGTACTGATAGCAATTGCGTCTAAATATAATGAGATACCAGTTGAGTTTAAAGACAAGTGAGACACCAGAAAAAATTTAAAGACAATGTGGTACCAGTACTGATATATCGATAATTAGAGGCTGGTGAAGGTGTAGCGACGTAACAATGATTCCGTCAAAGAGGCCACGGATGGAGTGCCTAGACGGAGGTACGACCACCTTGCTGGCTGGTGATGCAGTGGACAGTAACAACAACCGAAGTGACACCTGCGGATCGACTTCTGGTAACAGGAAGAGCGACCATTACGACAGCAAACACCACGGCAACACACACCACGAAAACGACCACTACGACGGCAAGCATCACCAAAGCCATCTTTGCGACAGCAAACACCAGGACAGGGATCACCAGGACAGAAAGCATCAAGGTCAGGGTCGGGTGGGCGTGGGCTGTAGGCGGCCAAGGGTGTGTGCTGTCAAGTACCAGCTGAGGCCCAGGTCACTTAAGGCGCGTTACTTGCGTGACCCTGACTGGAGCCTGCAGGATGCCTTGGATCATAAGCCGCGTACACCCCCGTTGTCCAGGTACCGCAGGAAGACTGCTAACTCCCGCGAGAGATATCGTATGCGGCAGATCAACAATGCCTTCGAGAGCCTGCGTGGCATGCTGCCCTGGTGGGTGTGCCAGCGCTGGGCGGCCACCGACATGACCAAGATCGCCACCCTGAGGCTGGCCTCAGCCTATATCAGGTCCCTGCGGGACATTCTGGACGGCAACGCCCCCCAGGACACCTGCGGCTGGGTCCTCTCCAGCATCTTTGGTGAGGAACGCAAGTCCCAACAACTAGAGGTCACCCATGTCGATGCTGATGGCGTCCCCAGTAAGGCGAAGCCGCAGCCGCAGCAGCAGCAGCAGCAGCAGCAGCAGCAGCAGGTGGCCCAGGACACGGACCTGTTCACGCTGCTATGCGGCACCGGGGAGGCCACACCACTGGACGACCTAGATACGTTTTCTGCTGGCCCGTCAGACTCACTCACCGACCCTGTTAAGCTGTTCATCAACTGTGACCCCGACATCCCATGGCAGCAGCAGCAGCAGCAGCAACAACAACAAACGCTCGTCACTTGACACCCCCTTACATACTACACACGCACACATACACACATGCACAAGCACACTTGAACCGTGTTTGCTTATCAGACAGTGGTTAGGTGGAGAAAAATTATCATGACTGATGTAGTGGTTATGACACAGACAGTGGAGTAGGAGTACAGTACCTGACAGTGTTCATTTACTCAACTGTGTTAATGGCCCATTCATTATTTTTCTTATCGTCATCATCAAAACCCTTCTAACTCAATTTCCCACTAATGTAATGAGTTAGAATACAGAAACAGAAATAAGAAATTATGTGTACAGTACAATCTCGTTCATAAGTAGGGATACACAACTGCTCGTATTATCAACTGTAGTGTCCACTGCTGATGAGATACGGAGCGATTTCAGTTACTGCCTGGTGCACTGCTCATCACTGCACCAGGCAGTAACAGAAATAGTGCCACATCTCACGTGTAGTGGACCTTACGTAAGACTAAACGGGTTGATGTGTATCCCTTATTATGAACGCGGCTCTCCTTCTCAGTGTCATGGAGTTTATTTTTCTAGGAATCTTGTGTTATATATCTGAAATTAAATGTATGGCCATATTCTCAACACGGAGATACAAGGCAGATTTATGCAAGCCCCAAATTCTGACAGTCATTACGCATGTTGTGGCTATTAGATGTGTTTAGTCCACCTGCCACACTCTAGAGCGCATTTATCATCGAGGTAGTGAAGTGAAACAGTTTCCTCTCATCTCAGACTTCAAAATGGCTCTCAGAAATTAGAGGCTTACTTAAATCATACTGTATTACAGCTTATAAAAAAATGATATATCTTAAATCTTTTCTTTACGCTAATTACAACGTGGTTTTATTTTGGTTAAGAAGAACTTGTCTCATTAAGGGCGATAAAAATGATCTAATCCCTTCATAATGAGATATCTTTATCAGAGCAAAATTGTGCCTGGCGTAAGCAACAATAAAAAAAGAATAAAGGAGGACCAAACATGAGGTTAGCTGATGTGGTCTGTTTGCTTCAGTGAACGTACAGTAGGCTACAGCTGCGGTCAATAATCCCTTTACACGTCTGAAATTCCGAAATAATGGAGAGATTACAACCCGTCCATCCCGTTTAAGTATTGATAGTTAATCCAAGATATCATTAGGCTTTGGCACGGTTTTGAGGCAGTGTAAACGAACTAATGACAGCAACTGAACATTTATATTTCTCCTGCTGGCTTTAGTGATACTTGTTTCTTTTTGTAAATGTTTATGCAGAACATAGATTATATTTTATGGTAGCGTAACATGAATTAAAGGAGTAATGCTCCTGTGTTAAATATATTTTCTCTGTAGTTAGGGTAAGAACAATCCTAACAAATTCACTGACGTCTTAGGTTACAGTGTCATCCGTATTCTCGTAAGTTAAGGAGGCTTCCTGGCATCTTTAACTTTATTTCCTTATCTATACTATTTTTTCATCGAGGCGAAGATGCACTTGACAGGTTGGTGATGATTAGCTGAAAGCATCAATACTTCATAGTCTCTTTACTTGTTAGCATTATTAATTAACAACATATATCTGAGGGGGATTTTTGGGGTTAGTAAATGTCATACAGACATGTTTTGCATTCAGCCAATCATCACCAACCTGTCAAGTGCCTCTTCGCCTCAATAAAAAAAAACTGAGTATAGTTCGTCAATATTTCCTTATATATGCAATCAGTGTTGATATAGTACTGATAAATATAGCATACATGAGAATAAAAACACAAAATTTTTAAATCGTAAAGGAGATAATGCTAGAAAACCTCCCAGGGTGACGAGAATTTGGTCCCCGTGTGTTTTCCATGAGTACCGGTATGTAATTTTATACTATTGAGGTATAATTAGGTATATATAATAAGAGTATATTAATTTGTGATGTGAAGAATGTTCCTGTACAAGAAAATGGTTTGCCCAATTACTTATGCAAGCCGAGGGTTTGCGTCGGCCTTAAGTCTATCTGTGTGTGTGTGTGTGTGTGTGTGTGTGTGTGTGTGTGTGTGTGTGCGAAAAGTCTTTTCACCTTAACCTGGCCCAGATTTTCTTCCTTTGCGGTTTATTTCACGTGGTTTTGTGGTTGGATTCAGACAGTACTATGATTGTAGATCATATTCTTAGCACTTCTTAGTGATTAGAGCCATGTTCTAGATGCTTTTGCATCTCAGCCTTCAAGATTGATGGTTGACAATTTTAGGCCAGGTTAGAGTGAAAGAAGTATAGTTAACTACGTCAAAAGTAAGTCTAGTCATGATATTCTATGTGCCATATTGTTAACACTTCCAGACTTGTGCCTTGGGTGTTGTAGTTCCTGGGTTAGAGATGGTGGTTGTGGTTGTGATTGTTCAGCCATCTCACCGTAAGAGGCCTCCCATAACTCTGACTTCATAAGGTTTCTCTACAAAATTAAAAGAAATGTGAAGTTACAGTGCAGCGATGATGGATTAATTTGTGAAGCAGTTGTTAGGTAGGTCTGTACATGGCAGAGGTGGTGTATAGGGTTAAGTGGGGATTTGTGTTATGGTAGGGGCAGGAGTCTGTCTGTGTGTGTGTGTGTGTGTGTGTGTGTGTGTGTGTGTGTGTGTGTTTTGCTTAGAGTACCTCATCTCACCACTCCTGCCTTTATATTCAACTCTCTTCTCCAATATCTCATCTCCTGTCGTACTTAATTCTACATCCATTTAGCAAGATTATTTCTTCACTGCCTCTGTTTCTTTTGCTTATCGTTTATATTTCCTGCCTTGTATCTGAGGTTTTTGGTTTCCTTTTGTTCTCTACCGTTTTCTCCGTTAGTTGTTAACGTAGTTTTCATTTTCAGTTTGCTTCAGTCTGATATTGCCATGGAAAGGTTCATCCATTTCCCTTCGTTCCATTGCCTACCAGTAAATTTGAGCTTCATGGCCTCAGTTGCTCCCTTCTCTTGTTCAAAAATCATCACGTCGGTTGTCCTCCACGTCATTCTCGTAGAGTATGTTCATCAATTCGTCTGTCTTCATCTAGATCACCCTCTTATCCACTGAACTCGCTTCTTACTATACCTCTTACTAACCCCAACTATTCCCACTGTCCGTCCCGCCGAAGCAAGGTTCTCCTTTGGGCTCCAGTAATCTCATTCACGTCCCTCATGCTTCATCTGTTATTTATTTATTTTTTTTTTCACAAAGTTATGTTATTGACTGCTTACCTCAATACTATGGCGTGTGACGTGAGTTGTCGCACAGTAGATTCTCTGTTTCGTCATCATCATCATCATCATCATTGTTTATCATCGTCGTCTCATCATTTTATTTTTTTACATAGGGTGGCAAGAATCTCCTGTAGAAGCCACAGAAGGAAAGTTGGTTTGAATAAGGAGGTCCCTAAAGAATATCCCGTGATGCCTCCATTCACTCCCCCAATTATCCTTCAAAATACTGTACATTTCCTTCTGTTTAAATTATAGGCTGTGTGATTTCTTGTTTAAGCCTTCTGTTGGTGTATTATTTCTTTTCTTACATGCATCCATGGAGATACATGTAGCTCTGTTGTATATTTCGTGTCCCATTAATTGTTATAGGTCTGTTGAGAATATATCATCACAAGTATTTATTGTAATTTATTCACCCATATATTAGAGATTTATTATGAGCTTATTTCGAAATTTTATATGTATTCAAAGAGCCATATTTTCCTCTGTAGGCTCCCTTGTATCTTGTCCTTGATAATTTATTTTTGTAAGTTGTCCTTCAATATTCCCTTGCATGCTATTGATCCAGACAATTTCGATATCAACCCTTGGATGACGGAGGGATTCTCTGTTGTTAGTTAAGTCGTCTGGCTCAGGATAATAATAAGCCGTCAGCGGTCACTTGAGAATTATAGATACAATACTTCTTTCCTGTACTTTACCTTCATACTCGATGCTCATCACACTTCAACTTCACTTCCGCCTGAGTCGTTATATTTCTATTTCGCTCTCTTCTGTACCTCTTACGTTTGTTTAATTTTGATGGTAATAAAGAGTTGAATGTATTTTTGGTCTTTACATTTCCCCTAGTTAATCTTTTGTTTTCACTTTCCATGGTGAATGCTAGGTTGTGGAAAATTTTAGATGTATTTACAAGGTCAGTGTCCAAGGTCAGCAGTGATAGTTTATTAAATACAACCGTGACTGGCATGAAAAGCCTAAAGATTATATGGTTTGCCGCCAAGTTTGAAGGAAAAGGGTGGACAGGGGAAGAATGAAATGGTGCGGAAGTGATTCTGAGGGGGAGAAAGAAGTGTCGGAGCTGAACTCAATATAGTTCGGAAATATTATAAGGGCTAAGGGCAGTCAGTGCATAGTGTTCTTAAAGGAGAGAAAATGGCTTATTATTATTATTATTAATATTATTATTAGAGGTGAGAGAGAGAGAGAGAGAGAGAGAGAGAGAGAGAGAGAGAGAGAGAGAGAGAGAGAGAGAGAGAGAGAGAGAGAGAGAGAGAGAGAGAGAGAGTCAGTCAGTCAGTCTACATGTGTTCAGTGTATCCTTTATAGTCATCATTATTTTCTATCTCACTGACCCATATTCGGATGATAGAGCTTTACTGAACGAGCCCACCTGTGCTATCAACAGCAGGTCACTTGCTTCAGAAACGTGGCATGAGATGTGATATGGCCTGATACCCGCCTCTGACTAACGATGTGATAAAGCAGAAGGTCAGGGGTCACCGGCCATATTGATAAGGGATCTTGAATATTTTTTTTGTTTTTCGATAATCAAGACTTCATTGTAATGTGATGTTATCTTGAATCATTTTTGTCTAGTTTTACTTCTCATGGTACCATTCACTCCGTATTGGTTGTGAAGTGTTTGGTAAGTGTCTGAGTTAAGTAAATGTATAAACACGCGACGTTATGCACATCTTAGGTTCAAGACAGTTTATGAATTCGCCCCCTGATCTCTTATCGTCAGATGGCTGGTGATACTAACGTGAGTTGTTTTCTTTCTGCACTGGTAGAAATAGATTTTAGTTTTTACCCAGCCAGTTACCAGCTTGAAACACAATAACAGCTGAGAACAGTGCATGTTCAGTACAAAATTAGGTCATCTTTATCCACATTTCTGCCACATTTTCTGCAGTTTCTGACAGTATGAATGCAACCTGACTAAATGCTGAGTCTGTATGGAAAGTCCGTGAAAGTCTATCCAAAGCCATTATGCAAAATCCTAATGCAGAGTTTGAATGTAAAGCCTGTATGCAAAGTCTGTGTAAATCTGTCTGAAGTCTAAATGCAGTCTGGATTCAAAGTCTGAATGCAGTCTGCAGGGTCTGAATGCAAAGTATCTCGTATTAAGAATGGGGACTCAGCCAGACGTGAGCGTTGAGATCAGTGAGGTTAAAGTTTGGGCTGTGCATTTTCCGTATCTCTGAAACTAAACACCCGATTCTGGGCTGTTCTTCTTTACCTGGCTGGAAGCAGATTTCAGTGTTTAACCGGCCAGTTATCAGCTTTGAGGACAGAAATGGAACAAGTAATGGTTAATGTATTACGAGGTTACCCATATCCACTGCCACATTTTCTACACAGTTCCTTAATGCAAAATCTTAATGTATCTCCTCGTAGTCAGAAAAGAAATGTGTTGAGATAATCAGTTAAAGTTTGTCCCCTGTGGTATTTATGTATCTCAGTAAATAACCGCAAGATTTTAATATACCTGGTCTCAGAAGAAAAGAAACTTAGGCTACAAGAAGGTGTACTTTAACGTTTATTTAGTGTTCTGCAAACAAGAAATCCAAAAGTCAGTGGCTGATACTTGATTTCACCCATCTGACTCTGAAGACCATATTATATTAAAACTTTTTTCGGAGAGGTATAGACAAGTCCCTACATTATTTCAGTCAGGGTATGTGTGTTTGTCAAACTTGACTAGCATGCATCTAACATTACTGAGAGGAGGCAATGAGGATAAAGAAAAAATAAACACATTCCGTCCTCATCAGTTTTGACAGAAATTGTCTTCAGAAACCAGGGGCTTGAATTCAACTTCGCTCATTCAGTTTTTGTAATAGGCAAGTGAAAGCCTCGTATAATGTTCTCTGTTACATCACTGTGCTATTTAGAATAGACGACAAGGAGAAACTTTTGATACTAATGATGACTTATTAATGAACTTTATTTGGCAATGAGGGTCAGTATAATGGTCTGTGATCAGATCTTTCAACACGTATCACGATCAAGTCTTCGTCAGAAAATCTAGCAGCATTTGTTCTTCGATTATGCCCATCAAAGAAACTGCGATATCAGTTAGGCTGGTATGTACAGTAGCACCCACGAAGGAAACTGCGATATCAATAAGGCTGTAATGCAGCACCTATCTAGCTACACACTGTCACCCCTTTTCTATCCATCTGTCTAACGCAAGAGTAAGTCGGTGCTGTCACTCCTTCATTACTCAGCTGGTCGTCTATGGAACTCCTCAATGTATTTTTGCTAATGACCTCCAGTCTTTTAAACGTCGAATTTTCAGTCATCTCGATGAGAACGGACCTTCATTTTGGCTCTACTTTCAAAGTTCAACTTTTGTAGTCTTCCAGCCTTTGTCTTAGTTTTTTGTTTTTGTTTCTGGTCTGCATGAAAAAAATAAAAATAAACTGTTAGAAGGGAAGAAGAAAGACTATTCAACAGCGACCAGCTTCACAGCGAGAGACATCAAGGGCGTTTCCATTTTAGGGGAACTTCCATTCCGTATTTTATCTGGAGTCTGAGGCTCTTATATGCATTCCCTCTTCTTTAGATGGCCTTCAACCCCTCCCCCGCACTTTTTAGAGTGACAGCGATTTTTTTTTTCATTTACAGTACAGACATTACACCACCTCTTGAGAGGACGAGCTATGTCTTGTAAATCTCGTCTACCGACGACGTGATAGATACTCAAGTACATTTTCGAGCAATATGCTATATGCAGATCTGTGTGTGTGTGTGTGTGTGTGTGTGTGTGTGTGTGTGTGTGTGTGTGTGTGTGTGTGTGTGTGTGTGCGCGTGTGCGCGTGCGTGCGTGCGCGCGCGTGTGCGCGTGCGTGCGTGCGCGCGCGCGCGCGTACTTCTACGTGTTCATGGTGTGCGTGTGTAATCTTTCAGGGTCTTAGCACCTACTAAGAAGAACGTTAACGAAATTAGTTCCTGTTTTCTGTCAGCCCCAAACCTCACCAATCGCATGCAACTTAAATGAAACATTCAGGCGCCTTAGATCAAATCTAGTTCCTCCCACCTGATGGCAGATAACCCTGAATGTCCCGTCCATCTCAGGGTAATGGCCAATCGTGACCTGATCTCACCAACTAACAAGCCCTCATCCACACCAACCTAAGCTTCTTATCATTTTCTCGTCTAATTTCCTCGGTCTGATTTTCCCCTCATTTGGGGCTGTTCTGTGTTTACCTCAGCTAAGCACATGAAACAGACTTGAAACAGACTCTCTCTCTCTCTCTCTCACACACACACACACACACACACACACACACACACACACACACACACACACACACACACACACACACAAACTCCTCGTCATCCTCTCTTCCTAATTTTCGGAGGCTGTTTCCACTTCATTATTGCTGCTCTCTGTTTATGTCAGCCAGACATTCATTCACATGTTTTTTCTCTCTCTTTTCTCTTAAATTTTTGGCAATCTCTTGTAAATCTTCTCACCCTGTTTTCTCCATTTCCTGCCGCCCTTTATTTTTGTCATTCTCTCTCTCTCTCTCTCTCTCTCTCTCTCTCTCTCTCTCTCTCTCTCTCTCTCTCTCTCATCCTAGCCTCGTTAAACCATTTCTTTTTTTTTTTTTTCTTTTCTCGCATGATCCCCTTCATTATTATTTTTTTTTTAATCCACTTTTACTCCCTGCGTGTACATCCTCCTTTTACCATCATCCACCCTTGCCTTTCTCTCGCCCTTCCCCTCCCCTCCCCTCCCTTTCTCTGTCTCTCTCCCCTCCCTGTTCACCCTCCTCTCCTCTCAGTCGTTCTCTTTTCCTCTCTAATTTCCCTTCTCACAGTTCTCTCTCTCTCTCTCTCTCTCTCTCTCTTCCGTCCTCCCTCCATCATCTCGGTTTTCATTTCCTTCTCCCAGGATAATGTATGATAGTTTTCATTTATGCTTTCCATTAGAAATTCCATAAGTTTTTTTTTCTTTTTTTTTTTTTTTAATTTATGGTAATCTTTCTTGTTTTTGCCGACGGTTTGGCTGGTGGGTATGGGGAGCTCAGCCAGTCACTTAGTTCCCCTAATCGTTCTGTATTTTTTCATTTCTCTCCCAAATCGTTTTGTCTTCTCATTTTCCCCTTCCCAATTGTTCAGTCTCTACTCATTTCTCCCTCCCCAATCGTTTAGTTTGTTCTCATTCCTCACCCAGTCGTTCGGTCTCATCTCATTTCTCTCACTAATCCTCCAGTCTCCTTTCATTTCTCTTCCCCATCGCCTTTCGCTAGTCATGTTAACCTCCTCCCATTCCTCTTTCCTCTTCTGTTTCTTCTTTCCCAGCTTCCATTTCCATCTTCTTTCGGCCCCTCCCCTCCTTCCCCAACCATTCCCTCCTTTTCTTAATCTCCCAGTCTCAGGTTTTCTCTACTACTCCACACCTCTCTCCAACAATCCTCCCGCCCCTCCTTTCATCCCCTACCCCACACCTCTCTTCAATAACCCCTCCCCCCCACCTCCCTTCATCCTTTCTTCTTCCCTCGTGCGAACAAGCCTGCCGTTCAAATTAGCACAGAAGCTTCACTCCCAGGTGGACAGATTTCGCATTGCCCATGTTATCGGCCATTCGGATCTGCCAAGCCTGCTGTTCCTCCTCACTGACAGCCGTGGAGGTCAAGCCGCGAACACCCCGCCACAGCACACCCACACACAGTTGCCAGTTCCACAGATATCGCTAATTTGCTCTCAAAACTCGCTAAATTTAATGAAAACGGTAAATTTGCTTTCGAAAGTTTCTAGAATGTAGCTAAACTTGATGCACATACACGCTGATATATAAAATATACATATATATATAGATAGGTAGAATAATTGATTAATTGATCGTCAGACTTGCCTTCGTGTGTCTATAGAATGTCGCATAGCATTCTCAGGTCCTCTGATTCATTCTTGGCCAAATAAACTCATCCTAGGCAAGTTACGATAGATTATTACAGTTGTCCCGACCTTAAGAGACAGAATGATCGCAAAATGGAAAGGAATATCTCAGGATCCAGCGAGAAAGGACAAGACGCTAACCTTTGGAACCCCAAGGTGCAGGAAACAAAAGCGCATATATCATACGGGTCCTGAGGAACAAAGGATGGCGGGGTGTGATTAGCTGGCCAGGCGATAACGATTTCTGTCCATTTTTTGGTCATGTTACTCGAGTGAATCCAAAAGGCCTTCGTTTCTTGATGTTTTTCTCGCTTCCTTCTCTCTTTCTTTCTTATTTTCTTTCCCTTCTCGTGTTTCCTCTTTCTCCTATGCGCCTTCTCCTCTCTTCTCCTCATCTTCTCTCTCCACTCCTTTCTTCTCTCTCCCCACCTCTTCTCGCCTATCTCCTCCTCCTCCCCTTCTCTCATCTCCTCCTCCTCCTCCTCCTCCTCCTCACTTCTGATAAACAGTCAAGGGTCACCATAGCATGCCACTTCACCACCATTGTGAACAGAGAGAGAGAGAGAGTGAGAGGAAAAAGAATGTAAATAGAATACCACTGAAAGATTACAGATTTTGTATATATGAATTTTATGCTTACAAATATCTTGTGGTCATTTCTGAAATGTATGAAAACTCTTCCACATTTAAAATTTCCGTTTCAGTGGGAGTTTAATGTTGGTAAGGCTTTGATTATACTCGCTTAGCCCTTTCAGTCCCAAGATTTGTGCTTTTTTTTATTCTTGCTACCTTCAGATGATTTATTTATTTATTTTTTTTTTTTTTTGAGTGGAGGAGTTAGGAAAAAGAAAACTTACTCCTTTACTCCCTCATTTGTTTATTCCCCAGAATTGAATAACACATCTTTTGGTGACACCATAAAGCAGAAATGACGTCACCTTACTCGTGGGGTGAGAGTTTTCAAAGGTTCTGCTGGTAACTGCCAATCTAAAAGAAAAAAAAATAATAAGCTAAAAAATTTCTGGTGTTTATATATCTGAAGCAATAACTGAAGTGGCAATGACGTACTTAGTGAACAAAGAAAAACTACTGAAAGAGGTTGTGTTTCTGTATGTGAGTTAAATATCTGAAATCATTTTGTGATCATTGCTGTAAAGTGGGAAAGAAGACCTTTCAGGTAATGTGATGGTTTTGTTTTCTGTGAGTGTGAGTCACAAGAGCCAGCCAGTAAAAGATATTCTTCTGTTTTACAATAGTCTCGAAGTGCAGGTAATGTCCCACGAAGACGTAAGTCAGCCAGCCAGCCGTCCCCTTCACTTAGCCTCTTGAACCCTAGAACGTGGCCTGTTATTGTTGTGATGATGATGATGATTAACAGTTTTATTATCTTCATTATTATTATTATTATTATTATTATTATTATATCTGTTGTTGTTTTACTGTTGCTGCTACTACAACTATGTCACGGGGTTTTTAAATTAAATGCAATTATTAAGGGATAATGTTAATGTTCAATAATATTGAAGAGCAGGGACAATGATTGTCTTCCTAAATCAAGCAATGATTACTTCACGCTGGCTTGCTTCGCACGATTCTCTAAGAACGAGAATTTATAAACTTTCTCAACAGTACACAGCAGAGACTAATTACTCAATTGCTGTTTATTAGTACTGTTAGCCTCTGGAGAAAGTTACTTCACCCCTGACAATAAATAACTAATACTATTAATAATATTAGGTTCTTGCTGATGCTTAACTCCTAGAAGGCACAACGGATTTTAAGCTTAATACAACAAGACTGGCCTAAGTACCAGTTATGAATGGCAAACGTTTATGCAAGCTAGGAGCTATAAGGGAAATAAGCTTAATTATGGAGAAATGAAACACGAGTTTACATTACATTAAGCTCAAGAAAAAGAACTGTTAAATTTATTGATTACAAAATAAATTTAATGTTTCATTTCAAAAATCAAATTAATGAGATCGCACTCACTCACTAAAAAGCTAAATTCTTACGCCTAGGAAAAACACCTTAACTAAACTATTAAGTCTAGGAAAACGAAAAGGAAATACTGGTCAATGAATGCAGTGTATCACCAACGAAGGGTGGGAGCCTGGAGAACTGTAGTCTAGTGGAGCCTGGGTGCTAGCTGACCTCTCACTGAAGGAGCTCAGAACCTCACTCCGTCACGGCAGACACTTGATTGCCCAACTCGTGGGAAAGAAAGGAGAGCTATCGCCGCATTTTTTTAACGGCTAGAGTGAGCGAAACGCGCCCAAAACAAATCGCTCAGCGGAAGCGCTAATGTCTCACACAAAGACGATCATGTATGACAATGAAAAATTGATTTGAAAAGACTCCCGACCATGAGCGGTTAACTGAACGATAAACTGGGATTCCACTTGAGTTCATGGTTTCCCACAAAAGCCAATGTCACTAGCCGACTCGTGACATTACGCCCCATGAAAATCAAATCTTTCTTTCTTCAGAAAAAAGATTTCAATATACATACATATAAATCCTAACTCAGTCACACAAGATTCACACCGTGGTGTGTTTGCTATCCTGCTACAGGAGAAAGTCGCAGTCGCCAGTGAGCGAAAAAACCTCGTATTTACGTTAATAGAAGCAAGCTTGAGGGAAAAAACTCCGTGACGACGGTGAAAATCCTGTACTCAGGTCAAACTGAGCGAAAGTTCACAACATTTACATTAACAACTAATTGTTATGTAGCGTAATGTATGTAATACATGGTGTAGGTGTGACAGTTGTGGTGTAACTGTACCTATGTGTAAAATCACATAATACAAATTTTTAGTGAATAATGACGACGAGGCAGAAGAGAAGGGGCGGCAGCATGCGACAGGAATGGCCAGCTGATCTGCACGGCAATGCTGCACCCACCAGGTACACCTGCAAATTAAGGTGGAGCATCAAAACTGTTATTTCTCATACTCTCTCTGCCTAGCAGTCAGTACTTATGTCATTATTAACCAGGAAACGTAATTCTTGAATTCACAAATTGCTTAGAACCCTTATAGTTTACTGGTTAATGCTTATTAACTAGGAAATGTGCCAGTTCTTGAATTACTCAAACCTCTTAAAACGGACAGTTTACTAGTTAACCTAACATTATTAACCAGGAAACGTGCCAGTTCTTGAATTCACAAATTGCTTAGAACGGGCAGTTTACTGGTTAACCTAACTCTACACTTACGACTAATACAGGAAGCTGAGAATCGCTACACAATCTCAGGCAGGACAGCCTTGGACTGTCTCTGCAGGGTTCTCAAACTTCCCCCTTAACTTATGGTATACATGTATGTACAGGCCCTGGATATACTGTGTCCTGTGGGGCCAACGAGTGAGACGTTTGGTCTACACTTTTAACTGGGAACCAGGCTGGTCCTTAGATTACTCAAATCTCTGAGGCCGCCTATCTTACAGAACCCAGCATACAACAGTTGCTAGTTAGTAAGCAGTTAGTAGGTGAGGCATCAGGTCTACACCCACATTACCACTACCCTGTCTCTCAACTGACTCAGAGATTACGGGTGTGGTTACAAATGGCACAGGAAGGACATGTCCCTGATTAGTGGTGTTACTTTGACACACACTGCAGGAACGCACAAAACTATCCATGTCTCGTCCCATCCCTGGCCAGAAAAAGTCAGCTCGGATACGGCCCTGGGTCTTCCTTTTGCCCATGTGACCTCCTGAGGCTGAACAATGACCCCATTGTAACACTGCTAGGCGGTACTTGGCGGGAACGACAAACTGCAGTTGAACCTCGCCCTCGGGTGTTCGTGACTCATGGTAGAGCCGTCCTTGTTTGCGAAGGAACTTGGCTCGACCTCCCCGTGAATACTTAATCACTCGACCCTTTTGTTTGTTCCGCACGGCAGCAAGTGCCGGGTCAGAATGTTGTTCTTGAACAACAAGTTGGCTACACATCAAATTCAATGGTCACTGGGATGACACAGTCTGGAGCCTCAGTCATGGCTCGTGTTTCTACAGCCGAAGTCTGAGTAGCGTCATCATCGGTGCAACTATCCTCGACACCGAAAATGTTACCTATAATGAGGTCAAATAAGTTCTGGCATGACAACTGCGAGTGTTATACCAGTATAAAATGGAGATGCCACCTGGATACATGCCTCAGGGAACAAAATCACTGATCCATCAATAAGGTTTGCATGGACCTGTCGACCTGTATACTGCTCAGGCCGAACTAGACTCTGCTTGACAGAGCAACCTGAGGATCCATTATCTCTCAGGACCTTCACAGGAATGCCTCCCACAAACCCTGGCTGAACAAGGAAGGTACTGTCACCTGTGGGAGGGCCTGTGGAGGAAGCAGCTAGCCACTCATGAGGCTGCTGAATTGATGCGGCAAACATTGTGCCTTGAGGGTTATATAGGGAAGATGGAACATTGGCCATCTGTGGAGGGGGGTTCACTGTCACTGTGGGACTAGTGAACTGTGGGGAAGTACCCATACTGGTAGGGACGTGACCACCGTGCTGCTGCTGAGGAATGAAGGCTGCATTCGCTTCCTGCCTCTTTTGAGCTGGTGGTGAAAAAGTTTGTCCCGACGGTCGGTTGCGTGGCTGATACTGCTGCTGGTTAGGGTACTTGTTATACCTCTTCCACTCAGGTTTCTGAGTGTTTTGCCCCTGGTCCTTCCACTGCGGTTTTGGACCTTGGCCATTATTCTGAGAATGGCCTTGTTGCTGGGGTTCAATCTGAGACGGTTTCCCAGATTTATCAGCTTTCCTGTTCCAGGTGTTTTGCTTACGAGTTTGGTACCCGTATGCAGTAAAGAATGCGTCAGCCTTTTCTGCCATTTGGCTGGCATCTTTCACCTGGCAAATCTTAAGCTGTGCTATGAGCTCAGCAGGCCACGACCTCTTTAGCTGTGTACGCAGCATAAGGTCAATTATCCCCTCACACGTGGAAGGAGTTTCATCTTTCTCCATCCACTCACCTAAGTAAGCAGTGAGATGGTCGAGGAACTGAACAGCTGTCTCTTTGTCTTGGAGACGAGCTCGCACGAACTGAACTTTGGCGTCGTCTACTGTGAGACCATCTGCCTTAATAAGTGCAGCTTTCATCATCTCATATGTGAGATTGTCTCCACGAATTCTGTGGAGAATATCGAGGGCAGGGCCCTCAAATAAACTAAGAAATTGGAGCCGCTTAGCTGCCTCATCCAGTTGATACATGTCTGCCATGTCCTCAAAACGAGCTATGTACGGCTCGATTCGCTCGCCTTCCTTGTATGAAGAAAGCTTGATGCGTGGGGTCGCCAGGACATGTGCAGGGAGAACGCTCGTAGAGCTTTGACCAACTGCACCAGATGTATCTGAAGCCAAGGAATCTCGCTTGAGCTTCAGCATTTCATATTCGTGTTTTTCGCGTGCTTCTCGCTCGGCACGTTCGTGTTCTCGTTCTCTCTCTCGTTCCTCACACTGTTCTCGTTCTCTCTCTCGTTCCTCACACTGTTCTCGCTCGTGTTCTAAGTCGAGTTCGCGCTGTTTTCGCTCGTGTTCGCGTTGGATTCTACTCTCGTCACGAGCATCTTTCTCAGGCTCCTGCTCATAATTAAACCGTGAGAGGACGAAGGTTTGTATTTTTTCTGGGTCAGTGAGGCCCATTTCTTTAGCTTCCTGTACATAGACACTGGCTGCCGTGAAGCTAGCTCAATCTAAATAACTAGCGACTCAGTAATGATTGCTGCTTCGCAAACGAATGCTAATAAACACAAGTAAAGAATACAGACAAAGCTAGTGGTGACCAGTCTTATCTAGTTAACTGGAAAAGAATAAAGCAAAAATGCAAATGACTGGGAAGACTCAATAATTAACGCAATGGGTACGGCGGCTACCCAGGAGCAAATAAAATCGTCTGGCGTTACCAAGAATAAAGAACTAAATAGAGTTAAGTACTCTGTGGAATAATAAAGCAAAAATTCACTTGCTAAATTAACGGTAACCACCAGTAAACTTGTGTCTATAAACTTTAATGATAAATACCTAAATATGAAAGAGTGAGTACTATCTCGTGAATAGCTTTAGAGCTAGGAGTTAATATCCTGGAATGAGGTCGCCAATTGTCACGGGGTTTTTAAAATAAATGCAATTATTAAAGGATAATGTTAATGTTCAATAATATTGAAGAGCAGGGACAATGATTGTCTTCCTAAATCAAGCAATGATTATTTCACGCTGGCTTGCTTCGCACGATTCTCTAAGAACGAGAATTTGTAAACTCTCTCAACAGTACACAGCAGAGACTAATTACTCAATTGCTGTTTATTAGTACTGTTAGCCTCTGGAGAAAGTTACTTCACCCCTGACAATAAATAACTAATACTATTAATAATATCAGGTTCTTGCTGATGCTTAACTCCTAGAAGGCACAACGGATTTTAAGCTTAATACAACAAAACTGGCCTAAGTACCAGTTATGAATGGCAAACGTTTATGCAAGCTAGGAGCTATAAGGGAAATAAGCTTAATTATGGAGAAATGAGACACGAGTTTACATTACATTAAGCTCAAGAAAAAGAACTGTTAAATTTATTGATTACAAAATAAATTTAACGTTACATTTCAAAAATCAAATTAATGAGATCGCACTCACTCACTCACTCAAAAGCTAAATTCTTACGCCTAGGAAAAACACCTTAACTAAACTCTTAAGTCTAGGAAAACGAAAAGGAAATACTGGTCAATGAATTCAGTGTATCACCAACGAAGGGTGGGAGCCTGGAGAACTGTAGTCTAGTGGAGCCTGGGTGCTAGGTGACCTCTCACTGCTGGAGCTCAGAACCTCACTCCGTCACGGCAAACACTTGACTGCCCAACTCGTGGGAAAGAAAGGAGAGCTATCGCCGCATTTTTTTAACAGCTAGAGTGAGCGAAACGCGCCCAAAACAAATCGCTCAGCGGAAGTGCTAATGTCTCACACAAAGACGATCACGTATGACAATGAAAAATTGATTTGAAAAGACTCCCGACCATGAGCGGTTAACTGAACGATAAACTGGGATTCCACTTGAGTTCATGGTTTCCCACAAAAGCCAATGTCACTAGCCGACTCGTGACAAACTACTACTGCTACTACTACTACTACTTCTACTACTACTACTGCTACTACTACTACTACTACTTCTACTGTTACTGGTACTACTACTACTACTACTGCTACTACTACTACTACTTTTTTTTTTTTCTATAAATCATCTCCATCCATTGGTGAATTATATTGTGAAGATCAAAACCAACCTTCCTGATACAGTTCACCATTTGAAGTTGTAATGTGAAGGTTAACACTAACCCTCATATTACAATCCGTTGGCCCCAAGCACACCAACGGCTGTGGTTACCAACCATCTACAGTACTATTACTATCATTATTTTATTTTTTTTTTTATTGATAATGCGTGTAAATAAAGACATTAAACTATTGGAGTCGCTGGTCTATGCGACTCTCGACCACTGTAGCTTCGTAATCCATACCCACCAGAGAGACAGGCCTCAGGGCTGATGATCTTGTGCCTCTGAGACACAGCAGAGCAGACCTCACGAGGGAGAATGACAGTCGACATCTCATCCAGGCCATAGCAGAACTCTGCGGTTGGCGTTTCTTCTCAGAAAGAACCTCTGCCAGTCTCGAATAGAATCTCACTGCCTCTGGACCCATCCCACCTGATGCCATGAACATAAGGGGAGTGAATCGACCGTGGTCCACATGTTGGATCCTTTCTTGATAATTTCTATTTTTTTCTTGCGCATTCCTCTTGTGTGCAGCTTCGAGAGACACTACTACTACTACTACTACTACTACTACCACCGCCTTCTGTAAAACCGACTTATTTAATTAGTGAAATCCCCTTGAAGTAAAGGGGTTAACGAAAGGTACATCAACCCCCACCACCCAACGCATGTACTTCAAAAAAAAAAAAATCGCAAAAAAAAATAAGTAAATACTTTCTCGGGCTGAAGGGGTCAAGCTCATTTCCACTCCCACTCCATCCATCTCAGTCTTAAATCAGACTTCTTTTGGCCCACCTAGTTCCATCCGTCCATCCATCATCCACACCTATGTCACCCATCGAGGAGCGTAGGAGCCCGGGTCCAGGCAAGTTGTTTCTGACATTTAAGATGAGAGTGACCAGCCTCACTCATCCCTGAGTGGCATTACGTGAGCAATAAACCCCAAACACTCCTTGGATGCACCGGCTTAATCCGATTGGAGCGCCTTAATTACCCACTAAACCACCAGGCGCCAAAATTTGGTTATATGGTTACCACCCAGCGTAGTAAACGGTTTCCTGGTGTACAGGAAACCATTTGGCTTGCCACTCAGTGCAGAGTCACCAATAGGCAGAGGAAAGGATGAAGGAAAGAAAGACAGAAGAGGGAATGTAAAGTCACTCATATTTCTGCTAATCACACTTTGCAATCAGTGTCAGGCAGTCTTCATCTTTCTTCTTCCTAGGTCGTTGCTTTCTTCCTTGTATTTCGTTTTCTAGTGTTTTAACTTTTTTCCTATAATTCTTTAGTCTAAATTTATTTATTTATTTTGTTTATCGTTATTATTATTATTATTATTATTATTATTATTATTACTACTACTACTACTACTACTACTACTACTACTACTACTACTACTACTACTACTATTACTACTACTACCACTACTACTACTACTACCACCACCACCACCACCACTATTACTACTACTACTACTACTACTACTACTACTACTACTACTACTACTACTACTACTACTACTACCACTACTACTACTACTACTACCACTACTACTACCACTACTACTACTACTACTACTACTACTACTACTACTACCACCACCATCACCACCACCACCACCACCACTATTACTACTACTACTACTACTACTACTACTACTACTACTACTACTACCACCACATCACCACCACTATTACTACTACTACTACCACTACTACTACTACTACCACCACCACCATCACCACCACCATTACTACTACTACTACTACTACTACTTTATTCCTCGTCCTCCTCCTCCTCCTCCCAAAGGTCTCAGAAATGGTTGCGTTAAGCTGTTAGAATCTACCGTATTAAACAGAAAATATTATTGTCTGTATCTCATGACTATCTGAATCTGAGAACCTCATTAGGGAAATAAAAGACCAGGTAAGAAGATGCTGATACTATGAGTAACTATGCAAGGAGAGAGAGAGAGAGAGAAAGAAAGACAGACAGACAGACAGAGAGAAAGGCGTGCTCACAACTTTTTTTTTATGCAAGGAAGAAGGAACCAAAGGCCAGGAGCCCACAAACCGTTCCTTCCAAGAAAAAAAGAAAAGCTACAATAGAGAGCCAGATTCAAGATCCCCGTTTCTCCTCCTCCCCTCCCTTTCTCTCTCTCAGCACACACACACACACACACACACACACCATCCCAACATACTAAGCAAACAAGCATTCAAACAAGGCAAGTCGCCCTCAGCATGCAAGTCTGTGTTTAGTATGCCAAGGGGTGCGGGCGTCCGGGATGATTATATTGGTGTGCTTGAGGGCCGCGTAATGGAAGACAAGACAGGAATAAACAGTAGGACACACCGCCACCCCGACCCCCGGCATACGAATGGCCGAGGGAATGAGGACAGGATTCGCGCGAGTGTTTGGCTGATGAGTCCGCTGGTGAAAGAAGCTGCGATTCATGGAGACAGGTAGATAGGTATTTTTGTGTTTTCTGTTAACTTTATATTTGTATCTATCTATGGAAACTGTGGATAAGATGCGTGTGGAGGCTTCGGTGTTGGTTTGGTTGGTGAGAGGGAGTTTTTTGTGTTAGCAGATACTTATGTTTTTAAATTTCTTTGTCAGTCTTTTAATTTGTCTATTTGTAGCTTATTATAAATATATCTATCCATCTGTCTCTAATGAGGACAGTAGTCGTGTTGATGTTTGGTTGGTATGGCTCACGGGGACGATGTCTGGGGTATTAGTTAATATAGGGAGGGGGATTTGAGGGGGAAAGTTTCACGTCAGAGGTTATCTTGTTTTGTTTATTTTATGTTTCTCAGTTGATGTTTCTTATCTTTGTGGAATAAAAAGAATGTATTCATAGGATTGTTTGGCCGGTGGATTAGTTGGTGTTAGGAAGGGAGGGTGGAGGATGCACCTAAATAAATACCTGTATTTCTCTTATCCTTTATATCTATCTGTGGAATTGATAAAATTGAAATGGAGGGAGGGAGGGAATTGTATTTGTAAGTTTTTTTTTTTTCCCCTCTGACAAAGGAAAATATGGATAATATGCTGGGGTTAGTGAGTGAGGAGAAAGGTTGGATGGTATAGTTAAAAGGGTAGTTCTGCTGTATTCCATGCAATGTTTTCCCTCTCCCTTGCTGTGAGGAAAAACAACGTTAATGACTGGCATTAAGGCTAATGTATCTGTCTGTCTGTATATATTTCTTTTTATGATAAATAATCTTTCAGTCTATATCCGTCTATCTAGCTAATGTATATTTATCTATGTATCATTAGGTTAATCTATCCATCCTTCTGTCTTTATTTAATCGAATCTATGTCTGTATCTGTTTATTACCTATCCCCGCCCCATAGGGGCTAGGGGACGGGTATTGTTTTCACTCGGTTAGTCTGTTTGTTTGTATGTATGTATGTATGTTTGTTTGATTGTCTGTCTGTCTGTTTGTGTGTCCGTCCGTCCGTCTGTCTGTCTGTTAACAACTTTACTCGAAAACTATTGGTGCAATGTTGACTAAAATTACAGGAATGATGGGCTATGACCTTCTGATTACCTGCTTATATTTTGGGCCAAACTGGGTCGAGGCCCAGGCTGTAGGCCCTTCCCCCCCCAAAAAAAAGGGGGGGGGACTCGTAGAGATCGTTATTTCGCCATAACTTCTCTCAGATTCGTCATATCGACATGAAACCAATACCTAAAGGTGTATCTTTCATCTCTGCATCCTATAACATGTTTCATTACATCACGGGGGGTCACCCCCCAGTTAGCGGTAGGGGAGTCAGTCAGGTGGGTCGGGCCTAAAATTTCAAATGGACATAAAATAGTCAATTTTCGCCTGATTTACTCCAAATTTGATATGTGACATCCTTGACTACGGTAGATATCTTGTGTTTTTACGTCAACACTAAAATGACTACTGGGGACGGGTTTGCTTTGCCTTGGCACCGTTTCTTGTCTACCTCTGTGTCTATCTATATATCTAACTGTCTATATATCTATCATTTTATCTATGGTTTTGTGTGTACAGGGGAAGGAATATGCATCCATCGACTTTCAATTCTAATACATCATCCCAAGGACTTCATATTTTAGTTACATCTTGCTATCTCCTGTCGATTTTATTCCTTTTATAAATGTCTTTTGAAACTGGATGTAACCATTATAAATCGCTCCTTTACTAGGGTCTCTCTCAAGCTGAATAAAAATCATCTGGTGAGAGAAAGAATAAACTCAAGACGTCCTCAGGGTGAAAGAGTTAACTGTCTAAGAGGTCATATACTTCATGGGGCTAATAATCACCTCGAAGGTAAGTATTATGTAAATTGTTCTCCTTGACCCATTGTTTCAGCTATTGTTTTCTTTTTTATTTATTAACATGTCAGACGGGAGCTCTTAACACCTTCATTACGACAGCCACTTCCTGTGTCTGTTCGGCTGAGAGAAATCCAAGCATTTAGTGTTTCTGTTACTTTGATTTACTCCTTCAGTGATACAGATTCTCAGGCTCCTATGACTCACTCAGTTGAATATAATCGTCTGGCAATATCTAGATGTGTACTAGAGTTGTTCCGGCCATAAAGGGGTTTATGGTGAACACTTGGGCACCTTCTACTGACCTCTATCTGAACAAAGTCGTCAGAAGAAAATCATCTGAACAAAACAGTCTGCCAGTAGCTGGAACAATGCTTGACTTTCCCCGACCTTGAAAGATTTAAATATGTTATTCAGACTAACTGCAGATAATTTTTCTAAGCCCATGGTATCCGAAGTTTTGCTTGCAGAATCCGAAGCAAATGTCGTTAGTAACAATGATCAGTGGCCACGTAAAGGACTGCAGATTCACAAAGGCTGAGTATCCAAACTATGGTGAGAGATGCTGGAGTGATGACAGGACTTATGTTTGCGACTGTACATTTATATTGTTTGACGATTTGGCATAGTCGAGAGAAATCCCAGCAGTCTAAGATATAATAATTGACCTCAGATTACATCCAGACGATATTATTCAGATGAGGCGAGAGGGGAAGTCAAGTGTAATATATAGATAGGCAGGCTGGCTGGCGTTGATAATAGCATCGTCAATCACGGAGGTAATGGTTGTTCACAGGATAATGATGCATAATGAACAGATCCGTGTTATTATCTCATGCTTCTCAATTGTTCTCTGGCTTCACCGCTTCTCTCTCTCTCTCTCTCTCTCTCTCTCTCTCTCTCTCTCTCTCTCTCTCTCCATATTCTAACTTCCCTATCTTTCCAATTCCTCTTTTATTGTACCTCTTTTTTGTTTCTCTCGTTATTTATGTCCTCTTTATAATCACATTTCTGCTTTTCTCTTGTCATGCAATCATTTTTTGACGGCTCGAAAAAGTTTCAAAACCTTATATAATCGTTGTAAACTAAGCAGATGTATACAAGGATTCCTGATGACAACTAACCGTGTAGTAATTTTCCTTTCCTCTCCATATTCCACCTTCCCTATCACGTCACCGTCTGCCCTATGCCTCCCTGTATGGCTCATCCCCTCGTAACAATGCGCCATAAACACGCATTTCCCCTTGTTCCTTCTTCCCCAGCCCCACCCAGACACACTCAGACCCACACATTCCCATTTATATATCTTTCCAGACCAGCCAAACCCGCCCAGACAAGCCAAAACTTTCATTTCCCCATTTCTTTCCTTCTGTTCTTCCCCATACACACCCAGGCGCCATTTCCCCGTGAACCAGCTTCCCCATACACTTAGGTACTTCCAGACACACATTTCCCATTATTCTTTCTTCCCCCAACACCACTCCAAAACACTCCGATCCGCATTTCCCCGTCTTTTATCTTCCCCAACCACACACACACACACACACACACACACACACACACACACACACACACACACACACACACACACACACACACACACACACACACACACACACACACACACACACACACACACACACACACACACACAAAGTCCACATTTCCCCTTCCTTAGTACTCATGCACATCCTAGCCTATAATTGCCTATGTCTCATTTCTCAAGCCCCCTCCTCCTTTCTTTCACACACACACACACACACACACACACACACACACACACACACACACACACACACACAAACTCTCACTTCCCCAAGTCCCTTTTTCCCCGTCCCCTCCCAGAGACCCCCCAAGTTATATTTTTCCTTTATTAACTCTTGCCCACACCTGGCCCCACCCTGAATCACATTTCCCTCACTTATTTCTTCATTATACACAGTTTAATCCATATTTCCTCCTTTTCCTTCTCACTCACCTTTCTCTAACAGATATTTCGTCTCTTTGTTTTTCTCCTTCCTTCTCCTCATCTTTCTCCTCTTTCTTCTTCTCCCCTCTTCCTTCTTCTCCCTCATCCTTCTTCCCCTTTTCCTTCATCCCCTTGTCTTCCTTCTTTCCCCTTTTCTTTCTTCTCAAATTTCCTTTTTCCCCCTGTCTTCCTTCTTCCCCCTTCGCCATCTTCCTTCTTCCTTCTCGTCAGTCTTTCCCAACTGCCTCCTTCATTAACTTCTCCCAAGCAAAGCCCAACCTCGTGTCAAGTGAACCATCTCATTTTCCATGCACACCTGCCAGATGTTAATGGATCCCTTAATTACCTTCAGGGGCAATTTCGGATTCACTTTATGTATATGTAAAAGGAAAGTGTAAATTACGACTGCAAGGTACTCAACGCATTCCAAACACGATGCACTTATAAAATTTAATTACTAAAACAAAAAATAAATCCTTTCCCCCGTGTATCGCATCTAATAAGGTTGGACTGGTAATTATGGACACGATTGACCCTAATTTGGCGCACGAATTCCCTTGTGTGCGGCAAATTAAGTGGCTCCGTTCAGAGGAATGGGCAGGAGTGGGTTCTGGTTTTTCCTTTCTGAGCCCTTCCTTCGGCTTAGAAAAGTCCCTCCCTCAAAAAAAAAAAAAAAAAAAAAAGAAAGAGAAAGAAAGAAAAAGAAAATGTTCACTCGCGGTCATCAGTTCTTCTACACTTGCCGCGAGAACTGAGAAAGCCGAGTGATATTCTGCAGTGATGACCATTAGTTTTCATTCAGGCGGGTTGGGCTCTTGGAATCTTGCTTCTTTGAGTTGGAATCCCATAAAAATAAATAGATTAATAGAAAAAACATAACTAACAACGACAACCACAACAGTTACTACTACAATTGCTACTACTACTACTACTACTACTACTACTTTGATTTATGGTGCAGTTCACGTTGCCTAGATTAATAGCAGTTTTATACCCAACCCTCCGCCTCTGCGCGAATCCGCCTCCAATATGTTCAACCTTTCACCGATACAGGTTTCATTTATGGAAACTAAGTCATTTTAAAGGAATGCTACTATGCAGTTTTTTCTTGAGCTCCTAGATTGTATTATTCAGATAAGGGAAGCACCAGTACATGTGATAGTTGTCGAAAGTAAAACCTGTCCAAATTAACCTTAAAGGACGGACGGAACACATCAGGATTTCATTACATTGGCCTTCATTAGACGGATTTCTTCTGCTCAGGAATCACCCAGCCTAACTTTAAGGATTAACTTTGCCTCATCCACTGCAGAGATGAACGCCAGGCAATCGTGCATCCGCCCCCAAGTGCTGGAATAATCTCAGCCTCCGTGCGTCTCATTAGCGTGGAGTGACTTGCTGCTGGGGAAACAAAAATTCAAGCGTGATAGTCTCTTGTTGGCTCACCACCCTCCCGCCTCTCCTCCATCACGCCAGCCCTCCTGCTGCCACTCTTATTGTGCTCCTATTGCTAAAAGAAGACGGGGTTCAACGACGAAATTCCTTTACCCATAAAAGAACATTGGCTTATCAGTAGAGTTCAATGGGCTATCGGTTATTTTTTTTCTTCCCTGGTGAGGCGATGGTTCAGTAACCAAGCTTACTTACTTTCTCTTTGTTCTTCTGGTTCTTGCTGTTCTTCTTCATAACCCTGTCGTGGTCGGGACTTCTCTAGTATCTATTCCAGCTAATGCCAGACAATTTTAACGAAGTGAGTCATAGGAGCCTTAGAATGAATAGTGAATGGGATCATCAGTCTCTCTCGTTACTTCCCGATCAGTCTCTCGGCGGTAAGATTCCTGAACGTTCATTCGGGTTTTCTCCTCAGCAGTACCTCGGTTAATTCAGGTGTGTGTCACGTCTCCAGCGTCTCTTCAGTAGTAGAATCTCCTTATTACCTCCTCAACATCCCTTCGGTAGCAGATATTTTCCCAGCATCCCTTCGGTAGCAGATATTTCCCCAGCATCCCTTCGGTAGCAGATATTTTCCCAGCATCCCTTCGGTAGCAGATATTTCCCCAGCATCCCTTCGGTAGTAGATATTTCCACAGCATCCCTTCAGCAGCAAGCCAGGTTCTCAGGGTTCATTCAGGCCTTTGCCATAACTCACGAGTCACTTTAAATTCCTCGGGGTTCTTTCAGGTTCTTCAGCAGTCGTTTAGAGAGATATTACTCAAGTTTCTTTTAGGTCATCTCTCCAAAACCCCGTTGGAAGTAGAAAAAGAAAAGGAAAAAGGTCTTTGCGGGCTTTATTCTGGTCTGTGCCATAGTCTTCTCAGTCACCGCTTTGATGGTAGGAGTTCCTGCGCGGTTCATAACAGGTTTTAGGGTTCAACACAAACCTCGTAGTTTGTTCATGTTCATGCCATCACCTCCCGAACCACCCCTAAAATTCTTGAAGGTTCACATTTGAGGCCTGTGTTGACACCTTCCTGGAACACCTTCCACGACAGAAATATCTCAGGGTTAGGTTTTAGATATTCCCCAGGGTTCATTCAGGTCTCGGGGTTCATTCACATCTGTGCCTTACCCACCTACACGTCCCTTCCAAGGCAAGAATTCCTACGGGTTCATTGAGGTCTGTGTGGTCACCTCCCCATCGCCCCCTCCGCCCTCCTTATACGGGCCGGCGTCCTTGTCCCGCCCCTCATAATCTCCACCAACCCCCCACCACCCCTTCTGCCCAGTTCGGTTCATTGCGTCACCGTTATCCTGCCGTTACGCGTCCTTTACTTGACTTTTACGACGCTTTTGTTGATCGTTGCTTTCTGTTTTTATAACTGCTGAGATTGTCTGTGGACCGATATGGCAGATTTTTTATGATTTTTTTTTTTCATTTTTAGTGTATTTGCTTTTTAGATTTGCAGATACCTTTTTTTTTTTTTTTTTTTCGCTACGTACGTTTGTTGACCGTTGTGTCCGTTTTTCTAATAATTTTGTTTTTTGGACCATTGAAAATGTTGATTTTTGTACTGATTTTAGTGCCGCTGCGACTCGGATTTCCTCTGACCGTTCATCTGGCCATTGTGTTCATTTACAGACTTTCGTGTCATTTTTAAAAACATAGAGATCTCCTATTTTAGTCTGTTACTTCGTAATCGTTGCTGACGTTTGCTCACCGTTTCGATCATTTTTTTTTTTTTTTTTTACCAGTGCTCTCATTTATTAGCCTGTGAGTCTGTGTATTTCATATTTGTTGGCCGTTTCGTCCGTTTATTGATTGTTGTGTCTGTGTGAAGTGTCCCTTCACTCCTTCAGCCTGAGTATCTTTCATTTTGATAGAGCAAACACCACATGAGGGTCACTATCGGCGACCATCTTGTAATGATGGGGTTAATAAGGCTATTTCTAAGCCTTTCAGTCGGAAAATCTCTCCAAAGTTTAATAGAACACTCTGTAGAGATCAATCAGTAAAATGACGTCATCGTGGTGTAAAGGCTAGCCTTCAAATGTCGGTGGGTATCCCTTGATGCGCGATAATACCATCAAAATTTTAATTCCCTACCTTAGTGTGTTTAAGGTTCTCTTATGTTGATGTTATGGGATCTAAATTACTTACGTCCGTGTTCATGGCCGCTTAAAATCTGCTATAAGCATTATACAGCCTTAAATGCATCAATAATTCAGACTTGGATGAGAAAAAGACATGACTGATACCTGTGGTTTAGCCCCTTCTCTACGATGGATCTTTATAATGCTACCACCTCTCTTTCATACACTCTTCTGTCAATCAATCCACCTCAAACTTTTATAATCGACGTCTCTTCCAACACTTCACTGTCATACACCCTCTTTGTTTCAGCCTTTCTTGCATCCACTCTTGTCTTATACACTCCCTCATACACTCTCACTGGGTCAGTACTGGTTCCAAACACCCCATTCATACGCTCTCTCAAAAACTCTTCTTAATCAGCGTCTCTCTCTACCATCTCTCCATAATCCCCATGACATACAAACCACAGAGTCATCCTCATACTCAGAGAACCCTTTAGGAAGTCTGTTTAATCCTTGACGTCTAATCTCAGAGTTGATCCAGGCTGGCCATAATAAAACAGTATTCATCTGTCTCTACCTAGCTATTTGTATTTATCTATCTATTTGTCTATTGATCTATCTAGCTATTCTCATACGGCCAATCCCATTGTTCATCCAGGGAGCCGCAGTAAGAATCACCGTTCATCTCTTCTCTTGGTCGTCCAAGTCGCCTCGTCTCATATATCCTTATATCATGCTAATGGTTCCCTGATATGCATACTGTACGTAACTCCTTGATCATTTATATATTAATTTATTTTTTTATTGCAAGGGTGTGTGCAATTATCGGCCTTAACCCTTCAACCCCAGAACCCAAACCATCGTCGTTTTATTCTTGTTATCTGCTGAAGTTCTTGAGATTTAGGCTTTACTTGTAGAATGGAAAGTGAGGGTACAGCATTTCTTAACTCCTTTACTCTGAGGTCGTCATATATTAGTTTATTCATGTTTCCTACCGACGATTTTCTTTAACTCAGGCAAGATCTCTTACTGAAGGGACTATTGAAGGCTATGGCTAATCCCTTCAGTCTGAAAAGTCTCATCTAAGGTGAACAAAATTGTTCTGAGATGATAAAATTAGAGACCACAGACGTCATCGTATAAAAAAGATTAACCCTTTCAGCCCGAGGATATTTGTATTTTATTTTTACTATCTCAAGGAGATTTTATTTTAATTTTAGGATTGACTTTTCGAACTGAAAGGGTGGAATGTAGTTTTCATTCTCCCTTCCACTACTAGAAGTCCTTCACATTCTGGATTAAATAGTCAATAGCGCAGGAGTAATATAAAAATGACCTCCTCGGGGTTGTATAATTGGCTTCCTGATGGAGTTAATGGGAGAAAAATGGGAGAACTGGCTTTCCCCCGAGGTAGACCCTGTACTGGATCATATAGCTCCGCTAGGTTACAGGAGCGCGCTACCATTCCAGCACGGCAGTCCCGGGCGAGGCTCGAACTCGCAATCCCCCGATTACGAGCTTGATGCCCTACCACTGAGCCACCGTGACCCCACCTGATGGGGTTAATGCAAACGCGACCTTCACGGAAATGAGCAAAGGTGTTTGCTAATCAGTATGCGGCTTTATGGCTGGAGGGAAACAAAACAGTCGTTGGGCAGAGCTCGGCCAGACTGTACGAGTATAATATTGTGTAGGTACAGTACGGGACAAAAATTCACCTATCGTTCCACTGCTTCTTCTTAACATATAGGACATGTCCGTCATTTTACCCCTTGACGCATTATACCGAAGAGAATCATCGGTGGGCAGAGATATACCAAACCCTTTTCAGCTTAAAATTATTAGGCAATAGAGGATTCTGTTAGAAGAGGTGAAACAACAAGCAAATTTTTACATCAAACTTTGATCATTCAAGCCCATACTTTATGCATGTTTTCCATGGGTTGGCATCACGGTGGAGGTATTCTTAAAAAGGTATATGTTTTTGTATGACTATTTTACCAGTGATTCCCAACCTTTACACCTTGGAAGAACCCCAGAAACAATTTCTCATATCCCCGGGAACCCCTGCCTACAGCAAGACAGTTGATTTATTATAATTTCTTTATTTTTAAATATTTATTTCATGATTTCTTGCGGAAACCTGGTTGGGAATCACAGATTTTACGTTCACTTTACATAATCTCCTTTTGAAACAGATGTGCATGCAATTTGTTACAGGGAGCAAGTTGTGGAAAAAATAGCTGCATAAGGAGAGATTTGTTGCTATTTCTGTGCTCTGGTCTATAGACATATATATATTTTTTTATTCATTTTTTTTTTTGGCTACCCACAGATTACTTCATACAGCTTAGAAATGACATTTTTTATTTTTTAATCTGTAGATGCAACTCGGCAAAAGAGTCTCATATTAGGAAATGTTATTTTAATATTCTTCCATCACCTAGACAGCTGTATACATTTGAAGGGCTGGCATCTCCTAGCCAGCGTGTCCAAATAAATTCTCATGCAGCTTGCCGCTGCGGAGGATTATTGTGGGAATTTTAGTTGCATAACAAACGCTTTGTAACCCACCACCAACCCTTTTAGTCGCCTCGTACGACAAGCAGGGATACTGGGGGAGTATTCTTGAAACCCCCCTACCCCCAGAGGGTATAACTCAGCGGTTCATCAGACTGCAAAGAGCCTTTTGGACCTAATCAGTCATTAATTATCTGCTTGGCCTTGTTTACTGGGGCCACTGTCATGTACTGTTACCGAGAATGACCGAGGAGTTCTGATTGTGTGATTGTGAAGGGCGATTTGATTTGTGGTTCGGAAGAGTAGGTCATTATCCATCGCTGCAAGAGTTCAAACTTGCGTCCAATCTACTCAAAGCAAAGGCGGGCACGCAGCACCCATCTCGAAACGCACTCACTTCTTTTCTGTCCAGCTCTCTCATGCAACAGTTAAACGTTATTCCCAGCCTCTAATGGACGCAAATGATTAACTATGGGACGGTATTCATCAGTTCCTCTTTCCCATTGCTGTAGGTTTTGCATCACTTTCGAAGGAATATATTTTGTAAATTCTCACCCATCAGTCCTTTCCTTTATACATAGATAGTGAACAAGGTAATGCCCGGCAGAATGGATTGCAAGGACTGGATTATGTTACACAAAGGAGACAGTATTGCAAATGAAGTCAGATTAATCTAACAGTGCAAAGTATATAAGGTACAGGGAACTGCAGAATGGACAGCAATGGAGAAGTAGACACCCAGTATATAGAGCATTAGGCAAAGTAGACTAGAGCGGGGAAAGCAAAGGAGCTGTAAGATTAGGTCATCCATTAAAACCCCATTACCTGAGCATATCTGTAGTGCAGCCCTAACAAAAGCTATATTTGGCACGTTAATCGTACTCACCGTAGGGCGGAGTGCTGCGGCCTCCACTCCAAAGCCTTCTGTGTTGCCTCCCTCCTCCACCCACCACCTACGAAAGTAAGTGTTGCCAGAGGGTCAAGAAAAAGTGTCAGGTTTTGCCAGTATTGCCAGAAAATAGGGCACTTGGAGGATTGGTGCTGGAAAAAACGAGGGAAAAGTCCCTCTGTAAAACCTATTACTTTGGTAAACTCTTGGGGATCTTTTGACACCAACAGAGAGCAGCCACCCACAGATATTGTTAGCGGTAGTCAGACACTACCCCAGCAGGTGCATATTGTTGATAAGGCCAGAGTGGAGCGTCAGTGGTGGATAGACAGATCCTGTAGAGCCATTTTTAGACACTAGTAAGACTGGGGCAGTGCAGCCGTCAGGTTCTCGTGAGAGTGGTAATAAGACTCCATCAGAGTGTCCTCCCCCAAGCAGTACTCAAAGTGACTCCTCCCCAGGTCATTTATTTGCTAACTTTATTTCAAAGGGGTTAGTTTCAGTTGATGGAAAAGTCACTATACTTAGAGACACAGGAGCTTCACAGTCACTAATGTTGAAGGGGATTGTTGATGTAGCTGACCCTAATGAATGTGTCTTGCTGCAGGGTATAGCTGAGTTTGTATCTGTTCCCCTAGCTGAGATGAAGCTCCAGTCAGAGTTAGTTACTGGTTCAGTGCGTGTGGGTGTTGTTGATCAGCTTCCTGTACAAAGGGTCACTTTCCTTTTGGGTAATGACCTGGCGGTAATGACACGGACAATCCCGATGATGATATTGGGCTTGGTGATACCTTTTTTGCCCAGTTAAATGACCCAGAAGTTGATGATTCTTCCCAGACTGATGCAAGTGCAAAGTTAGCTGTTATGCAAAGATCTGATCCAGAGATTGCCACTTTAATTGACTCAGCAGTTAGGGAAGATGAATGCGAGTCTGAACTGACTGAGTGTTATTATTTAAGGCCAAATAACGTGTTAATGAGAAGATGGAGACCTCCTAGTGTTGCTCATGATAATGAGTGGGAGACTGTACATCAGGTGGTGGTTCCAAGACCCTATAGGCAAAAAATTATGTCCATTGCTCATGGCTCTTCTTGGCAGGTCACTTAGGGGTGAGGAAGACTCTCTTCCACATCTGGCAGCCTTTTTACTGGCCTGGAATCTGTCGAGATGTCTCCTGGTTCTGTAGGTCATGTCACACCTGTCAGCTAGTCGGTAAGAGCAATAAGCCCATCCCTGCGGCTCTTTTGATTCCTCTACCTGTGTTTGAGGCCTCATTCACTAGAGTCCATGTGGACATTGTCGGCCCTTTGCCTAGGACCTCTTCAGGCCACCAGTACATCCTCACAATGTTAGACATGGCCACTAGATATCTTGAAGCCATTCCCTTGAGAAATATTTCAGCTGAATTGGTCGTAAAGGAGATGCTGACCTTCTTTACCCGTTTTGGTCTCCCTAAGGAAGTGCAGTCAGATCAAGGCAGTAATTTTAATTCCAAACTGTTCAGGGAAACCCTTAAGGAGTTAGGAATCTCACAGATCACTTCCTCAGCATATCATCCTCAGAGTCAAGGTGCATTAGAGAGGTATCACCAAACTTGAAGAGTTGCTCAGAAAACTATGTGTTGATGAAAAGGAATGGGACAAGTGTTTGCCTTTCCTACTTTTTGCAACCAGAGATGCACCGAGCGAGTCCTTTGGTTACTCCCCATTTCAGTTAATCTTTGGCCATGAAGTAAGAGGTCCTCTTAAACTCCTCAACGAACAATGGGTCAAGGATGATGACCAAATTAACTTGCTAGACTATGTGTCAAAATTTAAAGAAAGACTGGCCTATAGTATGGAAGAAGCCAGGGCACACTTGGAGTCCTCTCAGGAGAAGATGAAGAGGTGGTATGACCACTCTAAGAAAGTTAAGCACAGAGTGTTTCACCCAGGCAATCAAGTTCTTGTCTTGCTTCCCATTCACGGTTAGCCTCTCCAGGCAAGTTTTGCAGGCCCTTATCTAGTGGAAAAGAGGGTAGGTGAAGTAAATTGTCATTTTAACCCCAGACCGGAGGAAGGAACGAAGATTGTGCCATATAAATCTGTTGAAGGAGTACCACAGGTGAGACATGGACCCCCCCTAGTGCTGCATGCGTGGTGTCGGCTGTAGAGTTGGCGGAGGACGAGGGCTGCCCTTAGACTTTGAACCAGGTGACCAGTTGGAGAGAAAACCAGAAAGCTTGGAGTACACTGACTGATAAACTCTCCCACTTGACTGCAGAGTGGTGTGCTGAGCTTGTTGCCCTTCTCAGGAAGTTCACTGATGTCCTCCGGGACACCCCATGACGGACGGAAGTGGCACAGCACGACGTGGACGTTGGAGATACCAGCCCTGTAAAGCAGTCCCCCTACTGGGCTAGTCCTCAGAAGCAGACCATCATTCGAGAGGAACTGAACTACATGTTGCAGCAGGGGTTAATCGAGTCCTATCAAAGTGAGTGGTGCTCCCCTGTCATAGTGGTTCCAAAACCCGATGGGTCACATCGCTTTAGTATTGATTATCATAAAGTCAACTCCCTTACCCAGACTGATACTTACCCACTTCCTAGAGTAGGTGATTGTGTGGATGCGATATACACAGTGCTAAGTTTATCACAAAATTAAATTTAATGAAGGGATATTGGCAAGTCCCACTCACAGAAAAAGCCCAATAAATTTCCCGTTTTGTGGTCAGTGGCGGGACTCATAAATGTAAAGTCATGCCCTATGATATGAAGAATGCTCCTGCCACCTTCCAAAGGCTGATGAATGATCTCACCAAGGATGTTGAGAATTGTGTTACTTACATTGATGATGATGATATTTTTAGCAACACCTGGGAACAGAACTTGAGCCAACTAGATGCCTTGCTTCAGAGACTGTCCTCTGCTAATTTAGTGCTTAATTTAGCTAAATGTGAATTTGTGAGGGCTCGGGTGCAGTACCTAGGTTATATGGTCAGTTTAGGCCAAGTGAGTCCACCTCATGTTAAAGTTCAAGCCATAGTCAATTCCCCCCAACCCAAAAATAAGAGAGAGTTGCAACGATTCTTGGGTATGGTAGGGTACTACAAACGTTTTTTCCTGAACTTGTCTGATCTTGTAGCTCCCCTCACTGATTTGTTAAAAAAAGGAGTTAAGTATGAGTGGAAGCCATAATGTGAGGAAGCCTATTCTAAAGTCAAAGCCATCCCGTCAAGTTACCCAGTGCTTCAAGCTCCCGATTTTGATAAACCCTTTAAATTAGCTGTTGATGCCAGTGCCCTAGGGGAGGGCGCAGTCTTGCTTCAGGATACTGATGAAGGCTTTGAGATGCCTGTGTGCTATTTTAGCAAAAAGTTCAATAAGGGCCAGAGAAATTATTCAGCTCTTGAGAACGAACTCCTTGCACTCATACTTGCCCTTCAACACTTCTCTGTATATGTTGGTCCAGGTTCAGGTAATGTAGTGTACACTGATCACCACCCTCTGAAATTTTTGTCCCGATTTAAAGACGAAAATCTTAGATTGACCCACTGGGGCCTATTTTTGCAAGCATACTTACTTGATGTAATACATGCAAAAGGTGTTGGTAATGTTTTAGCAGATTACCTGTCCAGAACTTGATTGTACAGCATCCAGAAATTCTCAGGAAGGGAGGTGTCACTGGCGTAGTTACCCCAGTAGTGAATGGGTGAAGTAGAAAATAGGATGATAATGAAAGGAGAGAGAAGCGAGCCTTAAGAACATTAGATCTTTTCTCTCATCAGTTTTGCTGCCTGTAAAGGGTAACCCTAGTCCCCACGGGTATTTACCCAGCGGTCAACTTTTGCCTTCTGAACTGATAACACACCTGATGTTTTTCTCACAAATTATGCAGAAAATCCCTCTTGTCCTTGAACTGTGGGTGTGACATAATGTGGGAGGAGCAAAGTAGGGATGTTTGCCAACTAGAAGCCTAAATGGCGCTTTCGTCACGTTCCTGATGGCACGCAACTGGTTCTGTGTGGAGTGTATGAGGCCCTCATTGGTAGCAGGTGCCTCTATTGTTTCTGTATGGACAGAGATTATTTTTAAGACAGCCTAGTGGTTAATTAGCTGAGAAAGGAGGAGTAAGTCCCCTTTATAAGGTCGAGGAAAATGTGAAGAGACACATTTGTCTCTTTTTGTACAGACACACATTTTGTCTCATTTTTTGTACACACATTTTTGTACACATTTGCACACATTTACTGTCACGTTACACTTTTGTCACATTGTGTTGCACTTTTCCCCAACACCACTCAATACGTGACTTTGATTACAAAACACACTGTTTGTGTACCATTTCCCATTTTTGGTTCACTCCTCCATTTGCACTAGTGTGTGATTTATATCTGGATTTAACCTTCGAAGTCTTCACGTTTCCTCGAGCTTTGTGAGTACGTAGCCTCCACTGAGTGTATTCTCGTTAGGTAAGAAATAGCTAGTTATCTCTCTCTCTCTCTCTCTCTCTCTCTCTCTCTCTCTGTATATATATATATATATATATATATATATATATATATATATATATATATATCTATATATATATTTTTTTGCCCAACTCTGGGCATAGGCTTCACAGCCTGTTCCCAAGGCCCAGTAGTCCACCTACATACCATACATCGTCGCATGTCACCACTTCGGCGCTAACACCCACCGTCCATATTGAACACACGCGAGGGCTGTCTCATACAGGACTGGTGTATTGGTATTAGCGGGGATAATTTTACATGTCTATGGGTCTTCTGGTAGATCAGTAAAGTCTGTTTTTAGTAAATTCAAATCCTTAAACTATTCCCTGCCCTAACCGGCATTTGAACCTGGGTCTGGTAGGACTGCAGGTCATCTCTCTACCGATTGATTCACCGCAATCCTCCTTTTGTAAAACGAACCCTGGTTTCTTTTTTGATTCTGTATGTTATAGTGTACAGTAAAGTTAAGTTAGTTTTCCTGCAAACTTTATCTTATCCCTTTTGGTGCTTAATTAAGGGTTAAGAGTGCACCGTAGTATACAGCCTCATAACAATATATATATATATATATATATATATATATATATATATATATATATATATATATATATATATATATATATGAGGTTGGTTTTAATAAATTATGTACGTTTTTTTAACTATGCGTCTTAATTATGCCTTACTGTGTGTGTGTGTGTGTGTGTGTGTGTGAATGTATTTATGTATGTGTGTGTCCTTGCGTATTTTTTTCTCCCTCCGCACATCACCAGCATGGGAGAAATATCGTGGCTGTCACCCTCCCTCCCACTGTCGTGTGTGTGTGTGTGTGTGTGTGTGTGTGTGTGTGTGTGTGTACCTCTCTCTCTCTCTCTCTCTCTCTCTCTCTCTCTCTCTCTCTCTCTCTCTCTCTCTCTCTCTCTCTCTCTCTCTCTCTCTCTCTCTCTCTCTCTCTCTCTTTCTCAAATCTACATCCTTTACCAATCACCCACCCCTCCCTCAATTTCCATCCAATTTCCCTTCTATTCATCTGTCCAATCTCCGTCCTTCATAATTTCCCGCTCGGCACACGCGCGCGCACACACACACACACACACACACACACACACACACACACACACACACACACACACACACACACACACACGCAAAACCTTCAAATCCCTACTTTCCTTTCATTTCACATCCCATCATCTTCATCAAACTTCCTTCATATCCTCCTCCTCTTACTCCTTCTTCCTCCTCCTCCATCTCAGTCACGGGGGGTCATAATGGGGTCACGCTTCAGGGGGGGGTCATGGGGGGTCAAGGGGGTGGGGTCATGCAGAACTAAGGGGGGTCAGGTCGCGAGAGGTCAACCACACCCTTTTCTTGCTCTCATGTCCTCTCTTCTTCTCTCTTTTTTCAACTCTTCTTCACTCCTTACCTTTCTTATTCCACTTCCCCTTGCTTTTTCGTCGTCATCATCATTTTTTTTTTTTACCACAATCTTTTTTTCCTCCTCCTCCTCCTCCTCCTCCTCTTCTTCTAAGTCGTTTCCCATTTATTTACTTTTCTTCTCTACTGATATTCCTCACTTATCTTCCTTCCGCCTTCCCTTCTACCTTCCTCCCTCGTTCCTTCCTTCCCTCCTTCTCTCCCTTCTCTCCTCCCTTCCTCTCCTTCTCTCCCCTCCTTCTCTTCCTTCACTGATAGACATCATAGCTTCTAGTCTCTGGTTCCTTCTTTCTTGCATAAAAAAATATTCTTCTATATAACAAACATCTTCAAGACGCTATCAGATCTACTACTATTTTTTTTTCTTTTTGTACTCCTTTGCACGCCATTGTACTCCTCCAACTTTACTTCTCGTCTTTCTCTCCCTCACTTTCCGTCCTTCGCTCATTCTTACCTACTTCCTGTTTCCTTCTCTCCCTCTCCTCCTTCCTTCCTCAACACTGTCCCTTCATTCCTCTCTTTTCCTCTCACGTCTTTGCTCCTTCTTCCTTCCTCTTTCCTCCTTCCCTTTTTTTGGCTCTCCCTCTGTCTTCTCCCTCCTTCTTCCCTCGCCTCTCCTCCATCCACCCACATTTTCTTCCTCTCCTTTTCCCCTTCACTCCCCTCACTCCTTCCCACTCCCGCTTCCCTTTCCTTCCTCTTATCTCCTTCCGCCTCTTCATCAAATTTCTGCCTCCTTATTCATCCCTCCTTCCCTACTAGAATCTTTAAGTCTCTCCATTCCCCCTTGCTCCCCTCCCTCCCACCCCTTTCCCCTCCTCCATATCCCTCGCTTCCATCAATCTTTTCCTTCCCTCTTCATCTGTCCTTCTCCTTTCCTTCCTCCCTCCATCTCCCTCCCAATCCTCCTCTCCCTCCCTCCCTCCGTCCCTTCTGCATCCCTTTATGTCTCTCATCCCCCTCCCCCTCCCCTTCCCCCTCCCCTCCCTACCCCTGACACCTAATCTACATATCACCTCCAGAAGTCTTTCTCTCTCTCGCGATCTCTTTCTTCGTATTCCCTCTCTCTCTCTCTCTCTCTCTCTCTCTCTCTCTCTCGTGTGTGTGTGTGTGTGTGTGTGTGTGTGTGTGTGTGTGTGTGTGTGTGTGTGTGTGTGTGTGTGTGTGTCGCATCTTCCCAACAAGCGGGAAGTCCGGAACAGAAGAAAATAAAGAAACAAGGAAGGAACAAAGAGTGGAACATAAAGAACGAAAGAAAATAGAGGATTCTCTCTCTCTCTCTCTCTCTCTCTCTCTCTCTCTCTCTCTCTCTCTCTCTCTCTCAAACCGTCCCGTAATCCTTTCCTTTAAGCGAATAAAAAGTAAATTCTTTAGTGGGTGGCGATGATGATGATGATGAAGATGATGATGATGATGACAGTGGTAGTTGTAGTAGTAGTAGTACTAGTAGTGCTAGTAGTAGTAGTAATAGTAGTAATGATGATGATAATGATGATGATCATCATCATCATCCAGTCCTGCGCTCCCCCATGAGGAGCGTAGGAGCCCGGGGCTAGGCAAGATGGTCCTGACATTTAAGATGAGAGTGACCAGCCTCACTCATCCCTGAGTGGCATTACGTGAGCAATAAACCCCAACCACCCCTTGGATATAAACCTTCACCGGCCCAATCCGACTGGAGCGCCGTAATTACCCAGTAAACCACCAGGTGCCAAAATTTGGTTATATGGTTACCACCCAGCGTAGTAAATGGTTTTCTTGTGTATAGGAAACCATTTGGCTTGTCACTCATTGTAGAGTCACCCACAGGCAGAAGGAAGAGGAAAGAATAAAAGAAAGAAAGAAGAGGGAGTGTAAAGTCACCCGTAGGCAGAAGGACGAGGATAGAATGAAGGAAAGACGGGAGACGATGGAAGGAAGGAAGGATGAAGGAGAGGAAAGGGCAGACACCCGAGGGCAGCACTACATCGAGTGAGTGGATGGTAAGCGCCCCCACCTAGCACATAATAATAATAATAATAATAATAATTAGAGGAAGCCTTAACCACCTCACTTCGAGGGGGTTTTCCGGGGCAGAATAAAATGTGTGGAAATAACAAGAGCAATCCACCCCATCCACCTCCACCCTCTCCACACCCACATACCACCTCCCTTCCACCACTCACTCCACTTCCCACCCAGCCCCATACACTCCACACCCAATCCCCTAATATCCACCCAATATCCACCCTTATCATCCACCTAATACCCACCCCATTCCACCCCACACTACCCAACTCCACCTCCACACCAACCCATTCCACTCCATTAAAAGCCACCTCACACTTCCACAATCTACTTAACTCTCTCACAATACTCACACTACTCCACCTATACCACGCCCGCACCCACACCTACACCCACACCACCCACCCCACACCTCACCAACTCATAACTATCCAATCCCCACCCTGACCCCAACCCATCCTACCTGACCTCACAACAAAGCCATCCTCACCTACCCCACACACCCACATCACACACCCACAACCCACACCACACACCCACACCACACACCCACAACCCACCCCACACCTAGCCTCTCCCATCCCACACTCACACACCACACCCAGCCCCACCCACACCCAGCTCCTCCCACCCCATACCTTCCCATCTCATAGACCGTCCCACCCTCAACCAACCTTTTGACTTGAAGGGCGAAAAAAATCCTTCCTTCTGCCCGTAAATCAGCCGTGTGGGTTTAATTGTCTGTGAGGCAGGACCACACACACACACACACACACACACACACACACACACACACTCTTAAATAACTCACATCCCACAAACACATTACTGTCTCTCTCTCTCTCTCTCTCTCTCTCTCTCTCTCTCTCTCTCTCTCTCTCTCTCTCTCTCTCTCTTGTTAGGTTAATTAAATTGCCTAGAATTATCGCGAATAAAAAATACTATAACCTCACCTGTTTATTAGTCCCGTTGTGAGTATCTATCTCACCTGTTGTGTCCTCGATAGATAGAAAGATAGACAGATAGACTGACAGATAGATTGATACATACATACATATATAGACAGATAGATATGAGAGAGAGAGAGAGAGAGAGAGAGAGAGAGAGAGAGAGAGAGAGAGAGAGAGAACAAGATCTCTACACCTCATTCCTGACACCTTAACTATACTAAGCTCATAACGTCCCTACTCATCAACAAACCCTTACAGATGATATTCCAACCCGCCTAGAAGAGCCCCATATTTTCCTTCTTCCTCTTGGCCAACTTTCTCAAGATGGTCCCAAGACGGTGGGGGCCTGGGGGGGGGGACCAGAGGCGGTGATAAGGAAGCGAGTTTAACGAGCATTGATAAGAGATTTAATTGAGTCAGGGGTTAACGAGGAGGGGGAGGGGGAGGGGGGAGGGAGAAAAGGGAGAAGGGGGAGGGGGGAGAATGTAGAGCAGAAACAAAAATAAAAATAAAATAAAGGAAAGATAAGCAGGGCAGAATAATGGCCCTCTAAAATTAATATATGGCTTGTTACAGTTTTTTCTGCTTTATTTTGTATTACATCTGGTTTGTTTTTCCTCCTTTTGACCCCTTCATGATCGGTACAGGCTTAGCATAACACGAAAGTTGACAAAAATAATAGTACTACTACTACTACTACTACTACTGCTAATAATAATAATAATAATAATAATAATAATAATAATAATAATAATAATGTCCATCAACCCTCCCAGGTCTATACAACTCTAGTGTTCTTTGCACCTAACGCCAGCTACTTTATTCTCACGGCGTCGGAACTATTCTCACGGGGCTGGAACTATTCTCACGGGACCGGAACTATTCTCACGGGACCGGAACTATTCTCAT
>NC_136977.1:40093532-40201032 GCF_032717465.1 Coenobita brevimanus
AAATATGGAAGTGGTTATTCCGTCCACAGCATACATACATACATAATCCGTCCACATAAATACATACATACATACAGTTAATCGGTTCACATGCATATATATATATATATATATATATATCCATCCATACAATGTATATATATTTCAGAGGTGTTGGAGAGACACACCTTCACGTGGTGGCATCACTAGACGGTTCTTCTGGCCTGTTATACAAACGGTCCACAAATCTCTCCCTGTCCCGCAAAAGGAGGAAGGTGGACAGAAGAGGATGGACAATTTCGACCTGCAGTCCACTGAGTTTAAAATTCGGATGAACCTGGGCAACAACAAAAACAACAAAAAAAAAAAGCAAAACAAAAAACAAAGAACAAGACAAAACAAAGCAAAACAAAAACAAAAATCAAATTTTATATATATATATATATATATATATATATATATATATATATATATATATATATATATATATATATATATATATAAACGAAGCAAAAAAATCAACAAATACAACAAAAAAGTCCACAACAAACAAAGTATTCCTGTATCCTGTATTTTCACCTATCGCTTGCCAGGCTGTCCACATCCACTTCCTCCTCTTCCTCTAATTTAATTCATACCTGTTCCCCCACCTGTTTACCTGAGCCAGAGGACAGGTGAGGTATGGAGGCGTTGACCCCTGACCCTTCCCAAGACACTGACCTCACCTAAAATTATATTTGTTTCTATATCTTTCACTCTCTTTCTTGCTTTCTTTCTTTCTTTATTATTATTATTATTATTATTATTATTATTATTATTATTATTATTATTATTTATTTGTTTACCTCTGCCTTAAAACTATCAAATTTTATACCCGGAATTAAGTATATACATATGGGCAGTTGTCTAAAAATTTACTGAAGACTAAATTTAAGGCTCATAAAACTTCTGCCTTTCTAACCACAAAGGCCAACTATTTCTTTCCTTACTGTAATGCAGAGTAGTACAAAAAAATAAATAAATACCTTAAGAAGGACCCAATATCATAGGAAGCAGTCTTAGATGTGACGAGGTTAATTATTACTTCCCCAACGAAGTTGGAGGAGGTTACGTATTCACCTATGCCTGTCTGTCTGTCAGTACTCCAGACGATATCTACAAAAGTTCTCAGAGAATTTCAATGAAATTTTGTGGAAGGGTGGGCCATGGGCCAAGAAAGAATTGATTAAATTTGGGGGAGGATCCAGATCCGGATCTGGATTTTGCCATGGCACTGGAGGAGGTATGCGCTCTCTGAGTGCCTTCTAGTTATATCTATCTACCAGAGAGAGAGAGAGAGAGAGAGAGAGAGAGAGAGCGATATACAACAAAGAACAAATACAGACAAAAGCTAGGGTGTTGTCGTCCTCCTCCGTCACCCCACCTCTGACCCCAAGCCTACTCGTATTAAGAGAGAGACACTAATGCTAACTTAACCTGTCCTGCCAAGGTGTCTCACTCCAACCATCTCTCAGTCTCACCCTTCTTCTTCAGCAAACACCTTCATCATCATCATCATCATCATCAGTAATCAATCATCATTATCATCATCAATCCTCTCTCTCTCTCTCTCTCTCTCTCTCTCTCTCTCTCTCTCTCTCTCAATCTTCCCCACCATCTCAAGTCACCAAAGACAGCCTCGCAACTCCTAAATTTTCATTTTTTTTTTCCTAAGATGAAAGAAATTGTCTAAGGCAGCTAGACTGAGACGTCCTTGTACTGAAAGGGTTTAAAGAGATTTAATAAAGCTAAGTAAAGGCCAATAATAATAATAATAATAATAATAATAATAACAATAATAATAACAGTAATAATAATAATAATAATAATAATAATAACAGTAGTTCTAGTAACAGTAGTAGTAGTCGTAGTAGTAGTAGTATTTATTATCATTTATTATTATTATTATTATTATTATTATTATTATTATTATTATTATTATTATTATTATTATTATCATTATTATTATCATTATTATTATTATCGTTATTATTATTAGTATTATTATTATCTTTTTTTTATCATTATCATTTACTATCATTACGCTGTACATCTAAAGAAGCTTATTGCTAATTGTTCCTTCACAACAGTAACCTCTAGTCTTGCTGAACATATTTTTACGGGCAGGAAGAACAAGGTCGTAGGATGAACAAGAACAAACCAAACAACACGAAATGATACAAAAGATAACACGAGATACTGAAGATAACACGATATTGTATTGGCCATTTAACTCTTCTTCCTTGGGCATTTAACTCTTCCTTCGGCATTTAACTCTTCTTCCTTGGGCATTTACTTCATCCTTGGGCATTTAACTCTTCTTCCTTGGGCATTTAACTCTTCTTCCTTGGGCATTTAATTCTTCCTTGGGCATTTAATTCTTCCTTGGGCATTTAACTCTTCTTCCTTGGGCATTTAATTCTTCTTCCTTGGACATTTAATTCTTCCTTGGCCATTTAACTTTTCTTCCTTGAGCATTTAATTCTTCTTCCTTGGACATTTAATTCTTCCTTGGCCATTTAACTTTTCTTCCTTGAGCATTTAATTCTTTCTTGGGCATTTAATTCTTCTTTCTGGGCATTTAATTCTTCCTTGGGCATTTAATTCTTCCTCCTTGGGCATTTAATTCTTCTTTCTGGGCATTTAATTCTTCCTTGGGCATTTAATTCTTCTTTCTTGGGCATTTACCTCTTCTTATCTCCAGACTCTCCTTATCAGCTTGGGAGAGAGGCCTTGGGTGGGTAATTTGCCTTCATTAACATCCTAATTACCACATTTATCCTTAACTGAGTAAGAAATTAACAGGAAAATGCGTTAAATGACTGGATAGGCTAATTGAGAGATTGTGGAAAATATCTAGTGATAAGTTTGCATGATAATCTATCTTCGTTGACCTTTAAGGGATTCTCTCTCTCTCTCTCTCTCTCTCTCTCTCTCTCTCTCTCTCTCTCTCTCTCTCTCTCTCTCTCATATTTATAACTACTCTTAGGCTTAATTCATATAAAAGAATGCTCATCCATACTATCATCTCCACACACACACAGCTACCAGGCATTTCCCAACTATACACACCCTATTCATCTCACCTACGGTACCTAACTCATTTCCTCATCTCACTCATCTTACTCATTACCCTCCCCACACCACCTGAACACACCACACCCACCCACCCACCTCTCTCATATCACCTCACACTCACACACCTGTCACTCACTCAAAACACTCATCAGTGCACCTCACTCTGAGCTCACTCAGCTCACCAAACTTATCTCATCCCTTCACTCAACTCACTCAGCTCACCAAACTTATCTCATCCCTTCACTCAACTTACTCATCTCACCAAACTTATCTCACCCCTTCACTCATCTCACTCAGTAATCACCCACTGACCCTACTCACCCTGGTTCGATCAGGTAGTGGCAGGTTAATTGATTGTTAGAAGCTATTACTCACCTTGATTTGACGGCAGGAGGGGGAGGAGGGTTAAGGGAAGGTGGGAAGAGGGGAGAGAGTAGACTGGGTAGGGAGAGAAGAGGGGGGTTGGGAGAATGGAAAGGGGGAGGGAGAGGGGAGATAAAGGGTGGAATGAGAGAGTGGGAGTGGAAATGGGGAGAGGAGAGGCTGAGAAGTGGGAAGGAAGTGGAAAAAGAAGGGGGGGGAGGGGATGGAGATTGAGGAAGGAAAGACGGAGGAGGTGGAGGAGTGGGAAGGGGAATGGAGGGGAGGAAAGAGTGGGAGAGAAAGAGAGGGGGGCGATGAGAAGAAGGGATAAGAGGAAGAAGAGTAGGTAGGGAGCATGAAAAGAGAAAGAGGGGTGAGTAGAAGAAAGAGGAAGGGGGGGAAGGGAAGAGGAGGGGAAGAGGGGAGGGAAACTAGTGAAAGAGAAAGGACGTAGGGAGGCAGAGATTATAAACAGGACTAAAGGGAAGAGAAGAGAGGCGACTAGGGACCATTTAATAGCTACAGCCTCCATTAACCTTCCCATTAACCCCTTCAACATCATGACGTCTTATCTGGCTTCCTTCTTGCTTTCTCCAGACGGTTTTCTTCATCTTAATATCTCCATTATTAAGACTTTTTTTTGTGTGACCATCTCTCCCTGTTGTCTGCTGTCTTCCCTGCCTCCTTATCTATCTCTCGTCTCTCTCTGCCTCCCTATCTGTCTCCCTATCACTGCTATCTATTCTCTCCTACCGTGTGGCTATCTAAACGTCGACTGTCTATCCTGGCGTTAACTTTATGCTCTGAGTGTGCGTGTACACTGAACAGCTGATCCTGTTTTGTTGTCTGCTCGTGGTCGGTCTCTCTCCCTCTCTCTCTCTCTCTCTCTCTCTCTCTCTCTCTCTCTCTCTCTCTCTCTCTCCACACACACACACACACACACACACACACACCACAACCATTATATTAAAGAAAAAGGTTAGATGATATAACCTTTTACTTCCTTTTTTTTTTGTCGGAAACTCAGTAAAACCGTACGAAATAAAACCAAATAAAGGATCCTCGGGGTGAAGGGACAGAGCACTTTCCCTCCTTCTCAGTAAAGCCGGCTCCCTGTACGGCTTAATCCAGAAAGCCGGTTCCCAAAGCCGGCTACTGGAGACGACTTTGGTGACTATGTATGTGTGTATATATATATGTATGTCCTGCTTTATGTATGTATGTATGTATGTATTGGTTGCTTTATGTATGTATGGATGTTAGTTACTGTATGTATGTGTATGTATGTATGGATAGATAGATGGATGTACCAGTATGTGTATGTATGTATATATGTAACCATATATGTATGTATGTACGTACCGGTATGTATGTATGTATGTACGGTAGGCCATGGTTCTACGTGTTCCTCTTCATCATCATCATCATTATCCTCCTCCTCCTCCTCATCATCATCATCATCATCACCAGATGATCGCAGGTACACATTCCATGACTCTCACTCCCCCGTTTCTCTCTCTCTCTCTCTCTCTCTCTCTCTCTCTCTCTCTCTCTCTCTCTCTCTCTCTCTCTCTCTCAGGCAGTATAAGGAAAACATGACATACTGAACTCCAAATATTACTGATAACAAATAAAACAAGATAGACAGACAGATAGATAGATAGACAGACAGATAGATAGACAGATAGATAGAGACAGGGGGATGGGTAGGTGGTGGCTGAGTGGTAAAAGAGGTGGTCTGTTGTCCGAAGCACCCTGAGTTCGATTCCCAGCGAGGAAGGGGAAACTATGATAAATTTCGCCACACCAGGAATACTGCTATACCACATGATCCACCGCTAATACCACCACACCAGCCCGGTATAAGGAAGCCCTTGTATGTATTCAGTATGGACGGTGGGTATTGGTGCCGAAGGTGTGACAGGTGAAGGTGAATGGTATGTAGGAGAAATGCTGCATCTTAGGGAAGGGCCTTTTGAACCTATGTACAGAGTTAGACGCATAAAAAAGGATATATGGCTAAACAGATGGACAAATTGACATACAGAGAGAGAGAGAGAGAGAGAGAGAGAGAGAGAGAGAGAGAGAGAGAGAGAGAGAGAGAGAGGACTTTTGCGAGCCTTTTCGTGCATTCGTATCTTCATGGAAATCACACCCTTCACCCCGATGATAACAAGTCACGAAACCGCTCGATAGATAGATGGATAGATAGACAGACAGATAGACAGACAGACAGATAGAAAGATAGATAAGTAGACAGACAGAGACAGACAGAATATATTCCCAGACAGATAAATTCTGAGACGAAGATAAACTGATAGATAGATAGATAGATAGATAGATAGATAGATAGACAGACAGACAGACAGACAGATGGATAGATAGATAGACTGAGTGATTGATGGGTGGATGGATACAGATAGATGGATACACATATAGATACACAGATAGGGTTGCAGCTACTACACGCCGATCCAATCTCTCTCTCTCTCTCTCTCTCTCTCTCTCTCTCTCTCTAACTTTCACCCCAAACCTTCGCCAAAATAGTTGTCTCACCTTTCTCCGGAACTACACCTTACACACCCCTCCCCCCTCCCCCCTCCCCCACTTCACCACACACACACACACACACACACACACACACACACACACACACACACACACACACACACACACACACACACACACCTCCCTGCTCACCTGTAGGACTGTAATTAATCCTGTTACCTGGCTGAGAGAGTCAGTGAGCAGGTGAGGTGACGTGTGGGGATCTATACAGGTGAGAGAGAGAAAGAGAGAGAGAGAGAGAGAGAGAGAGAGAGAGAGAGAGAGAGAGAGAGAGAGAGAAACTGTAGGAAAATATTTGGTATAGACAATACAGACAGATCATTAGGTAGACAGGTATGTATGTAGGTATGTATGTAGGTAGGTAGGTAGGTAGGCAGGTAGTGCAGACAAGTGTGGAAAGAGTGATGGAAGAGGGACTGGAGAGGGAGGTAAAGACGGAAGAGGGGAAGGGGGGCAGCGAGGGGAAACACTCAGGGTATAAGAGGAGGAGGACGTGAAAAAAAGAATCAAGTAAAAAAATAAAAATATATATATAAAAATAAAATAAAAAAAAAGAAAAATCTACTAGCCCTTTTCCTCAAACTTGGTGTAAAATTGCCGTCCCTCCCCCTTGAATGCTGAGTTGTGGCAATAAATTAACACTAAAATATGATGCTAGTCACGAAGAAGTGCTAGAGAAAGAATGTAGAAGCACAGTACTGTCTTTTTCTGCCACTGAGCTACGTGAAATAAGCTGCAAAAGAACGAAAATCTGGGCCAAGTTAAAGTGAATGAAGTATAATATCTTCAGGGCTTCAAAGCTGACTATGGTATCTTTTCTATGAGTCTAGAATAAGGGCACGTACCTAGCACCTCTTCTTTAGCGATTTATTTTTTGGACCCGGCTGGTTAATGTCCTTTTGTACGTTATTTATGCAGAATGTGGGGACACAGGAAGGATTCAGGTAACACAGAATTGGACAGTAAGGTGTAATGAGCTAAATAAATCGCTTAGGGAAAGGTGTTAGGGAGGACATGGAGGAAAAAGGCTCTCCCCACCCACAACCCCCGCAGACGAAACCGGGAAGAGAAATTTTTTAGAAGGTACACCATGGAATATAGAAAAAAATATAATGCAAACTTCACAGGAAAGGGTGAATGAAAAATCAGGTGAGTGGATGGAAGGAGAAGAGAGAAGAGGACAGGAGAGAAGAGAGAGAGAGAGAGAGAGAGAGAGAGAGAGAGAGAAAGAGGACAGATGGAGAGAAGAGGAAGAAGAGAGAAAATGAGGATACAGAAAGAGAGAAGAGGAAGAAAGAGAGAACAAAAAGAGGGAGGAGGAAGAAAGAGAGTACAGAAGGAGAGAAGAGGGAAAGAAAAAGAGGACAGAAGGAGAGAAAAGGAAGAAAACGGAGGGGCTATGAGGAAGAGAAGCTACAGAACGCAGACGAAGAGGAGAAAAGAGAGAAAGAGAAGAAGACAATCGTAAGACACAGGAAGAAGACAATCATAAGACACGGGAAGAAATCGTAAGACACAGGAAGAACACAGTCGTAAGGCACAGAGGAAGAAAATATAGAAACGAAGAAAGACAAGAAGAGCGAAAGGAAAGAAATGAATGAAGACAAAAGGAATGAAAGAAAAGAGGACATAATACACAGACGAAGAAACGGGACAAAGACAAAAACAAAACAAAGACAAAAGAAAACAAAAACGAAACCAAGACGAAACAAAACAAACACTACACAAAACAGAAAAACCGACAAAACAAAACAAAGACAACACAAAACAAACACAAAACAAAGCAGACAAAACAAAGACGTAACAAAGGAGAAACAAAACTAAGAAAAAACAACAAAACAGACAAAAACAAGACAAAACAAGACAAAAACAAGTCAAAGACAAAAACAAAACAAGACAAACAAAACGAAACAAAACAAAAGAAAAAAGACAAACCAAAACAGACAAAACAACAAGGACAAAGCAACAGACAAAACAAACAGACGAAATCAAAACAGACGAAAACAAAACAAAGAAAACAATTACGACGAAAAATTAAAAAACGAGAAGAGAAACGGAAAAAAAACAAAACAAGGGAGAGTAAAGGCAAAGCAAGAAAATATTAATCCAAGAAAACAGAACATTATAACCCAAGAAATAAAAGCCAGAGAACAAGAAAAACACAGGCTGATAAGAAGGGAGAAAGAGAAATTAAGGGAGAGATAGGGAGGGCGATAAGGAGGTCGGAAAAAAGGGCGATATGGAAATAGGGCAAAGAAATGTGGAAAGTGGAATATTTGGCTGAAAAACTGTAAAAGCTTGGAATGAAAGGAAATTGTGTGAATATAAATGCTTATGACAGAGATAGCTAGGTAGGTGGATAGATACATAGACAGATAGATAGATACAGATGGATGGATGGGTGGATGGATGGATGGATGGATGGGTGGATGGAAAGATGGATGGATGGATGGATCGATCGATCGATCGATCGACTGATAGACAGGGAGGGAGGGAGGGAGAGAGAGAGAGAGACAGATGGATACAGACAGATAGAGATGGATACAGACAGGCAAAGACAGACAGACAGACAGAGAAATAGACAGAAAGACAGACAGACAAACATTTAAACTGACAAAGTGGTACAGAGACAGACAAGCAGGTAGGTAAGTAGATAAACAGACAGATGGGTAGATAGATGGATATACTGAGAGGTAGGTAGGTAGGCAGTTTCGAAGATATATAGATAGATAGGCAGACAAACAGATAATATACAGGTAGGTAGGCAGGTAGGTTGTTAAGTAAGCAGGTACACAGAAATAGTAAGCAGGCAAACAGATAGCAAGAAAAAGAGAAGAGAATTGATGAGAGGAGGAGGAAGAGGAGGAGGAGGAGGAAAAATAGACAGGGAAGAGGAAATAATAATAACAGAAGAACAGAGGGAAAAAATAAGCACAAGATGAAGACCAGGAATAAGAATAACGAGGGAGAGAGAAATTTAAGAAGGTAATATTTCAGGTAATAACCCTAATGCCAAGTAAAGGTGTGTTTATTTACTAACGTCAAGGCGTCCCCCTCAAAATGTATGCAAATTTTAGCCCTCACCTTTTCATATATATTATTTTTTGGGTCTGGGTGATGAGGGATGGAGAGCCGGGTCCATATTTGAGTGTGTGTTTTCCTTTTCATTCCTTTTTTTCTTTTTTTGCATGTCTCTCTACCTATGCATAAAATATAAATCGGTTTTCACTCTCTCTCTCTCTCTCCTCCATTTACAATCTCCTTCTCCCTTTCCTCTCCCTAATTCCGCATTCTTTTACATCCTTCCCTTCCTTCCTCCTCCTCTTTCCCCCTTACCTTCCCTCCTTCCTCCTTCTCCTTGACTCTTACTTCCCTCTCTTTCATCCAACCCCACCTTCCTCTTTCCTTCCCCATCCCTCCCCCTCTTCGTTTTCCCTCCAGTTCAAATCTCTCTCCTTTCTGACTTTCTTCTCCCTCACTCCTCTCCCTGCCCCTCTTCTACCCCACACTCTTTCCCCCTTCTCTTCCCCCTCACTCCTCTCCGTCCCCTCTCTCCACAGTCCTCTCTCCCTCTTCTCCCCTCACTCCTCTACCTCCCCTCTCCTCCTCCTTACTCCCCTGCCTCCCCTCTCTTCCTCTAATTCCTCTCCTTCCCTTCTCATCTCATCTCCACTCCTCTTCCCCTCACTCTTCCCTCCTCTCCCCCTCCCAGTCTACCACTTTCTGCATCTGCCCCACATCCATGTCCTTCGATACCACACAAAAAAAGCAGAAAAAAAAAATGCGTTTCTCTGATCAAACCCCCATCGCTCGTAAACTGCTCTGAAATCTTAGTTAGTGGGGCTTAACTCCAAAGAAAGTTTAAGTTAGTGCGCTGGACTTAAACTGAGGCGGCTTAAATCAAAGAAGCTTAAAGAGAAAATTTTATTCAGGTGAGAGGCATTTTATAGCAGCCAAAGGTGAGATGCAGGTAAAGAGTAACAGGTGTGATGAAGAGACGGGGGTTTGAGGAGGGACTGAAGCAGTGAATTCGCACCTCTCTCTCTCTCTTCGATTTTTTTGCATCTAGCTCAAATTTTTTTTTTTTTTTTTCCATAATACAATCCCATTATTTTTATTTCTTAGTTTTTCCCTGTACTTTGATAGCTCTCTCTCTCTCTCTCTCTCTCTCTCTATCTATCTATCTATCTATCTATCTCTCTCTCCACTTTTTTTCCACAATCTTCATGCCCTTTTCTTTACATATTTTTTCGACCTTTTCCAAAATTGCGTATTTTTTCGACCATTTTCAAAAATATTTCCTCTATCACACATACACTCACCCCATACAATTTCGTTCATAGGAGTGTCTGCTAAGGATTGAGAGAGAGAGAGAGAGAGAGAGAGAGAGAAAGCTAAAAACCACCCCACGGAACGCTGACTCCGAAATCCGATTTCATTTTCTTACAATTTACTCCACTTTTTCCCTCCTCTTTCCCCCTTTTTCCTGCCGGCCGCCAATCTATACAGGCTTATTTCACGGTCTGCCACGATTTTCCTTAACGCCTGTGCAAACCCCAGAATCGGCTGGCTGGCTTGGGGAGGGACGCTTTACGACGGGTAAGGAACGGCTCTTGTATGTATCAGGAGGGTTAGAGCTCATGAATTTAGAACACTGGAACTCTGTGTCGATCTAAAATTCCTTGGATCACTACTTATTCTTTGTTGAAATTCCTCCCATATCGATCCGTTTAGTCAGAAATACACAGATACCCAGACCACACAGTCCTAGGTGTCTGAAAAACACTAAGAGGCAGAAACACAATATTATAAAAAGGGGGCCAAATGTACAGGAAAATTGGGAGAACACTTTACAGGGTGATAAAAAAAAAAAAAAAAAGTAGGAAACAACACCTAACAGAAAAATCATGGGAAAAGTTAAATGACCTGACACTAGTAGCAGACAAGTGACATACAGTGTGTGAGTGTGAAAATAATCCATAAAATTTTGTCTATCTATACTTAAAACGGAGAGTTGCTACTATCCGAAAATTTACGATAATTGATCGGCGAGAAGTTGAAGTTAATATATACTGGGTTGCATTTAACTGGACATGTTTCGTAATATGTATAAATACAATCCTTATGTAGTCATTGTGTGTGTGAAGGGGTGCAGCAAGATACGTAGAGAAGGATTGTCCTTTGACTTAGATATTAAAGACCGCTATCGATGTTTAGAAACAAACCATTTGTTTCTTGTAAGAACTTTCAACCCGATACGACACATTAGACAAATGATAATATTATGTCTGTGTATGTGAAGAGTTCCCAGTGTATGAGAATTTAGGATAATTAATTGGAGTGCAGTTGAAGTAAGATATATTGGCCTACAGTTAGTAGGATGTATAATTAACTTTGTATACATGTCGTCTTCATATAATTAGTGTAAGTTGTATTTTAATGCTGTGGTCAATAAATTATCTATCTATCTATCCATCTATCTATTTGTGTGTGTGTGTGTGTGTGTGTGTGTGTGTGTGTGTGTGAGAGAGAGAGAGAGAGAGAGAGAGAGAGAGAGAGAGAGAGAGAGAGAGAGAATCTTCCTAACCTCACCTGCACAGTATTCGATATATATGGAAAGCTATGCAAACCTGTAGAGGCAAAAATATACACGAATTTCTATGGAACTTACCTGTATGTCACCTGTAGTTCTAAATGCCAGCCTAATGAGCCTTACTTGTGCCAGAATGACTCGGCACATTCTACACCACCCCTCCAAACTACGACAGCTGTTCCTGTTCCGGCCAGACGATTTTATTCATCTTAGAAGCGGCCAATCGTCTTCTAAGCATCTAAGCGTCTCAGGTAACCCCTTCAGGACGATTAAAAAGGTATCTCTTTTTCTCTTCCTATCTCCAGACGATTTTCTTCAGGTAAGGAATGACGAGTGCATATCTAACTCTGAGCTGTATTATCGTCGATTGAAGAAGCTCCATAACACCTTTTCCAAAGCGATTAATTTGCTTATTACACCTTATTGTCCTTATATGTGCTACATAAATCCCTCCAATATCGCCATCAGCATAAATAACGTACAAAAGGATACTAACCGGCCATATCCAAAAATAAATCGGAAAGGATGAGGTGTTAAGGAGCTTCCTTACCCGACGAGAATCAAATAAATCGGAAATTAACAGCCATATCCAAAAAAAGACCACTAAGGAAGAGGTGTTAGGGAGCTTCCTTACCCGACAAGAGTACGAGTCTCCATCCTTATCCAAAAATAAATCGCTAAAGAAGAGATGTTAGGGACTTCCTCACCCGACGAGAATACAAGCCTATTAACCAGCCATATCAAAAAATAAATTGCTAAGGAAATCGTGTTAGGCAGCCTCCCCCCTTTTCCTGCGTGATCTCTTGGCCTTCCTTCCAGCCTCATCCATCTCACCTGTTTGTCTATCTATCTGTCTATCTATCTATCTGCCTGCCTATCTATCTACCTACCTACCTCCATACCTATCTATTTATCAGTCTGCCTGTCTGCCTACACATATATAAATACGTTCTGTCGAGGAGCCCCTGGGTAGCACGAGATAGCTGCGGCGTCCACTTGAGAGCCAAACCTCAAATTTCCCTACACCTCGCCGTGGGGAAGGGCCCTGGTTCGACCCTGGTGAGGCACTGTGTACTACAAGAGGGTGTCGTTTCCCTACATGGCGTATGTACTGTACTGCAGCTGCTGGACAGACCCACAGAAGAAGCTGCTTACCTGTGGTCCACGGGTATGCTCAACCAAAAATGACCTGGGTTACGCAACAGTAGACAGATAGATAGATAGACAGACAAATAGATAAATAGACAGATAGAAAGATAGATACTGCCGGTACTGCATCCTGCCCCTCCCTTACATAACCTCACCCTTTCTTAACACATTCCTATATCCTAATGTGGCTCAGGTGTACCACCGGAATTAACACTACATGAAAGCCACTGACAAGGTATGTCATTTCAACTCCCCCTGACTCACCTGCAGCCCTTCATTCCATCCTAAAATCCCTCCCATGTAGACGCCATCAGCTCAATTAAATCCCTCTACATTAAGGCTGCCGACTATGTAACAACTCCAACCTTATCCCGCAACACCTGTACTCCTTCGTTCCACCTTAATTTATCTTACGTGCATCTACAGAGGTGGGACATGCTATTTTTTTTTTTTTTAGCTCGTAAGCCCACTCGAATGAATGTCAGTTGTTCTTTTAGTTGCTGCTGTTGTTGTTGCCTAACCCCGGTCTGTTTGGCTGAGCAGACTCGTCGACCACAGGTAAGAAACTGCTTCTGTGGTGTCGTCCTACAGGTACAGTACAGCACACACACCATGAAGGGATCTGGAACCCCTTGTGGTAAACTGCACCTCGCTGGGGTCCGACCACGATCCTTCATATGACCAGGTACAGGGAAATACAACGAGGTTTGGCTCCCGGGTGGACGACGCAGCTGTTCTACCCAGTGCACCAGGTCACCATGTGTAGGCTGCTCATCAGGGTTAATCAATGTCAGTAATATTATATGATGGTCTGGCTAAATCTACCTGCCGCTGAAAATATAAGAGGTCCTTGTGTCTCAGCTGCATTCCTCCACTGTACTGGAGGCTGGTTTACCATACAAAGCTGCACAATCCATACTTTGTACATTAAAGTCACCAAAGACGTAACTACCTAAAGCATAACCCTTTTTTTAATTGTAGGTCTTCATTCCTCACTAATTCACTTTACGTGTATAGGCAAAGCTAAGGCACGCTCAGGTGAGATCAGGTATACAGGTAGGCTGGTCACTAGGAATGTCAAGAATCGAACCCGTGACCTGTGGAATGGTGTAACTAGCCCCCTCTTGCCTGACCCTATGTAAAGAGAGAGAGAGAGAGAGAGACAGACAGACAGACAGACAGACAGAGAAGTTACTTTCCCACCCTTGTGTCACCTGTCATCCTTCATTCCACCTGATCCACCTGTCCGTCTAACAAGCTTTCCTGCCCTGCATTCCACCCTAACGCAACCTCCATCGCACATTCCACCTCCTTCCCTTCACCACTCAATCTAGATACACCCTTCATTATTCCACCCACCTCACTGTCATCATCATCATCATCATCATCCTTTCTCCACTCTTAAAAACGATCCGTCCTCCTCTTTTTTCCTCCCTTTCCTCTTTTCTTTCCTTCTTCTCCTCTCTTCTCTTCTTTCTTCTCTCCTCTTCCCTTCCTCTCCCTTTCCTCTCATTCCGTTGCCCTTCCTTCCCTTCTTTTCTCTTCCCACCCACCCCTTACTTCCCTTCACATCACTTTTCTTCCCTTCCCCTTCCCTTCCCTTTCCTTCATTCCTTTCCGATCCTTTCCCTTCCCTTCCTTTCCCTTCCTTTTCCTTTCCTTTCTTTGCCGTCCCATCTCTTCTCTTCCCTTCCCTCCTCTTTCTACATACCTACATAGCTACCTGTCTATCTATCTATCCATCTATCCATCTTACCTTGTACGCAGCAGTAGAAGGTATGGATGTTGAAGCGTTGAGAACAGTCTGAAGATATGAAAAAGCGTAATTAATATTAAGCCTAGCCATATGTTGCTGCAATAATGATGATGATAGTAATAATAATAATAATAATAATAATAATAATAATGACAATAATGATAATAATAATAATAATAACAGTACTGTAGTAGTAGTAGTAATAATAATAATAATAATAATAATAACTGTAATAATATTAATCAGGGCCCATATACATATAGGGTCTTCTCACACCTTTCCACTACGCAGATTTACTGACGTCACGCTTGAGACAGGGCACTCCCCCCATTTCTCCCCACCCACCATCTCCCTTGGGACCTCAGAGGGAGGCCTCAAGTCGCGGTGAGGTGCAGCTGTCTGTCATCCTCCATACCCACCCCTCCCACCTTGCTTCCTTTACACAACTCTGTTCCCCACACACATTTCCTCATTTCAAATAATTGTTTAATCTCTCCCTTCTCAAATTTAAAGGTACATGATTTACAAATAAACACAATATACTCTAATAGTGACATTTATTAGGATACATGGAGATCATCTTGTTATAAATGATACCGGATGTTTATTGGTACTGCTACCGGTATTGACTATATGTTACTATGCAGGCTTCATTTCCTTAACTTCGACATCTTACTCTGCAGCTTTCGTGTCGAGTTAGCCAAATTTCTGTTTAATACCCGCATCCTGAAAAATACTCGGTATCGAACAAAAAGGCTAATTACTTCAGTAGGAAGAGACACATGCCTATATATTAGTACTGACAATGCCTTGCCAGTTGTCTTTTAAATTACCGTTGGTAAGGCTTAGGTTTTATGCTGGTTTTAAGCCACAGTATGTCAAATGTATATATTCCGCATATATCATGGAGAGAGAGAGAGAGAGAGAGAGAGAGACTGCGTAGATACCAAATCGTTAATTATAAATAACAAATCTCTTAATCCGAGCTACTAAATATATGTGAATGTATTTCATGTACTCTTTGTGGCTTCATGTACATAAAGAGCTATATAGTTGTTACGAATTATTCACTCTTTGAGAACGAAAAGTGGCTGTATAAATCATTTCCAACGACCTGGCACCGTTGTTTTTGCGACCTGGAAGGGAGGGAGGGAGGGAAGGAAGGGGGGGGGATGATAACATAGTTCTTGCCAAACGCTTCCAGATGGAATTACTACGTTACGAACCTGCTTTACACAAATACATTCTGCGATATACCGTACTTAATTTTCAACACTACTGCTTTCTTGTTAGGGTACTCAGTAATGGTTACCTACAGTACGTGGGTAGAACAAAATAATGGTGGGTAAATATGAATACTAGCAACTCATACTAGTGCGGTGGCCAGTTGCCTCAATTTATTTTACCTGGGCTGGTAAATGCAATGCACCACGTGCTTTTCCACATTTCTGCAAGCACTAACCCCGTGAGGGGAGATATACTGTACAGCTTATAAAGAGCAAAGCCCACCATATACAGGGATATGCACCTACGCAGAGAGAGAGAGAGAGAGAAAGGGGAAGGGACTTAACATTTAATGAAGCTGATGGCAGATTCAGCGTTGGCAGGGCGTGCTCTTCAAGGCGTATTTAATTTTTTGGAATATGCAGTTTGAGAAGTTCATATTTTAGATTTCTTTTATAAGCACTTTGATCAAAGTGAAGGATGCAGATGCGAGCAGTATTCGGATTACTTGTGTCTTTCCTCTTGGACAGATTAATCCACTTACGTCTAATCTCTTCATCTTTGGGGAAAATATGGAAAGTTATATCCCCACCTTTCTTCAGTAAAGAGTTACAGCCAAACAATGCACAATTGGTAGGCATTATTTCACTGGGCACATACAATGGAATAAAGTGCAGGTGACAGAGGTGACCTGTTTGGCGCCTTGACCTCTGAGCAAATGAGTCTACTTCTCACTATATGGCAACCCCTTCTCGGAAGACCTCACCTGGTGTCTTCGCCATGACGTCATGCGCAAACGCGACGCGTTTTGGGGTCGGTATGGTTAGACCCTGTATGTATATGGGTCCTGATATTAATAATAAACCATAAACATAACCCAAGCAATTACACACACCGCGCATCAATAACATCCATTTTCTTTAAGCCGACATTTATAAGGGGTGACTCGCGCATATCTGAGATGTCCTTGCGCAATAAACAAGCAGAATTATCCGTTTCCATCCGGGCAATCTCTCTCGCCCCTCGCTGCTTTACTGCCGCCATAATATTGCCATGAAACCTGCTGCAATATGCATGGTAGTGTGCAATGGTAGTGTCCAATGAAAGGCCGTGCATTGTATTTTAGTGGAGGGAATGTGTAGTTGTTTTTCAGTTCATGGTTTGGGGGAGTGGTAGTGTGGGGACTCTCTCTCTCTCTCTCTCTCTCTCTCTCTCTCTCTCTCTCTCTCTCTGTGCAGAAGAAGAAGGAGTAATTGTTTTTTTTTTTTTTCCATGGCAGTGACCTTTTATTCAGAAATGAGAGAGAGAGAGAGAGAGAGAGAGAGAGAGAGAGAGAGAGAGAGAGAGAGAGAGAGAGAGAAAGAATTAATGTAAGGGTGAAAGCAAATGCATTAAGGAATCACTGTGTGTGTGTGTGTGTGTGTGTGTGTGTGTGTGTGTTATCATACCACTGTGACCATAAACAATAACAATTTATCAGTGTTAAAGTATTCTAATCTTGAAACGCTTCTAAGTTTACTCTCTCTCTCTCTCTCTCTCTCTCTCTCTCTCTCTCTCTCAAATGACAAGCACGCCTCCACAATCACATATAATCACAAACACACTTAAGTCACACATGAATAATTCTCTCTCTCTCTCTCTCTCTCTCTCTCTCTCTCTAACAGACACGCTTCAGTATGCAGCCTACCATTTCCCCCTGCACAATAAAACACCTGAAAACAAACACCTCCTCACAGGTAAACAAGACATAAACAAACACAAGACGAAAACAAACACAAGACAAACAAACACACTTATTATTATTATCAGTGATTTATGGTACGTTAAGCAGATGCAGGGAACCAAACACACACACACACAGATAAAAATGCACATATATAAAGACACACACACACAGACACAGACACAGACACAGACACAGACACACACACACACACACAGATAAAAATGCACATATATGAACACACACACACACACACACACACACACACACACACACACACACACACCAGTTACTTCCTACACATATACACAACCACACAAGCCAGCTACCTCCTACACACACACACACACACACACACACACACACACACACACACAGGTGTTTTATGGCCTATTTGAATATGTATATGACTGGGCAGCTAATGATCAGATAGGAGAGAGAGAGAGAGGGAGAGAGAGAGAGAACGAATACTCAGACAAACATACACGGAAGATAGACACACACAAAGACAGACGGAGAAACTGATAAACCACACACACACACACACACACACACACACACACACACACACACACACACACAGGGCTGCATCTCTCAGTGGTTCAGGTGATACATTCTTAAAACTTGTTAACAATAATGGCCTGAGTGAGTGAGTGATAGTCGATCCTTTGCCTGAGGAACAAATAAGCGAGAAAACAAATGAGGGGGACAAATAAGGAGAGAGAGAGAGAGAGAGAGAGAGAGAGAGAGAGAGAGAGAGAGAGAGAGAGAGATGGCTTTAAATTTAACCTCTTCCCTCTGATGACGTACCTGGTCTTGTAATCTTGCTTCCTTAAGACAGGTTTCTTTTTTTTCTTTTTTTTCCGTTTATTTTTTTACCTTTAACTCCACCATTAATTAAGGTAAAGGAAATCGTCTGAAGCAGCAGGTAATAAAGGAAGGGGTTTATCGTCTGAAGCAGCAGGTAATAAAGGAAGGGGTTTATCGTCTGAAGCAGCAGGTAATAAAGGAAGGGGTTTATCGTCTGAAGCAGCAGGTAATAAAGGAAGGGGTTTATCGTCTGAAGCAGCAGGTAATAAAGGAAGGGGTTTATCGTCTGAAGCAGCAGGTAATAAAGGAAGGGGTTTATCGTCTGAAACAGCAGGTAATAAAGGAAGGGGTTTATCGTCTGAAGCAGCAGGTAATAAAGGAAGGGGTTTATCGTCTTGAGGGGGGGTTGACGCTCCTTGGCATTTTATCTTAGGGTCATACCCATAGAGGTAGGATTAGGGTAAAGTCGGCGTGAGAAGGCTCAGGTGAAGCCAGAGAACTGTCAAACGGCCATATTGGTCAAGTCAAGAGGTCACGGCAACACCTACTTGACGAAGAAGATTGCTGTGCATTCCTACCTCTATGGCTGTGCCCATAAAGGTAACAGTCCTAATCCTACCTCCGTGGGTGTGGCCATGAGATTATTAAGCCTTTAGTACCTCCAGCTGTGTGTCCACCTGGTATTCTTCAGGGAGAATGCCAGAAACAAAGTAGACTTCATTCTACCTTTGGTTTTAGTTGTAGTTCAGCTGTGGGTGTGAGACGTTCTGTCCTAAGTTGTAATTCACCATCAAATAACCTAAGACTCCAAAAATGCCCACCATCTGTGCCGCATTTGGGTGTAAAGAAAGAGGAGATAAGAAATCTGACCCATCCATTACATTTCACCGGTGATTATCTTTAGAGTGAATTATAATTTGTAAGTGTACATTATGTATATGACTGGAGTTAGTAAAGTCAAGCTGAATATTATATAGAATAATAGATATAAACTTTTTTCATAATGTGCTGATGTATATTATTTTAAATCATCTGTCTTCCATCCTTCATTTTACCATATGTTCTTAAATGCTTCCTTTTTTTTCATTCATTAACTACTTTCTTTTCTCCTTCCATTCATAGCCTACTTTCTTCCTCATTTTTTCTGTTTGCAACTAAGAAAACACTCGCGACTGGTCAGCGGAACCAAGTCAGACAGCTGTCAAAGCGGTCGCCGCCATGTTGGTCGAGTCAGGTCTGTCGGCCTCAGTCTGACCTACCCTTGGTTAATCCCTTATGCCGCCTCTACCTACTCCTACCTCTATGGTCATACCTGTTTCTCGTCCACACGTGTTGCCTACCTGTCCTTCACCTCAGCCTGCCTCACCCTGCCTCACCTTGCCTCATCCTACCTCACCTTGTGTCACCCTACCTCTCCCTGCCTTACTAGTTCTACTCTGCTTCCCTCCTACCTCACCTTTTCTTCCTCTGCCTCTCCCTGCCTTACCCTGCCTCACCCCTGCTCAGCCTGTCTTACCCCTTCTCAGCCTGCCTTCCGTGTGTGTGTGTGTGTGTGTGTGTGTGTGTGTGTGTGTGTGTGTGTGTGTGTGTGTGAGAGAGAGAGAGAGAGAGAGAGAGAGAGAGAGAGAGTGGCAGATTTCAACACGGAAATAGTGAGATAGAATTAACAAAAGAAAGTGAGAGAGAATTCAAGACCATAAAATTGTGTGTGTGTGTGTGTGTGTGTGTGTGTGTGAGAGAGAGAGAGAGAGAGAGAGAGAGAGAGAGAGATCCAGCAATCAAGATTTTATTCAGTTCTGAAGAACTTAATTGAGGTGGGATGAGATAATCTCTCTCTCTCTCTCTCTCTCTCTAGATGAAGATTCTCCGGATGCCACTCTATCCTTCATCTCACCCTCATCTCATCCTTTTCCTCGTCGTCGTCGTCCTCCTCCTCCTCCTTCTCACCCTCCCTTCCTTGTCTCATATCCTCCTCTTCCTCCTCTCCATCCTCCTCCTCCTCCTCCTCCTCCTTCCCCCTCTTCTCTTCCTTCTAATCCTTTTTTCTTCCTTTCCTCCTCTTTCCGTACCTCTACCACCCCTCCTCCTCCTCCTCCTCCTCAAATTCCTTTCTCCATCTTTCTCTTCTCGTTCTCCCCTCTTCTTTCACTCTCTCTCTCTCTCTCTCTCTCTCTCTCTCTCTCTCTCTCTCTCATTTATAGCTTTTTAGTTTTCTTCACTTTCGCTCTCACTTGTCATTTCATCATTTGTGACTTTCTCTCTCTCTCTCTCTCTCTCCTCAACTGCTTATAATCCACGAAAGAATTATCACTGGCATGTTAGAAAATGTTCCTGAGAGAGAGAGAGAGAGAGAGAGAGAGAGAGAGAGAGAGGAGAGAGAGAGAAACTACAGCCTAATTAAAGCAAGAGAAACACCCACTTAAGGAACCTCGCATGATTACCTTGCCAAGTACAAACGGCAAAATAAATAGCTAATTCTAATAATAATAATAATAATTATAATAATAATAATAACAATAATAATAATAAAAATGAATTAGTACTAAATAATAATAATAATAATAATAAATAATAACATTACTACTAAATTGTAATAAAAATAATAATAATTCCAAACTCCCTGAGGAATTCGTGTATAAAAAATAAATGGAGAAAGAAACGTATAAAAAATAAGAAATGAGTCTTGGTAAAAAAGTTATAATTATATTAGTCGCTTAAAGGCCGCCTTCGGGGTCCCCCGCTCGATGTCACGTCATTTCCTATTGTTAATGGAAAGGAAACGGAAACTTGAATGACTGATGCCGTGAGCGAGACGGAGCGAGGAATTTTCCCTTACTTTTATCATGCTGGGACACCCGTTGAAAGAGAGAGAGAGAGAGAGAGAGAGAGAGAGAGAGAGAGAGAGAGAGAGGAGAGTAGTGTTTGCTGTTATACTAAATTATATTATGGCATTATAGTATACAATTTTTGGAGTATAAGGAGAGAGGAAGGAGAGGCGAGAGAGTAATAATACAACAAATACGTCACTCTTCTCTCTTGTGTCATGCTGGTAACTTCAATGCCGGACCACGGACGAATCCATCCCCTACACTAAAAGCAAATACTAAATTTGAAGCAAAAGGCCAGAAATGAGTCCTAAGTCGGGAACCGGTAGCCCGATTGGACTGGAAACTGTTTTATTCCTCAAATTAGAGCATTTCAACAGTATGTTGCTCTCACAAAAACTGCGCTACGTTGCGCCGTTTTTATTGTGTTACGGTAACAAACATGCAAGTATCGGACATTTACAATATAGATTATTATTATGATGAGGGTGAGATTTGGAAGATTCCAGTGTTGCTGTATACTGATGATACAGTAATGTTGAGTGAAGATGAATGGGAGTTGCAAAGGTTTGGTGAATGAATCTGGGACAGTGTGTAGGAGGAGGAAGCTGAAAGTTAATGTAAACGAAAGTAAAATTATGGTGTTTGAGAGGAATGAAGTCACAGAGTGTGCAGTGAGGTTGGATGGTGAGGATATGGAGAATGTGATTGCATTCAAGTACTTGGGTAGTGTGATGAGTAAGGATGGAACTTTTGGGGATGAAATGCGTGAAAGGGTACAGCAGGAAGGAAGGTTGTTGGTTCACTGAAAGTAGTGTTGATAAATAGGGAGGCGAGTATGGAAGTTAAGAAGTCACTGCATGATAGTATTGTGATCCCTACCCCGACGTATGGAAGCGAGGCGTGGACCTTGCAAGAGGGGAACAAGTCAAGAGTGAGAGCAGTGGAAATGAGTTACTTGAGAGGAGCATGTGGAGTGACATGGAGGGACATGTTGACGAGTGAAGAAGTGAAGGAACGTTGTGGGGTGGATGTGGATGTTGTTGAGAAGATTAGGAGAAATACACTGAGGTGGTCTGGACATGGGGAGAGAATGGAGAATGCAAGACTGACTAAGAGGGTGTATGTAGGTGAGGTGGAGGGAGGGAGAGGGAGGGATAGACCGAGGATGAGGTGGAGGGATGGAGTTGAGAGGTATATGAGGGAGGGGGGGTGAGTTGGGGGGAGGGTAGTCAAATGGTGGGTGACAGAGCGACTTGGAGGCGTTTTGTCTCCGGCCACCCTTTGCTGGATTAGGGCGTCGGGCTATAGATAGAGAGATACATAAATTATTATTATTATTATTATTATTGTTGTTGTTGTTGTTCTTGTTATTATCATCATTATCATTATTACTATTATTATTATTTTCATTATTATTATTTAACTTGTTACGGAACAGAGAAAGATAACGTACACTTTAAGTGAGAATGCTAAAAATCACAACTGTCCCGTAAAGTTCCAGGTTCAAAACAAAAGAGTTAGGTAAAATTACAAGTTAAAGTTTAATGCTTAAATTAACAACAAAACATTCAGAACTCATAAAGATAATGTAATGGCAAATAAACAGGTTAAATATATGGTTAACTGCAATAGCCTCTATTAACACGAAATTAGCAAGAATAAATTTATCTAAGTCAGCCCTGATAAAAATGAGATACCAGATAATACTCAGTGAATGCCAGATAAATTATTGCAGATACAAACTATTATCAAAAATTACTGACATAAAACCCAACATTAATCAAAAACCTCACTAGGCCTAAGAATTAACCTTATGCTACACAGTACAAGAAAAAATACGACAGTTATACTCAAATTACACACAGCTGCTAGATGTTTGGAGATTTCTTGAGCACTCACAATAATAATATCTGTACAGGGGAGGACAGAGATGTGAACAAAATGAGGAGCAGATCTAAGTGGCGATGATGCAGAGACTGAGCTCATTATATAGGGGCCAGGAGAGCTTGATACAACTTGTAAGAAGGACGCGCAAATGAAGCCATGGGGACAGAGAGCTGAAAATCCCGCAAAGATAACAGAGATGTCGACTTACTCTACTATAACGGTAGAAGGGGGGAACTGAGGCAGAACACGCTCGTGATCAAACATGCAGCAACTGTGCGTTAAAATTACACAAAGGATGATGAAATCATAGGCTATGTAACACCTCCCCACAAAGAAAAAAGAAATTTACAAAGGAAATTTCTTATTACTCTAAAACAATCTGTACATGGCATTACAGAACATGCAAATGTCTTTCCTAATGTTACAAAACATGAGATCTCCCTAGCACATTCAGTCATAGGTACTTGCCAGTATCCCTTTAACAAATCAAACTTACTTATGTACCTAGCCTTTCCGATCTTGTCTATGCAATCTTCCACACGAGGGAGAGGGTAAGTGTCTGTTTTGGTTATCTGATTAACACGTCTGTAGTCGATGCAAAGCCTCTGTGACCCACCTGGCTTAGGGACTAGAGTGACAGGAGAACTCCACTCGCTCTGACAGGGCTCAATCATCTTGTGGTCCAACAGGTAGCCAAGCTCCTTCTGGATGAGAGGAACTTTCACTGGGTTCACACGGTAAGGAGGCAGTTTAATTGGCTTTGCGTCTCCAACATGGACATCATGCATCAACACAGTAGTTCTTCCTGGAGTGGCACGGAACACTTGCGGGTACTCCTGCAGTAATGCCGAAAACTCCTGCCTTTCCTCGGGAGGTAGATGAGAAAGCTTAGTCTGGAGATCATTCATGATATCAGGATTCTTCCCCAAACTATCACTCAGGTTCATACTGCATGGGAGAGCTTCACTTGCAGACTCGGGTGGAACAGCTACAGTGCAGACTGGATTATTTCCGTCCCGCCTGTGATATAACTTTAGCATGTTGATGTGACATAGTTGCTTGCTCTTTCTACGATCTGGTGTGGCGATGACATAGTTGACATCACTGAGTTTCTTCTCCACGAAATAAAGACCACTAAACTTGGCTTGAAGAGGTTGCCCATGAACTGGTAGCAGAATCAAAACCTGATCTCCTGGCTGAAAGTGGCGTAACCTGGACTTCTTATCATACCAAGTCTTCATCTTCTCCTGAGCAGCTCCTAAATTCTCTCTCACCAGCTGTAAAGCAGTGGACAGCCGTTCTTTGAACTTCATCACATACTCCAGCAGGTTGACGTCATCTTCCTCCGACAGCCAGCATTCCTTGAGTAGCTTAAGGGGTCCTCTTACTTCATGGCCAAACAGTAGTTCAAAAGGTGAGAAGCCCAGTGATTCATTTGGAGATTCTCTTGCAGCAAACACAACGAATGGAAGACCTTTATCCCAGTCTTTCTGATGTTCCAAACAGTATTTCTTGAGCATCGATTTGAGTGTTTGATGATATCTCTCCAACGCTCCTTGGGTCTGGGGATGGTAAGCTGAAGACGTGATCTGGGTGATGCCCAACTCTTTCAGAGACTGCTTGAAAACGTTTGACATGAAATTACTTCCCCGGTCTGACTGTACCTCCTTGGGCAGACCAAACTTTGTGAAGAACCCAAGCATTTCCTTAACTACGTTCTTTGCTGAGATATTTCTAAGTGGAATGGCTTCAGGATAACGAGTAGCCATATCAATCATGGTCAACACATAAGAAAATCCTGAAGAAGTCTTAGGAAGAGGGCCCACAATATCCACCAACACACGGGTGAAAGGCGCCTCAAAAGGAGGAATGGGAACTAGAGGTGCAACCTTTTCGGTCTGATTACACTTCCCCACAACTTGACAGGTGTGACAAGACTTACAATACCAGGAAACATCCCTGAAGATACCTGGCCAGTAGAAGTGTTTCAAAATGCGTGCCACAGTCTTCCTCACTCCAAGGTGTCCTGCCAAACTGGAATCATGAGCCACTCTAATGATATCCTGCCTACAAACACGAGGGATGACAACTTGATGTACAACCTCCCATTCACAGTCGGCTGATGCTGTTGGGGGTCTCCACTTCCTCATAAGTACTCCTGACTTTACATAATAACAAGTAGAAGCACCGGCTGACTCTTCCTCACTGCAAGCAGAGTTAGCTAGACCTTTCAACTCAGGGTCAGCAACCTGCAACTCAACCAACTCTTGACGAGACAAATTATCAACACTACGGGGTACTGCCTCATCTGGTGAGTGGTCCAAATTAGCAAGAAAAGTGTCAGCTAGGATAACATCATCATCATCATTATCCTCTAAATCACCAGTAACTTTAGACTTAGCCCTAGTGACAGCACATGCAGGGAACACATCAGGGACATCACAATCCTGGGACGCAGCCACTGGCTCACTAGACAACTGAGGAGCTGGACACACTTGACTTCCACCAATATCATTTCCAAGTAAGAAAGTTACACCTGACATTGGGAGTGTCTCAACCAACCCAACCATAACGGAACCATTAACAAAACCAGACTCTAAATTCACTCTGCACAGAGGGACAGAGAAGTAATTATTCCCTACACCTTGTAAGATTACAGTTTCATCAGAGGAATTAACATTAGAGCCTAGAACACTGGTCAGCATAAGGGATTGGCAAGCACCTGTATCACGATATATTTTAACTGATTTCCTGTCATTATTGTCCAGAGGACTGACAAAACCATCAGACAGGAAATTAGCACATGAACTCTTGAGAGTGTCACCCACGTTTCTGCTCAAAAGAGGAGCTCCATCATGAGAATTTAAGTTACCCCTCAAAGCAGGTTCAGTTAACTCAGTTAAAGAATTCTGGGAACTCTCAAGAGTGGACACTAGACCAATTGACTGAATAATTAAAGACTCCTTTTTGTTCACATCACGCTGTCCCCTGAAACATCTCTCCGTAGTATGACCAAGCTTACTACAATAAGTACATTTACTTTTCTGAAATCTAGAGGTGAAGCTGGTATTTACTTCCTGAGAAACATAATCTTTATTTTCTTTCCTGTTACCTGTACTCTGAGTAGAGGCAACGTACTTACTCTCAGCTTTCCCTTTTTCTCTAGAATATCTCTTGTGAGTGAGAACATACTCATCAGCTAAAACTGCAGCATCAGACAAATTACCTATTCTTTTCTCATCAAGATATAGGCTTACATCTTTACTAATACACCTTTTGAAGTCCTCCAGCAAAATCATCTGCTTAAATTTGTCAAAATCAGAATCCACATTCTTAGAATTTAACCACTGCTCTAACAGATCTTCTTTGATTTTTGCATACTCAACATGGGATTGCTTATCTTGCTTGTAAGTTGTCCTAAATTTTACTCTATAAGCTTCAGGAACAAGCTCATAGGCCTTAAGAATCAAGCTCTTAACTACATCATAATTATCAGATTGATCCTGAGGCAAAGATGCATAAGTTACTTGAGCTTTACCGGTGAGAACAGTTTGAAGGAGTACTGGCCAATACTCCTTAGGCCAATTAAAACCTGTAGCTACCCTCTCAAACAACTGAAAATACTTTGTTAAATCAGATTCATTAAAAGGAGGGACAAGTTTAACATTTTTAGCCACATCAAAATCATCAGAGCTAGATGATCCAGTTCCACCTTGTTTCATGCGATACTCATGGTCTGCCTGAATCCTAGCAAGTTCAACTTGTGCGTGAAACTCAGCCTCCTTAGCCTGTGCTTGAAATTCAGCTTCCTTCACACGAGACTCCGCCTCCTTAGCCTCAGCCTCCTGCAGGGCTAGCTGTAACTTAGCTAATTCAATCTGCGTTTGCTCATTTGGAGGAGTTTCATTAAACAAGCTTTTATTAATCATGCCAACAATTTGATCTTTAGAATGATGAGAGTGAACTGCAATTCCCAATTGTTGAGCAACAAGCTTAAGTTCATTCTTTGTTCTGTTTTCTATATCACACACTGTTTGCACATTTGACAAAAAATCTTTGGCTTCATCAAGTGTAGAAATAGTAGCCATCATGAATATATCACAGTCACAAAATATCAAACAATATCCTTATGATAATATCCTGAATATCCTGATATGAGGTCGCCAAATTTATGTTACGGAACAGAGAAAGATAACGTACACTTTAAGTGAGAATGCTAAAAATCACAACTGTCCCGTAAAGTTCCAGGTTCAAAACAAAAGAGTTAGGTAAAATTACAAGTTAAAGTTTAATGCTTAAATTAACAACAAAACATTCAGAACTCATAAAGATAATGTAATGGCAAATAAACAGGTTAAATATATGGTTAACTGCAATAGCCTCTATTAACACGAAATTAGCAAGAATAAATTTATCTAAGTCAGCCCTGATAAAAATGAGATACCAGATAATACTCAGTGAATGCCAGATAAATTATTGCAGATACAAACTATTATCAAAAATTACTGACATAAAACCCAACATTAATCAAAAACCTCACTAGGCCTAAGAATTAACCTTATGCTACACAGTACAAGAAAAAATACGACAGTTATACTCAAATTACACACAGCTGCTAGATGTTTGGAGATTTCTTGAGCACTCACAATAATAATATCTGTACAGGGGAGGACAGAGATGTGAACAAAATGAGGAGCAGATCTAAGTGGCAATGATGCAGAGACTGAGCTCATTATATAGGGGCCAGGAGAGCTTGATACAACTTGTAAGAAGGACGCGCAAATGAAGCCATGGGGACAGAGAGCTGAAAATCCCGCAAAGATAACAGAGATGTCGACTTACTCTACTATAACGGTAGAAGGGGGGAACTGAGGCAGAACACGCTCGTGATCAAACATGCAGCAACTGTGCGTTAAAATTACACAAAGGATGATGAAATCATAGGCTATGTAACAAACTCTATAAAAAGACCCATAAAATTGTTAGAAAACTGATGGACGCAATTTTCCAGCAGGAAAAAATTTCGCATCACTCTGAAACGAAAAACGAAACCGAACGAAACCAACGGGGCCAGGGGGAACTATCACAAATCCCCCCCCCCCCCGGCCCTTAAGCAGCGGGAAGGGGCGATAATCCCGGAAATCCACTCTTAAATCCACAAAACGTATCGATCAAGCGCATCTTAAATACCGCCCCGGGTTGCTTGGAGATGGGGAACTATTTTTTTACTCGGGTTCTTTTCTCCTTTTCTTTCTTTTTTTTTTTTTTTTCTATTTTCATGAGGGACTATATTCCTGTCTCCATTTTTTTAAAGGTTCAGAGGAATGTAGGGGTGATTTTTGGATCTCTCTCTCTCTCTCTCTCTCTTGGCGATGCTAAGTTGTGATATTTGTTGCTGATGTGTGCGTGGGAAGGGTATCGTGTGTGTGTGTGTGTGTGTGTGTGTGTGTGTGTGTGTGTGTGTGTGTGTGTGTAATAAGGCGATAAAGGCTCCCTCATAAATCAATGTACTGTAGAGTGTTTTGAAATGCATGATAATAGTGTTTGAGAATACGTGGGAGAGCGAGAGAGAGAGAGAGGAGGTCAAGGATCAAACCAGGAATGTTTCCGTTATACCCACAATAATTACATTTTCTATACACTGGACCAACTTAAGTATTCTTTTAATCTCCACTCACAAACGATTTTATTTCATTAAGAATCCACACGCACAGCCAATTAACCCCTTTACCACGAGGCGTCTCTCAAAAGCTGAATAAAATCGTCTGGCGGCAAGGAAGATGTGGACTTTACGTTACCTATTGAAGTAATCCTAAACAGCCTGACCCATGATTGTGTGTGTGTGTGTGTGAGAGAGAGAGAGAGAGAGAGAGAGAGAGAGAGAGGGACTTTCGGATAAGCGTGTGTGGAAACTTATGTAGGCAACTGTACATATTAAAACACAATACATATCACAGTTATTTTGCCTACCAATAATAAAGTTGTTAATAAGGACCACTTATTCCATCATTTTTTCAAAGTTCATTAATATATTACAAAAATTTCAAAGGTCGAAAGTATGTAGTATATCGTTTAAAATTCGCTTTTTTTTTTTTTCATTTTAGCTAAATATGATAACTTTTGCCAACGTAAAGTTCATGATTATCATTTGTGCAACTTCCGCCTCTATCTATCTACCTATCTATCTCTATCTATCTATATCTATCTATCAATCTCTCTATCCGTCTATTCTTTCACATCCATCTATCTATCTTTCAAACAGTCTATATGTTTTTACGTCTATCAATCTCTCTCTCTCTCTCTCTCTCTCTCTCTATCTGCCTGTCTATCTAGCTATCGTATCTATTTCTCTTTCGCATCCAAATGAAAGTTATTGTTTTTCCCATCTAAATAAAGTTTCACTGCCAGTTTCCTTTCAGTGAGTTCCAAGTGTTAAGAATGTAGAGGCAAGAAATGAAAGGCAGTAAGAGAGAGAGAGAGAGAGAGAGAGAGAGAGAGAGAGAGAGAGAGAGCATTCGTTCCGGCCTAAACAGATTCGTGCCTCTATAATCGATTTCGTGCATTACGTATTCGGCTGTGAAAAACAAAGATAATCGTCCCAGAAATTAAAAAAGAAAAAAACGAAAACGAGGAAAAAATTAATCACCTTAATATCCCAAACGGTCTTAATAATAGGGTGACATCTTTGTTTTTCGTTCACTTTTTTTCCTTCGTTCACTCTCACTTCTATACTCCGTTCACTGTAACTTCGCCGTGATTTCCGCTCTTTAGCAACTTATTTCCCGTACCTCAAGGGGATAATATAGCCACACCATCTGCATCCCTTCCATAACACTTCTTCGTGATTAGCATGATATTCTAATGCTAATCTGCTATGGCTCTTATGCCCGCCGGGTTAAGGAAGCTCCCTAACACCTCTTCTTTAGCGATTTATTTTTTGGATATGGCTCGTTGATATCCTTCTGTACGTTATTTATGCAGAGTATAGCGATATTGGAAGGATTTATGTAGCAGAGAAGACAGTAAGGTGTAGAAAACAAAATAAATCGCTTAGGAATAGATGTTAGGGAGGATTTATGTTGCACAGAAGACAGTAAGGCGAAGAAAACAAATAAATCGCTTAGGAAAAGGTGTAAGGGGGGATTTATGTAGCAACGAAGAGAACGTTAAGGTGCGGAAAACAAAATAAATCGCTAAGGAAAGATATTAGGGAGGATTTATGTAGCACAAAAGAGAACAGTATGGTGAAGTAAACAAAATAAATCTCTTAGGAAAAGGGGTTAGGGAGGACTTATGTAGCACATAAGAGAACAGTAACGTGGAGTAAACAAAATAAATCGCTCAGGAAAAGGTGTTAGAGTCAGTGTATGTGGTACAGAAGAGAACAGTAAGGTAAACAAAATAAATCGCTTAGGAAAAAGGGTTAGGGAGCTTCCTCAACCGATTACAATACCAACCTATAACACAACACTCAAGACGGAAATTTTACGCCAACTAAGAGTGAACGGAGTATAGGCGATGATGCTGAGCGAAGATTATCCCCTAAAAGAGATGGAGGATTTAAGAGCGTACTCTATTCCCCATCTTGAAGAAATCCCCCCTACGCTGAGGAAAATCGTCTGGAAAGAGAGAGAAAGAGAGAGAGAGAGAGAGAGAGAGAAATACTAGACTCGTACTGAAGGGGTTACTCTCCAGTAAGGTGTCCTCTATATTTTTGTCTTTATTTTTTCCTTTATTTCTTCTACTGACAGACGATTTTATTTAGCTTACGTGACTCCCCTACTCGTGGTGAAGGGAGTTATCTGTGTGTGTGTGTGTGTGTGTGTGTGTGTGTGTGTGTGTGTGTGAGAGAGAGAGAGAGAGAGAGACAGACAGACAGACAGACAGACAGACAGAGGGAGAGAGAAAATTTCCAGTTTTTTCCTCTCTACAAAACTGAATTTAATCTTAATATTATAGATTTTTTTCTTTCAGACTCTATTATCATTTTTTTTTTAATAAGTACCGGTATCTGTTATTATCTACACAGAATTTTGATTTTATTTATTTTTGGCAATTTTTATTTTTTAAAGTACTATACCAAATATATAAATACACTTAAAATGCAGGTTAACTCTCTCTCTCTCTCTCTCTCTCTCTGTTGTTTACTAAATATATACATACACTAAATGCAGGCAAACCCCCTCACCCTCTCTCTCTCTCTCTCTCTCTCTCTCTCTCTCTCGTAGGGTCAGCAAGCTTTATTCCTTAGTTCCACAAGGCAATTAGTTGAAACCTAAAAAAATCTATCAACTTCTTCACCCTCCTTCACACATATAACCTTCCTTAACATTACCTTAAGACATTTAACCTTTCTTAGCACTTTCTTAAGAACAAATACCCTTTACTGTCTTTAGAACATATACCTGTCTTAACAGTCTTAAGACCATATAATCTTTTTTAACACTGTCTTAAGAATATATAATCTTTCTTAACACTGTCTTAAGAACATATAACCTTTCTTAACACTGTCTTAAGAACATATAATCTTTCGTAACACTGTCTTAAGAACATATAATCTTTCGTAACACTGTCTTAAGAACATATAATCTTTCTTAACACTGTCTTAAGAACATATAACCATTCTTAACCATTTCTTAAGAACATATGCCCATTTTTAAGTCTGACGAACTTACATTCTTAACACTGTCTTAAGAACATATAACCTTTCTTAACACTGTCTTAAGAACATATAACCTTTTTTTTTACACATTCTTACGAACACGTAACCTTTCTTAACACTACTAAGAACATATAAACTTTCTTAACATATTCAGGCTCTAGTGATGCATTTTTTTTTTTTTTTTACAGAGGAGAAAGAGGAAAGAAAACCAAATTAATTTTCTAAAACAACCCATGCGCCAGATTACTGATGTCCTCCACAAAAAAGAAAAAAATAATCGCCTAAAGGTACCATGAACAAAAAACAATAAATGGAAATGTGAAGGGAGAGCCAAAAAAAAAAAAAAAAAAAGCGAAATAGGGCTATAGATGAAAATAACGTTGCTATAATTAAACAAATAAAGAAAACGGATAATTACGGGAAGAAAACGGGAAGTACAGAGAAAGAAAACGGAAAAGAAAGAAAACGGGAGGTATAAAGAAAACAGGACCTAAAAAAAAAAAAAAAAAAAAAATGTTATTTAAAGGTTAACTAAAGAAAATAGATTGCGTGGTGGCATGTGGAGTATTTATGTTGGTTTTGGGCAGTGGGCAGGGGTGACCAGTGAGGCTTGGATCAGCCGTACACACACACACACACACACACACACACACACACACACAGCCAACACACGTACACACACACACACACACACAGCCAACACACGTACACACACACACACACACACACACACACACACACACACACATTCTCTTACATGTATTATATTCTCTCTCTCTCTCTCTCTCTCTCTCTCTCTCTCTCTCTCTCTCACACACACACACACACACACACACACACACACACACACACACACACACACACACATTCTCTTACATGTATTATATTCTCTCTCTCTCTCTCTCTCTCTCTCTCTCTCTCTCTCTCTCTCTCTCTCTCTCTCACACACACACACACACATTCCCTTACATGTATTATATTCTCTCTCTCTCTCTCTCTCTCCTATTCATCCATTTGTTTAACTGTTTATGCATTCCTTCATTTTTCACTCATTCATTCATTCACTCTAACAGTGACTCAGTAGTGTGTGTGTGTGTGTGTGTGTGTGTGTGTGTGTGTGTGTGTGTGTGTGTGTGTGTGAGAGAGAGAGAGAGAGAGAGGGGGAGTATCTTTTTTCATTCCCATCGCCAATTAAACCCCTTCCATTCACCACACCATTAGTCTAACCATTCACCAAAGTCATTCATTACACCCCCACCGCTCTCCTTTCATCCCCTCCCTCCCCTCCCCTTCCCAACCCTCCCCTCAATTCTTTCTTCATTCTTTTCCTTCCTCCTCCTTCTCCCATCACCATTTCCCTTCTCCTCTTTCTTTACTCCTTCCTTTCCCCTTTCTCTCCCCTCCCCTCCCCTCTTCCCCTCCCCTCCCCTCCCCTCCCCTTTCCCCATCTTCCTCTCTCCCCTTTCTTTTCTTCCTCACCTTTTTCCTTCCAACTTCATCCCCCTTTCTCCTCCTTTACCCCCAACCCCCCTCCCCCCTCCCCACCCCTCACCCCACCATCTCATCACCCCTCCCTTTCCCCTCTAACCCCCCCTGGCTACCTCCCCCCTGCTGATAAATGGACTTAGTTATTTTTACTGACCATTGGCTTTATTCTGTGGTCGATCTGCCGTTATTGCACCTTTATAGCAGGCGGCTTAGGGCAAGAGATAGATAGAAAGATAGATAGATGGAGGGATCGTGGTATGGATAGATAGATAGATGGATGGATGGATGGATAGTGAGTTACACAGATGGATGGATGGATAGTGAGTTAGATGGATGGATGGATGGGTGGATGTATAGGTAGGTGGAAGGATAAATAGATATAGACAGACAGTATAGATAAACAGGCAGACTGACAGACTGACTGACTTATAAATAGATGCAGACATACGTACAGTTACCTCCACTTCTAACGAGTACAGCGGGTGGTGTGCTTGGTGAAATGTGGCACCACTGTGTTTCTTTACATCGTTGTACTAAGTGAATGGGCAGACCTGGCAGAGTTTCCCCTCCGGTACAGTATCTACTACCCATAGAAACAATTTTCTATCAAGTTGTACTGTCGACAAATACAAGTGTTTGTCACGTATATATAGTGGAAGGTAGAGAGAAAAATAGTAATGCCATTGGCTCCCACTGTTTCTCTGACAGCAAATGACTGAGGCGAGGTGGGACGGAGGGAAGGGGGCGACGGATGGTGGGGGCGCATGTATCGAAACTTTGTCGTGTTTCGTTTAGAAAGATGAAGCGTGTGATTATACAGATATTCTGAGGTGATCTGTAACTCCGTATGCAATAACGTGTATTGGATGAATGTTGGAGTCTTAATGTTCGCCATACAATGAGGTGAACAACTGTAGTTGAACATAAATGTTTGAAGTTGTGATGTCCTGTGTCTCAAAATGTGGTTCACCTGAGTCTAGTGAGTGTGCGACTCAATTGCTGTAACATTTTTGTGGCTGGACCAGGGTGGCCATAAATGATTTATAATTATGCACGTGACACAACGGTCATGCCATGTTGTGCATTGTCCAATCTGTTTTATTGTGAGGAAAAAATCTTTCGCAAACCATGGTATAAGTATATGTCCTGTAGCATAGGATTATACCTACTTTGAGTGTTGGACAGCTATTGGTTTATTGTGCGAAAATGTTGTGCAATCATCATACTGATGGATCACACGGGGGTAATGAGATACTGTATTTGCATAATGAATGCATATCTTGTATTATAATAATTGAAATAACGGTGTTACAGATTTTCAGTCCAAAAATGATGTCGCTTTCCTCGAGATTCCATTTCATTACTCTGGATAGTTGTGACACGACATCCACTAATATTGATCATCGTATTACACTCTTTTAAAAACATTCATACGTTAGTTTCCATACAAGTATTGCACATTCAGGCCCTCCTTAGATCCAGCCGCATTATACTATTTAATCGAGCGTCTACTCTCACACACTGTTCATCCAGAGGGAGCAATATTTCCATTACCATGCATGTCTCTCCGTTGTCTGCCATTATAACACAAGGTTTTAGTATGTGACCACGGCTACACAAAATATGTCGGTGGCGTGGTGCTGCTGGAAGTGTAAAACTGCATAATTATAGTCTACGTGTGATTGTGCAGGGAGTCTGGTAACAAGCTTCACTGACTTATTCACACTCCTGCTAAGCTAGCAGCCAAAGTCGCGGTTTTGGTGACTGTACTGACTGACCATTGAACACACTGTCACCTTCCAGCAGTCTGAATGAAGCCTTGTTTTCAACCAATTGAAGCATTAAGTAATACAGTGAATAATGCAGTTTTATATGTAAAGTAAGGGGTGTTCTAGGCACCGTGTCATCATACAAGCTTATACAGTATAACACAGCCAAGGATTAGCTGGACCTATGGTAGAATAAAGGTTGAGTGCAGCTGGAACGTCCAAGGAAACGTAAGCAACATTGGTGCACCAGCACCTGGATGGTAAAACCAAACCACCGAGCTTTAGGAAAAATACCCCCGGGTTCTGAAGCTACCCCACGTCATCCAGTAGATTTACACAAGGTCATTGATAAGGCTGCAATCGTCGTAGTGATGCGATATGATAAGGAAGTCAATATCAGGTCTCGTTACCCGTTATACGAGGAAGGGCAGGAATTTGTGTGTGTGTGTGTGTGTGAGAGAGACAGACAGACAGACAGACAGACAGAGACAGAGAGAAGAGCGTGTCTCTTTCTTTCATATATATATTGTTACGGAACAGAGAAAGATAATGTACACTTTAAGTGAGAATACTAATAATCACTACTGTCCCGTAAAGTTCCAGGTTCAAAACAAAAGAGTTAGGTAAAATTACAAGTTAAAGTTTAATGCTCAAACTAACAACAAAACATTCAGGACTCATAAGGATAATGTAATGGCAAATAAACAGGTTAAATATATGGTTAACTGCAATAGCCTCTATTAACACGAAATTAGCAAGAGTAAATTTATCTAAGTCAGCCCTGATAAAATGAAAATACACCGGGTAATGCTCAGTTAATGCAAGATAAATTATTACAGATACAAAATATTATCAAAACTGACTGATATAAAACCCAACAGTAATCAAAAACCTCACTAGGCCTAAGAATTAACCTTATGCTACACGGTACAAGAAAAAATACAACAGTTATACTCAAATTACACACAGCTGCTAGATGTTTGGAGATTTCTTGAGCACTCACAATAATAATATCTGTACAGGGGAGGACAGAGATGTGAACAAAATGAGGAGCAGATCTAAGTGGCAATGATGCAGAGACTGAGCTCATTATATAGGGGCCGGCAGAGCTTGATACAACTTGTAAGAAGGACGCGCAAATGAAGCCATGGGGACAAAGAGTTGACAATCCTGCTCTGAACTCCAGAAATGACGACTTACTCTACGGTAGAAGGGGGGAACTGAGGCAGAACACGCTCGTGATCAAACGTGCAGCATACTGTGCGTTAAAATTACACAAAGGATGATGAAATCATAGGCTATGTAACACCTCCCCACAAAGAAAAAGAAATTTACAAAGGAAATTTCTTATTACTCTAAAACAATCTGTCTAAAGTCTAGATAAGCAATCTGCAATAACATTTTCTTTCCCCTTGACATGTTGTATGTCTAATGAATACTCCTGAAGAAGTAGACTCCATCTTGTCAATCTCTGATTTTTATCTTTAAACTTACTAAGGAATTTCAGTGGGTTGTGATCGGTATAAATGACTATGGGGTCAAAACCAGAACACAAATAAAATGAAAACTGCTGTAAACCCAAAATCAATGCCAAAAGCTCTTTCTCAATAGTGGAGTAGTTCTTTTGAGGTGGAGTGAACTTCTTACTGTAATAAGATACAGGATGTTCAATACCCTGATCATTCTCTTGCAGCAAAACAGCCCCAGCTCCTGTATCACTTGCATCAACAGCCATCTTAAAAGGCTTAGCAAAATTTGGAGTAGTGAGCACTGGCTGACTTAATAGAATACCTTTAAGTTTGTTGAAAGAGGATTCACAGTTATCGGTCCAGACAAATTTAACTCCCTTTTTCAGTAGGTCTGTAAGTGGTGATACAAGAATAGAAAAGTTAAGAACAAATCTCCTGTAATAACCTACCATTCCCAAAAATCTTTGTAGCTCTTTCCTACTTTTAGGACTGGGAAGATCACTTATAACCTGAACCTTAGCTCCTGGTGGTGCAACATGTCCATCACCAATTACGTACCCAAGGTACTGAACTTTAGCTTGACCAAACTCAAACTTTGATAAATTAGCTACAAGATTAGCCTGAACTAAACGGTCAAGAAATTTACTGACATGGCATAGATGATCTTTCCAGTTGTCACTGAAGATTAATACATCATCAATATAAACAACACACCCTGCCAAACCCTCTGTTACAACATTCATGAGCTTCTGAAATGTGGCTGGTGCATTCTTCATACCATATGGCATTACCGAACATGCAAAAGCCTTTCCTAGTGTTACAAAACATGAGATCTCCCTAGCACGTTCAGTCATAGGTACTTGCCAGTATCCCTTTAACAAATCAAACTTACTTATGTACCTAGCCTTTCCGATCTTGTCTATGCAATCTTCCACACGAGGGAGAGGGTAAGTGTCTGCTTTAGTTATCTGATTAACACGTCTGTAGTCGATGCAAAGCCTCTGTGACCCACCTGGCTTAGGGACTAGAGTGACAGGAGAACTCCACTCGCTCTGACAGGGCTCAATCATCTTGTGGTCCAACAGGTAGCCAAGCTCCTTCTGGATGAGAGGAACTTTCACTGGGTTCACACGGTAAGGAGGCAGTTTAATTGGCTTTGCGTCTCCAACCTCGACATCATGCATCAACACAGTAGTTCTTCCTGGAGTGGCACAGAACACTTGCGGGTACTCCTGCAGTAATGCCGAAAACTCCTGCCTTTCCTCGGGAGCTAGATGAGAAAGCTTAGTCTGGAGACCATTCATGATATCAGGATTCTTATCCAAACTATCACTCAGGCTCATACTGCATGGGAGAACTTCACTTGCAGACTCGGGTGGAACAGCTACAGTGCAGACTGGATTATTTTCGTCCTACCTGTGATATAACTTTAGCATGTTGATGTGACATAGTTGCTTGCTCTTTCTACGATCTGGTGTGGCGATGACATAGTTGACATCACTGAGTTTCTTCTCCACGAAATAAGGACCACTAAACTTGGCTTGAAGAGGTTGCCCATGAACTGGTAGCAGAATCAAAACCTGATCTCCTGGCTGAAAGTGGCGTAACCTGGACTTCTTATCATACCAAGTCTTCATCTTCTCCTGAGCAGCTCCTAAGTTCTCTCTCGCCAGCTGTAAAGCAGTGGACAGCCGTTCTTTGAACTTCATCACATACTCCAGCAGGTTGACGTCATCTTCCTCCGACAGCCAGCATTCCTTGAGTAACTTAAGGGGTCCTCTTACTTCATGGCCAAACAGTAGTTCAAAAGGTGAGAAGCCCAGTGATTCATTTAGAGATTCTCTTGCGGCAAATACAACAAATGGAAGACCTTTGTCCCAGTCTTTCTGATGTTCCAAACAGTATTTCTTGAGCATCGATTTCAGTGTTTGATGATATCTCTCCAACGCTCCTTGGGTCTGGGGATGGTAAGCTGAAGACGTGATCTGGGTGATGCCCAACTCTTTCAGAGACTGCTTGAAAACATTTGACATGAAATTACTTCCCCGGTCTGACTGTACCTCCTTGGGCAGACCAAACTTTGTGAAGAACCCTAGCATTTCCTTAACCACGTTCTTTGCTGAGATATTTCTAAGTGGAATGGCGTCAGGATAACGAGTAGCCATATCAATCAGGGTCAACACATAAGAAAATCCTGAAGAAGTCTTAGGAAGAGGGCCCACAATATCCACCAACACACGGGTGAAAGGCGCCTCAAAAGGAGGAATGGGAACTAGAGGTGCAACCTTTTCGGTCTGATTACACTTCCCCACAACTTGACAGGTGTGACAAGACTTACAATACCAGGAAACATCCCTGAAGATACCTGGCCAGTAGAAGTATTTCAAAATGCGTGCCACAGTCTTCCTCACTCCAAGGTGTCCTGCCAAACTGGAATCATAAGCCACTCGAATGATATCCTGCCTACAAACACGAGGGATGACAACTTGATGTACAACCTCCCATTCACAGTCGGCTGATGCTGTTGGGGGTCTCCACTTCCTCATAAGTACTCCTGACTTTACATAATAACAAGTAGAAGCACCGGCTGACTCTTCTTCACTGTAAGCAGAGTTAGCTAGACCTTTCAACTCAGGGTCAGCAACCTGCAACTCAACCAACTCTTGACGAGACAAATTATCAACACTACGGGGTACTGCCTCATCTGGTGAGTGGTCCAAATTAGCAAAAGTGTCAGCTAGGATAACATCATCATCATCATTATCCTCTAAATCACCAGTAACTTTAGACTTAGCCCTATTGACAGCACATGCAGGGAACACATCAGGGACATCACAATCCTGGGTCGCAGCCACTGGCTCACTAGACAACTGAGGAGCTGGACACACTTGACTTCCACCAATATCATTTCCAAGTAAGAAAGTTACACCTGACATTGGGAGTGTCTCAACCAACCCAACCATAACGGAACCATTAACAAAACCAGACTCTAAATTCACTCTGCACAGAGGGACAGAGAAGTGATTATTCCCTACACCTTGTAAGATTACAGTTTCATCAGAGGAATTAACATTAGAGCCTAGAACACTGGTCAGCATAAGGGATTGGCAAGCACCTGTGTCACGATATATTTTAACTGATTTCCTGTCATTACTGTCCAGAGGAGTGACAAAACCATCAGACAGGAAATTAGCACATGAACTCTTGAGAGTGTCACCCACGTTACTGCTCAAAAGAGGAGCTCCATCATGAGAATTTAATTTACCCCTCAAAGCAGGTTCAGTTAACTCAGTTAAAGAATTCTGGGAACTCTCAAGAGTGGACACTAGACCAATTGACTGAATATTTAAAGACTCCTTTTTGTTCACATCACGCTGTCTCCTGAAACATCTCTCCGTGGTATGACCAAGCTTACTACAATAAGTACATTTACTTTTCTGAAATCTAGAGGTGGAGCTGGTATTTACTTCCTGAGAAACATCATCCTTATTCTCTTTCCTGTTACCTGTACTCTGAGTAGAGGCAACGTACTTACTCTCAGCTTTCCCTTTTTCTCTAGAATATCTCTTGTGAGTGAGAACATACTCATTAGCTAAAACTGCAGCATCAGACAAATTATCTATTCTTTTCTCATCAAGATATAGGCTTACATCTTTATTAACACACCTCTTGAGGTCCTCCAGCAAAATCATCTGCTTAAATTTACCACAATCAGAATCCACATTCTTAGAATTTAACCACTGCTCTAACAGATCTTCTTTGGTTTTTGCATACTCAACATGGGATTGCTTATCTTGCTTGTAAGTTGTCCTAAATTTTACTCTATAGGCTTCAGGAACAAGTTCATAGGCCTTAAGAATCAAGCTCTTAACTACATCATAATTATCAGACTGATCCTGAGGCAAAGATGCATAAGTTACTTGAGCTTTACGGTGAGAACAGTTTGAAGGAGTACTGGCCAATTCTGTTTGGGCCAATTAAAACCTGTAGCTACCCTCTCAAACAACTGAAAATACTTTGTTAAATCAGATTCATTAAAAGGAGGGACAAGTTTAACATTTTTAGCCACATCAAAATCATCAGAGCTAGATGATCCAGTTCCACCTTGTTTCATGCGATACTCATGGTCTGCCTGAATCCTAGCAATTTCAACTTGTGCCTCAGCCTCCTTAGAACGGGCCTGAAATTCAGCCTCCTTAGCTTTTGCCTCCTGCAGGGCTTGCTGTAACTTAGCTAATTCAATCTGCGTTTGCTCATTTGGAGGAGTTACATTAAACAAGCTTTCATTAATCATGTCAACAATTTGATCTTTAGAATGATGAGAGCGAACAGCAATTCCCAATTGTTGAGCAACAAGCTTAAGTTCATTCTTTGTTCTGTTTTTTACATCCAACACTGTTTGCACATTTGACAAAAAATCTTTGGCTTCATCAAGTGTAGAAATAGTAGAATTCATGAATAAATCACAGTCACAAAATATGAAGCAATATCCTTATGATAATATCCTGAATATCCTGATGAGAGGTCGCCAAATTTATGTTACGGAACAGAGAAAGATAATGTACACTTTAAGTGAGAATACTAATAATCACTACTGTCCCGTAAAGTTCCAGGTTCAAAACAAAAGAGTTAGGTAAAATTACAAGTTAAAGTTTAATGCTCAAACTAACAACAAAACATTCAGGACTCATAAGGATAATGTAATGGCAAATAAACAGGTTAAATATATGGTTAACTGCAATAGCCTCTATTAACACGAAATTAGCAAGAGTAAATTTATCTAAGTCAGCCCTGATGAAATGAAAATACACCGGGTAATGCTCAGTTAATGCAAGATAAATTATTACAGATACAAAATATTATCAATAATGATTGATATAAAACCCAACAGTAATCAAAAACCTCACTAGGGCTAATAATTAACCTTATGCTACACAGTACAAGAAAAAATACAACAGTTATACTCAAATTACACACAGCTGCTAGATGTTTGGAGATTTCTTGAGCACTCACAATAATAATATCTGTACAGGGGAGGACAGAGATGTGAACAAAATGAGGAGCAGATCTAAGTGGCAATGATGCAGAGACTGAGCTAATTATATAGGGGCCGGCAGAGCTTGATACAACTTGTAAGAAGGACGCGCAAATGAAGCCATGGGGACAAAGAGTTGACAATCCTGCTCTGAACTCCAGAAATGACGACTTACTCTACTATAACGGTAGAAGGGGGGAACTGAGGCAGAACACACTCGTGATCAAACATGCAGCATACTGTGCGTTAAAATTACACAAAGGATGATGAAATCATAGGCTATGTAACAATATATATATATATATATATATATATATATATATATATATATATAATATATATATATATATATATATATATATATATATATAAATATATATATATATATATATATATATATATATATATATATAGATAGATAGATATAGATATATTGTTACGGAACAGAGAAAACTGTCCCGCAAAGTTCCAGGTTCAAAACAAAAAAGTTAGGTAAAATTACAAGTTAAAGTTTAATGCTCAAACTAACAACAAAACATTCAGGACTCATAAGGATAATGTAATGGCAAAAACAGGTTAAATATATGGTTAACTGCAATAGCCTCTATTAACACGAAATTAGCATGAGTAAATTTATCTAAGTCAGCCCTGATAAAATGAGAAGACACTAGATAATGCTCAGTTAACGCAAGATATACTATTACAGATACAAAATATTATTAATAATGGCTGACACCCAAAACACATGAATCACAAAAACCCCAATAGGGCCAAGAATTAACACCTTATGCTACACAGTACAAGGAAAAAATGTAATAACACTTAAACTCAAATTACACAGCTGCTAGATGGTTGGAGACTTCCTGAGCACTCACAATAATAACAACTGTACAGGGAAGGACAGAGATGTGGGCAAAATGAGGAGTAGATCTAAGTGGCCATAATGCAGAGACTGAGCTCATTATATAGGGGCCGGCAGAGCTTGATACAACTTGTAAGAAGGACGCGCAAATGAAGCCATGGGGACAAAGAGTTGACAATCCTGCTCTGAACAACAGAAAGAACGACTTACTCTACTATAAGGGTAGAAGGGGGGAGTGAGGTAGAACACGCTCGTGATCAAACATGCAGCATACTGTACGTTAGAATTACACAAAGGATGATGAAATCATAGGCTATGTAACACCTCCCCACAAAGAAAAAAGAAATTTACAAAGGAAATTTCTTATTACTCTAAAACAATCTGTCTAAAGTCTAGATAAACAATCTGCAATAACATTTTCTTTCCCCTTGACATGTTGTATGTCTAATGAATACTCCTGAAGAAGTAGACTCCATCTTGTCAATCTCTGATTTTTATCTTTAAACTTACTAAGGAATTTCAGTGGGTTATGATCGGTATAAATGACTATGGGGTTAAAACCAGAACACAAATAAAATGAAAAATGCTGTAAACCCAAAATCAAGGCCAAAAGCTCTTTCTCAATAGTTGAGTAGTTCTTTTGAGGTGGAGTGAACTTCTTACTGTAATAAGATATATACAGGGTGTTCAATACCCTGATCATCCTCTTGCAGCAAAACAGCCCCAGCTCCTGTATCACTTGCGTCAACAGCCATCTTAAAAGGCTTAGCAAAATTTGGAGTAGCGAGCACTGGCTGACTTAATAGGATAGCTTTAAGTTTGCTGAAAGAGGATTCACAGTTATCGGTCCAGACAAATTTAACTCCCTTTTTCAGAAGGTCTGTAAGTGGTGATACAAGAATTGAAAAGTTAAGAACAAATCTCCTGTAATAACCTACCATTCCCAAATCTCTTTGTAGCTCTTTCCTACTTTTAGGTCTGGGAAGATAACTTATAACCTGAACCTTAGCTCCTGGTGGTGCAACATGTCCATCACCAATTACGTACCCAAGGTACTGAACTTTAGCTTGACCAAACTCACACTTTGATAAATTAGCTACAAGATTTGCCTGAACCAAACGCTCAAGAAATTTACTGACACGGCATAGGTGATCTTTCCAGTTGTCACTGAAGATTAATACATCATCAATATAAACAACACACCCTGCCAAACCCTCTGTTACAACATTCATGAGCTTCTGAAATCTGGCTGGTGCATTCTTCATACCATATGGCATTACAGAGCATGCAAAAGTCTTTCCTAGTGTTACAAAACATGAGATCTCCCTAGCACGTTCAGTCATAGGTACTTGCCAGTATCCCTTTAACAAATCAAACTTACTTATGTACCTAGCCTTTCCGATCTTGTCTATTCAATCTTCCACGCGAGGGAGAGGGTAAGTGTCTGTTTTGGTTATCTGATTAACACGTCTGTAGTCGATGCAAAGCCGCTGTGACCCACCTGGCTTAGGGACTAGAGTGACAGGAGAACTCCACTCGCTCTGACAGGGCTCAATCATCTTGTGGTCCAACAGGTAGCCAAGCTCCTTCTGGATGAGAGGAACTTTCACTGGGTTCACACGGTAAAGAGGCAATTTAATTGTCTTTGCGTCTCCAACATCGACATCATGCATCAACACAGTGGTTCTTCCTGGAGTGACACGGAACACTTGCGGGTACTCCTGCAGTAATGCCGAAAACTCCTGCCTTTCCTCGGGAGCTAGATGAGAAAGCTTAGTCTGGAGATCATTCATGATATCAGGATTCTTCCCCAAACTATCACTCAGGCTCATACTGCATGGGAGAACTTCACTTGCAGACTCGGGTGGAACAGCTACAGTGCAGACTGGGTTATTTTCGTCCCGCCTGTGATATAACTTTAGCATGTTGATGTGACAAAGTTGCTTGTTCTTTCTACGATCTGGTGTGGCGATGACATACTTGACATCACTGAGTTTCTTCTCCACGAAATAAGGACCACTAAACTTGGCTTGAAGAGGTTGCCCATGCACCGGTAGCAGAATCAAAACCTGATCTCCTGGCTGAAAGTGGCGTAACCTGGACTTCTTATCATACGAAGTCTTCATCTTCTCCTGAGCAGCTCCTAAATTCTCTCTCGCCAGCTGTAACGCAGTGAACAGCCGTTCTTTGAACTTCATCACATACTTCAGCAGGTTGACGTCATCTTCCTCCAACAGGTAGCATTCCTTGAGTAGCTTAAGGGGTCCTCTTACTTCATGGCCAAACAGTAGTTCAAAGGGTGAGAAGCCCAGTGATTCATTTGGAGATTCTCTTGCTGCAAATACAACGAATGGAAGACCTTTATCACAGTCTTTCTGAAGTTCCAAACAGTATTTCTTGAGCATCGATTTGAGTGTTTGATGATATCTCTCCAATGCTCCTTGGGTCTGGGGATGGTAAGCTGAAGACGTGATCTGGGTGATGCCCAACTCTTTCAGACACTGCTTGAAAACATTTGACATGAAATTACTTCCCCCATCTGACTGTACCTCCTTGGGCAGACCAAACTTTGTGAAGAACCCTAGCATTTCCTTAACCACGTTCTTTGCTGAGATATTTCTAAGTGGAATGTCGTCAGGATAACGAGTAGCCATATCAATCAGGGTCAACACATAAGAAAATCCTGAAGAAGTCTTAGGAAGAGGGCCCACTATATCCACCAACACACGGGTGAAAGGCGCCTCAAAAGGAGGAATGGGAACTAGAGGTGCAACCTTTTCGGTCTGATTACACTTCCCCACAACTTGACAGGTGTGACAAGACTTACAATACCAGGAAACATCCCTGAAGATACGTGGCCAGTAGAAGTGTTTCAAAATGAGTGCCACAGACTTCTTCACTCCAAGGTGTCCTGCCAAACTGGAATCATGAGCCACTCGAATGATATCCTGCCTACAAACACGAGGGATGACAACTTGATGTACAACCTCCCACTCACAGTCGGCTGATGCTGTTGGGGGTCTCCACTTCCTCATAAGTACTCCTGACTTTATATAATAAGTAGAAGCACCAGCTGACTCTTCCTCACTGCAAGCAGAGTTAGCTAGACCTTTCAACTCAGGGTCAGCAACCTGCAACTCAACCAACTCTTGACGAGACAAATTATCAACACTACGGGGTACTGCCTCATCTGGTGAGTGGTCCAAATTAGCAAGAAAAGTGTCAGCTAGGATAACATCATCATCATCATTATCCTCTAAGTCACCAGTAACTTTAGACTTAGCCCTAGTGACAGCACATGCAGGGAACACATCAGGGACATCACAATCCTGGGCCGCAGCCAATGGCTCACTAGACAACTGAGGTGCTGGACACACTTGACTTCACCAATATCATTTCCAAGTAAGAAAGTTACACCTGACATTGGGAGTGTCTCAGCCAACCCAACCGTAACGGAACCATTAACAAAACCAGACTCTAAATGCACTCTGCACAGAGGGACAGAGAAGTAATTATTCCCTACACCTTGAAAGATTACAGTTTCATCAGAGGAATTAACATTAGAGCCTAGAACACTGGTCAGCATAAGGGATTGGCAAGCACCTCTTCACGATATATTTTAACTGATTTCTTGTCATTACTGTCCAGAGGACTGACAAAACCTTCAGACAGGAAGTTAGCACATGAACTCTTAAGAGTGTCACCCACGTTACTGCTCAAAAGAGGAGCTCCATCATGAGAATTTAATTTACCCCTCAAAGCAGGTTCAGTTAACTCAGTTAAAGAATTCTGGGAACTCTCAAGGGTGGACACTAGACCAATTGACTGAATATTTAAAGACTCTTTGTTCACATCACGCTGTCTCCTGAAATATTTCTCCGTAGTATGACCAAGCTTACTACAATAAGTACATTTACTTTTCTGAAATCTAGAGGTGGAGCTGGTATTTACTTCCTGAGAAACATCATCTTTATTCTCTTTCCTGTTACCTGTACGCTGAGTAGAGGCAACGTACTTACTCTCAGCTTTCCCTTTTTCTTTAGAATATCTCTTGTGAGTGAGAACATATTCATCAGCTAAAACTGCAGCGTCAGACAAATTATCTATTCTTTTCTCATCAAGATATAGGCTTACATCTTTATTAATACACCTTTTGAAGTCCTCCAGCAAAATCATCTGCTTAAATTTGTCAAAAACGGAATCCACATTCTTAGAATTTAACCACTGCTCTAACAGATCTTCTTTGATTTTTGCATACTCAACATGGGATTGCTTATCTTGCTTATAAGTTGTCCTAAATTTTACTCTATAGGCTTCAGGAACAAACTCATAGGCCTTAAGAATCAAGCTCTTAACTACATCATAATTATCACATTGATCCTGAGGCAAAGATGCATAAGTTACTTGAGCTTTACGGTGAGAACAGTTTGAAGGAGTACTGGCCAATTCTGTTTGGGCCAATTAAAACCTGTAGCTACCCTCTCAAACAACTGAAAATACTTTGTTAAATCAGATTCATTAAAAGGAGGGACAAGTTTAACATTTTTAGCCACATCAAAATCATCAGAGCTAGATGATCCAGTTCCACCTTGTTTCATGCGATACTCATGGTCTGCCTGAATCCTAGCAATTTCAACTTGTGCCTCAGCCTCCTTAGAACGGGCCTGAAATTCAGCCTCCTTAGCTTTTGCCTCCTGCAGGGCTTGCTGTAACTTAGCTAATTCAATCTGCGTTTGCTCATTTGGAGGAGTTACATTAAACAAGCTTTCATTAATCATGTCAACAATTTGATCTTTAGAATGATGAGAGCGAACAGCAATTCCCAATTGTTGAGCAACAAGCTTAAGTTCATTCTTTGTTCTGTTTTTTACATCCAACACTGTTTGCACATTTGACAAAAAATCTTTGGCTTCATCAAGTGTAGAAATAGTAGAATTCATGAATAAATCACAGTCACAAAATATGAAGCAATATCCTTATGATAATATCCTGAATATCCTGATGAGAGGTCGCCAAATTTATGTTACGGAACAGAGAAAGATAATGTACACTTTAAGTGAGAATACTAATAATCACTACTGTCCCGTAAAGTTCCAGGTTCAAAACAAAAGAGTTAGGTAAAATTACAAGTTAAAGTTTAATGCTCAAACTAACAACAAAACATTCAGGACTCATAAGGATAATGTAATGGCAAATAAACAGGTTAAATATATGGTTAACTGCAATAGCCTCTATTAACACGAAATTAGCAAGAGTAAATTTATCTAAGTCAGCCCTGATGAAATGAAAATACACCGGGTAATGCTCAGTTAATGCAAGATAAATTATTACAGATACAAAATATTATCAATAATGATTGATATAAAACCCAACAGTAATCAAAAACCTCACTAGGGCTAATAATTAACCTTATGCTACACAGTACAAGAAAAAATACAACAGTTATACTCAAATTACACACAGCTGCTAGATGTTTGGAGATTTCTTGAGCACTCACAATAATAATATCTGTACAGGGGAGGACAGAGATGTGAACAAAATGAGGAGCAGATCTAAGTGGCAATGATGCAGAGACTGAGCTAATTATATAGGGGCCGGCAGAGCTTGATACAACTTGTAAGAAGGACGCGCAAATGAAGCCATGGGGACAAAGAGTTGACAATCCTGCTCTGAACTCCAGAAATGACGACTTACTCTACTATAACGGTAGAAGGGGGAACTGAGGCAGAACACGCTCGTGATCAAACATGCAGCATACTGTGCGTTAAAATTACACAAAGGATGATGAAATCATAGGCTATGTAACAATATATATATATATATATATATATATATATATATATATATATATATTTTTATATATATAATATATATATATATATATATATATATATATATATATATAGATAGATAGATATAGATATATTGTTACGGAACAGAGAAAACTGTCCCGCAAAGTTCCAGGTTCAAAACAAAAAAGTTAGGTAAAATTACAAGTTAAAGTTTAATGCTCAAACTAACAACAAAACATTCAGGACTCATAAGGATAATGTAATGGCAAAAACAGGTTAAATATATGGTAAACTGCAATAGCCTCTATTAACACGAAATTAGCATGAGTAAATTTATCTAAGTCAGCCCTGATAAAATGAGAAGACACTAGATAATGCTCAGTTAACGCAAGATATACTATTACAGATACAAAATATTATTAATAATGGCTGACACCCAAAACACATGAATCACAAAAACCCCAATAGGGCCAAGAATTAACACCTTATGCTACACAGTACAAGGAAAAAATGTAATAACACTTAAACTCAAATTACACAGCTGCTAGATGGTTGGAGACTTCCTGAGCACTCACAATAATAACAACTGTACAGGGAAGGACAGAGATGTGAGCAAAATGAGGAGTAGATCTAAGTGGCCATAATGCAGAGACTGAGCTCATTATATAGGGGCCGGCAGAGCTTGATACAACTTGTAAGAAGGACGCGCAAATGAAGCCATGGGGACAAAGAGTTGACAATCCTGCTCTGAACAACAGAAAGAACGACTTACTCTACTATAAGGGTAGAAGGGGGGAGTGAGGTAGAACACGCTCGTGATCAAACATGCAGCATACTGTATGTTAGAATTACACAAAGGATGATGAAATCATAGGCTATGTAACACCTCCCCACAAAGAAAAAGAAATTTACAAAGGAAATTTCTTATTACTCTAAAACAATCTGTCTAAAGTCTAGATAAACAATCTGCAATAACATTTTCTTTCCCCTTGACATGTTGTATGTCTAATGAATACTCCTGAAGAAGTAGACTCCATCTTGTCAATCTCTGATTTTTATCTTTAAACTTACTAAGGAATTTCAGTGGGTTATGATCGGTATAAATGACTATGGGGTTAAAACCAGAACACAAATAAAATGAAAAATGCTGTAAACCCAAAATCAAGGCCAAAAGCTCTTTCTCAATAGTTGAGTAGTTCTTTTGAGGTGGAGTGAACTTCTTACTGTAATAAGATATATACAGGGTGTTCAATACCCTGATCATCCTCTTGCAGCAAAACAGCCCCAGCTCCTGTATCACTTGCGTCAACAGCCATCTTAAAAGGCTTAGCAAAATTTGGAGTAGCGAGCACTGGCTGACTTAATAGGATAGCTTTAAGTTTGCTGAAAGAGGATTCACAGTTATCGGTCCAGACAAATTTAACTCCCTTTTTCAGAAGGTCTGTAAGTGGTGATACAAGAATTGAAAAGTTAAGAACAAATCTCCTGTAATAACCTACCATTCCCAAATCTCTTTGTAGCTCTTTCCTACTTTTAGGTCTGGGAAGATAACTTATAACCTGAACCTTAGCTCCTGGTGGTGCAACATGTCCATCACCAATTACGTACCCAAGGTACTGAACTTTAGCTTGACCAAACTCACACTTTGATAAATTAGCTACAAGATTTGCCTGAACCAAACGCTCAAGAAATTTACTGACACGGCATAGGTGATCTTTCCAGTTGTCACTGAAGATTAATACATCATCAATATAAACAACACACCCTGCCAAACCCTCTGTTACAACATTCATGAGCTTCTGAAATCTGGCTGGTGCATTCTTCATACCATATGGCATTACAGAGCATGCAAAAGTCTTTCCTAGTGTTACAAAACATGAGATCTCCCTAGCACGTTCAGTCATAGGTACTTGCCAGTATCCCTTTAACAAATCAAACTTACTTATGTACCTAGCCTTTCCGATCTTGTCTATTCAATCTTCCACGCGAGGGAGAGGGTAAGTGTCTGTTTTGGTTATCTGATTAACACGTCTGTAGTCGATGCAAAGCCGCTGTGACCCACCTGGCTTAGGGACTAGAGTGACAGGAGAACTCCACTCGCTCTGACAGGGCTCAATCATCTTGTGGTCCAACAGGTAGCCAAGCTCCTTCTGGATGAGAGGAACTTTCACTGGGTTCACACGGTAAAGAGGCAATTTAATTGTCTTTGCGTCTCCAACATCGACATCATGCATCAACACAGTGGTTCTTCCTGGAGTGACACGGAACACTTGCGGGTACTCCTGCAGTAATGCCGAAAACTCCTGCCTTTCCTCGGGAGCTAGATGAGAAAGCTTAGTCTGGAGATCATTCATGATATCAGGATTCTTCCCCAAACTATCACTCAGGCTCATACTGCATGGGAGAACTTCACTTGCAGACTCGGGTGGAACAGCTACAGTGCAGACTGGGTTATTTTCGTCCCGCCTGTGATATAACTTTAGCATGTTGATGTGACAAAGTTGCTTGTTCTTTCTACGATCTGGTGTGGCGATGACATACTTGACATCACTGAGTTTCTTCTCCACGAAATAAGGACCACTAAACTTGGCTTGAAGAGGTTGCCCATGCACCGGTAGCAGAATCAAAACCTGATCTCCTGGCTGAAAGTGGCGTAACCTGGACTTCTTATCATACGAAGTCTTCATCTTCTCCTGAGCAGCTCCTAAATTCTCTCTCGCCAGCTGTAACGCAGTGAACAGCCGTTCTTTGAACTTCATCACATACTTCAGCAGGTTGACGTCATCTTCCTCCAACAGGTAGCATTCCTTGAGTAGCTTAAGGGGTCCTCTTACTTCATGGCCAAACAGTAGTTCAAAGGGTGAGAAGCCCAGTGATTCATTTGGAGATTCTCTTGCTGCAAATACAACGAATGGAAGACCTTTATCACAGTCTTTCTGATGTTCCAAACAGTATTTCTTGAGCATCGATTTGAGTGTTTGATGATATCTCTCCAATGCTCCTTGGGTCTGGGGATGGTAAGCTGAAGACGTGATCTGGGTGATGCCCAACTCTTTCAGACACTGCTTGAAAACATTTGACATGAAATTACTTCCCCCATCTGACTGTACCTCCTTGGGCAGACCAAACTTTGTGAAGAACCCTAGCATTTCCTTAACCACGTTCTTTGCTGAGATATTTCTAAGTGGAATGTCGTCAGGATAACGAGTAGCCATATCAATCAGGGTCAACACATAAGAAAATCCTGAAGAAGTCTTAGGAAGAGGGCCCACAATATCCACCAACACACGGGTGAAAGGCGCCTCAAAAGGAGGAATGGGAACTAGAGGTGCAACCTTTTCGGTCTGATTACACTTCCCCACAACTTGACAGGTGTGACAAGACTTACAATACCAGGAAACATCCCTGAAGATACGTGGCCAGTAGAAGTGTTTCAAAATGAGTGCCACAGACTTCTTCACTCCAAGGTGTCCTGCCAAACTGGAATCATGAGCCACTCGAATGATATCCTGCCTACAAACACGAGGGATGACAACTTGATGTACAACCTCCCACTCACAGTCGGCTGATGCTGTTGGGGGTCTCCACTTCCTCATAAGTACTCCTGACTTTATATAATAAGTAGAAGCACCAGCTGACTCTTCCTCACTGCAAGCAGAGTTAGCTAGACCTTTCAACTCAGGGTCAGCAACCTGCAACTCAACCAACTCTTGACGAGACAAATTATCAACACTACGGGGTACTGCCTCATCTGGTGAGTGGTCCAAATTAGCAAGAAAAGTGTCAGCTAGGATAACATCATCATCATCATTATCCTCTAAGTCACCAGTAACTTTAGACTTAGCCCTAGTGACAGCACATGCAGGGAACACATCAGGGACATCACAATCCTGGGCCGCAGCCACTGGCTCACTAGACAACTGAGGTGCTGGACACACTTGACTTCACCAATATCATTTCCAAGTAAGAAAGTTACACCTGACATTGGGAGTGTCTCAGCCAACCCAACCGTAACGGAACCATTAACAAAACCAGACTCTAAATGCACTCTGCACAGAGGGACAGAGAAGTAATTATTCCCTACACCTTGAAAGATTACAGTTTCATCAGAGGAATTAACATTAGAGCCTAGAACACTGGTCAGCATAAGGGATTGGCAAGCACCTCTTCACGATATATTTTAACTGATTTCTTGTCATTACTGTCCAGAGGACTGACAAAACCTTCAGACAGGAAGTTAGCACATGAACTCTTAAGAGTGTCACCCACGTTACTGCTCAAAAGAGGAGCTCCATCATGAGAATTTAATTTACCCCTCAAAGCAGGTTCAGTTAACTCAGTTAAAGAATTCTGGGAACTCTCAAGGGTGGACACTAGACCAATTGACTGAATATTTAAAGACTCCTTTTTGTTCACATCACGCTGTCTCCTGAAATATTTCTCCGTAGTATGACCAAGCTTACTACAATAAGTACATTTACTTTTCTGAAATCTAGAGGTGGAGCTGGTATTTACTTCCTGAGAAACATCATCTTTATTCTCTTTCCTGTTACCTGTACGCTGAGTAGAGGCAACGTACTTACTCTCAGCTTTCCCTTTTTCTTTAGAATATCTCTTGTGAGTGAGAACATATTCATCAGCTAAAACTGCAGCGTCAGACAAATTATCTATTCTTTTCTCATCAAGATATAGGCTTACATCTTTATTAATACACCTTTTGAAGTCCTCCAGCAAAATCATCTGCTTAAATTTGTCAAAAACGGAATCCACATTCTTAGAATTTAACCACTGCTCTAACAGATCTTCTTTGATTTTTGCATACTCAACATGGGATTGCTTATCTTGCTTATAAGTTGTCCTAAATTTTACTCTATAGGCTTCAGGAACAAACTCATAGGCCTTAAGAATCAAGCTCTTAACTACATCATAATTATCACATTGATCCTGAGGCAAAGATGCATAAGTTACTTGAGCTTTTCTGGTGAGAACAGTTTGAAGGAGTACTGGCTAATACTTTTTGGGCCAATTAAAACCTGTAGCTACCCTCTCAAACAACTGAAAATACTTTGTTAAATCAGATTCATTAAAAGGAGGGACAAGTTTAACATTTTTAGCCACATCAAAATCATCAGAGCTAGATGATCCAGTTCCACCTTGTTTCATGTGATACTCATGGTCTGCCTGAATCCTAGCAAGTTCAATTTGTGCCTGAGCCTGTGGCTGTGCCTCCTGAATACGAACATTTGCCTGAAATTCAGTCTCCTGAATACGAGCCTGAGACTCCGCCTCCTTAGCCTGAGACTCAGCCTCCTTAGCACGAGCCTGAAACTCAGCTTCCTTAACACGAGCCTCCTGCAGAGCTAGCTGTAACTTAGCTATTTCAATCTGCGTTTGCTCATTTGAGGGAGTTACATTAAACAAGCTTTTATTAATCATGCCAACAATTTGAGCTTTAGAATGATGAGAGTGAACTGCAATTCCCAATTGTTAAGCAACAAGCTTAAGTTCATTCTTTGTTCTGTTTTCTACATCACACACTGTTTGCACATTTGACAAAAAATCTTTGGCTTCATCAAGTGTAGTAATAGTAGACATCATGAATAAATCACAGTCGCAAAATATCAAGCAATATCCTTATGATAATATCCTGAATATCCTGATAACAGGTCGCCAAATTAATGTTACGGAACAGAGAAAACTGTCCCGCAAAGTTCCAGGTTCAAAACAAAAGAGTTAGGTAAAATTACAAGTTAAAGTTTAATGCTCAAACTAACAACAAAACATTCAGGACTCATAAGGATAATGTAATGGCAAAAACAGGTTAAATATATGGTTAACTGCAATAGCCTCTATTAACACGAAATTAGCATGAGTAAATTTATCTAAGTCAGCCCTGATAAAATGAGAAGACACTGGATAATGCTCAGTTAACGCAAGATATATTATTACAGATACAAAATATTATTAATAATGGCTGACACCCAAAACACATGAATCACAAAAACCCCACTAGGGCCAAGAATTAACACCTTATGCTACACAGTACAAGGAAAAAATGTAATAACACTTATACTCACATTACACAGCTGCTAGATGGTTGGAGACTTCCTGAGCACTCACAATAATAACAACTGTACAGGGGAGGACAGAGATGTGAGCAAAATGAGGAGTAGATCTAAGTGGCCATAATGCAGAGACTGAGCTCATTATATAGGGGCCGGCAGAGCTCTGAACAACAGAAAGAACGACTTACTTTACTATAAGGGTAGAAGGGGGAAGTGAGGTAGAACACGCTCGTGATCAAACATGCAGCATACTGTACGTTAGAATTACACAAAGGATGATGAAATCATAGGCTATGTAACAAAATATATATATATATATATATATATATATATATATATATATATATATATATATATATAAAGAGGCAGACAGAAACCCCCCATGTCCCTGTCTCTCTCTCTCTCTCTCTCTCTCTCTCTCTCTCTCAAATAACCTGTAAGCAAGGAGTCTTGTTAAGCTCAGACTGTCACAGGTGGGTGATATGAGGCTATCGTCACTGTAGAAGGACACCCAGGGAGACAAGGATCACCCTATCCTTCCCTGGGTCTATTATGTCGTATAGTAGCAACTTGTAATGACACCATGAATGCACCAGTCTGTCTGTTTGTCTAGCTGTCTTTCTGTCTGTCTGTCTGTCTGTCTCTCTCTCTCTCTCTCTCTCTCTCTCTCTCTCACACACACACACACACACACACACACACACACACACACACACACACACACACACAAATTCCTGCCCTTCCTCGTATAACGGGTAACGAGACCTGATATTGACTTCCTTATCATATCGCATCACTACGACGATTGCAGCCTTATCAGTGACCTTGTGTAAATCTACTGGATGACGTGGGGTAGCTTCAGAACCCGGGGGTATTTTTCCTAAAGCTCGGTGGTTTGGTTTTATCATCCAGGTGCTGGTGCACCAGTGATGCTTACGTTTCCTTGGACGTTCCAGCAGCACTCAACCTTTATTCTACCATAGGTCCAGCTAATCCTTGGCTGTGTTACACTGTATAAGCTTGTATGATGACACGGTGCCTAAAACACCCCTTACTTTACATATAAAACTGCATTATTCACTGTATTACTTAATGCTTCAATTGGTTGAAAACAAGGCTTCATTCAGACTGCTGGAAGGTGACAGTGTGTTCAATGGTCAGTCAGTACAGTCACCAAAACCGCGACTTTGGCTGCTAGCTTAGCAGGAGTGTGAAAAAGTCAGTGAAGTTTGTTACCAGACTCCCTGCACAATCACACGTAGACTATAATTATGCAGTTTTACACTTCCAGCAGCACCACGCCACTGACATATTTTGTGTAGCCGTGGTCACATACTAAAACCTTGTGTTATAATGGCAGACAACGGAGAGATATGCATGGTAATGGAAATATTGCTCCCTCTGGATGAACAGTGTGTGAGAGTAGACGCTCGATTAAATAGTATAATGCGGCTGGATCTAAGGAGGGCCTGAATGTGCAATACTTGTATGGAAACTAACGTATGAATGTTTTTAAAAGAGTGTAATACGATGATCAATATTAGTGGATGTCGTGTCACAACTATCCAGAGTAATGAAATGGAATCTCGAGGAAAGCGACATCATTTTTGGACTGAAAATCTGTAACACTGTTATTTCAGTTATTATAATAAAAGATATGCATTCATTATGCAAATACAGTATCTCATTACCCCCGTGTGATCCATCAGTATGATGATTGCACAACATTTTCGCACAATAAACCAATAGCTGTCCAACACTCAAAGTAGGTATAATCCTATGCTACAGGACATATACTTATACCATGGTTTGCGAAAGATTTTTTCCTCACAATAAAACAGATTGGACAATGCACAACATGGCATGACCGTTGTGTCACGTGCATAATTATAAATCATTTATGGCCACCCTGGTCCAGCCACAAAAATGTTACAGCAATTGAGTCGCACACTCACTAGACTCAGGTGAACCACATTTTGAGACACAGGACATCACACCTTCTAACATTTATGTTCAACTACAGTTGTTCACCTCATTGTATGGCGAACATTAAGACTCCAACATTCATCCAATACACGTTATTGCATACGGAGTTACAGATCACCTCAGAATATCTGTATAATCACACGCTTCATCTTTCTAAACGAAACACGACAAAGTTTCGATACATGCGCCCCCACCATCCGTCGCCCCCTTCCCTCCGTCCCACCTCGCCTCAGTCATTTGCTGTCAGAGAAACAGTGGGAGCCAATGGCATTACTATTTTTCTCTCTACCTTCCACTATACATACGTGGCAAACACTTGTATTTGTAGACAGAGTACAATTTGATAGAAAATTGTTTCTATGGGTACTAGATACTGTACCGGAGGGGAAACTCTGCCAGGTCAGCCCATTCACTTACTAGTACTACGATGTAAACAAACACAGTGGTGCCACATTTCACCAAGCACACCACCCGCTGTACTCGTTAGAAGTGGAGGTGACTGTACATATGTATAATACATATACCAAAGATAAACAGACCAAAGTGAAAGCATATATTACTGTAGGTGGAGAGAGAGAGAGAGAGAGAGAGAATCAACGTACCTTCCTTCAGGGTATCGGATAATGACGTTAGGGAGAATGACCAATCAACAGACCAATTTTCTCTCTCTCTCTCTCTCTCTCTCTCTCTCTCTCTCTCTCTCTCTAATTTCCATCATCAGCATCATTTCATCCCACACCATTCCCATCTGACTCATTCTTAACGGCTACTCCTCACCTACTCATCCAGGTCTCATTCATTCATTACTCCTGACTCTTATTCATTCATTCCCTCTCCAATTCATTCATTTACATCGCCACTCGTCATTCACGTCTCTCTCTCTCTCTTTCTCTCAAGCTCATTCATGCATATCGTCTCACATCCCCGCTCATTCATTACTACTGTCATTCATTCATACTCTCTCTCTCTCTCTCTCTCTCTCTCTCTCTCTCTCTCTCTCTCTCTCTCTCTCTCTCTCTCTCTCTCTCTCTCTCTCTCACTCTCTCTCTCTCACTCTCTCTCACACACACACACACACACACACACACACACACACACACACACACACACACACACACGAAAGCTTTGCCACTGCACTTGACATCTCAAAAGCTTCCGATCGAGTCTGGGATAAATCTTTAATTTCCAAACTGCTCTCTTACGGCTTCTACCCTTCCATCTGTGCCTTCATCTCTAGCTTCCTTTCTGGTCGTTCTATAGCTGCTGTTGTAGACTGCCATCGTTCTTCTAGAGCTATCAATAGTGGAGTTCCTCAGGGCTCTGTCCTATCACCAACTCTCTTCCTTCTATTCATCAATGACCTAAGCTGTACATCTAACCCTATCCACTCATACGCTGATGACTCCTCCCTTCACCTTTCCATTCGCTTTCCGCAGCGTTACTTCAACAAACAAGGGATGAGGCTATGGCACACCTAATGTCTGACTTGGCTCATATCTCTGACTGGGGTAAAAGAATTCCTGTTATTTTTAATGCATCAAAAACTCAGTTCTACATCTATCAACCCGACAAAATCTTTCACATGAGTATCCTCTACTTTTTAGCAATATCCAGCTCAATCCTGCATCATCTTCAAACATTCTTGGGATTTCATTCTCTCTGGATTTATCTTGAAAAGGTCATACTACGTCTCTCGTAAAATCTGCCTACGAGAGAATAAGTGTGCTAAGCCGACTCCGTTCCTTCTTTACCCCAGCACAGTTGTTGACTTTATACACGAGTTTTATTCGCCCCTGTGCAGAGTACTATTCTCATGTGTGGGGAGGCTTCCCACATACAGCTCTTCTCAACTGGGTGGAGTCAAAAGCTTTTCGTCTCTAACTCTCCTCCTCTTACTGGCTCCCTTCAGCCTCTGTCTCTTCACCTCACTGTTGCATCTTTATTTTCTATCGCTACTCCAATGGTCTCTGCTCTTCTGAACTGTCTGCTTGCATCCCTCCACCTCTACGGCGGGCGCGTAGCACCCGTCTAGCAACAAACTCTAACCAATTTTCTATGCAACTCTAATGCATGAGTTAACCGTTACTCCCAGTCCTTCATGTATGCAACGAGTCGACTCTTGAACTGTCTCCCTCTACCTGTATTTCCTACTACCTATGATCTTCAGTCTTTCAAACGCAGTGTGCCCAGGCATCTCGAATTAAACGGATCTCGAATTTGGCTCTCTGTTACATTATCTTTTGTTTTTTCTTGGAGGGAACAATTTGCGGGCTCCTGGCCTTTGGTTCCTTCTTTCTTGCATAAACACACACACACACACACACACACACACACACACACACACACACACACACACACACACACACACACACACACACACACACACACACACACACACACACACACACACACACACACACACACACACACACACACACACACACAAAATCTATTTCACTTTTCTCACTGCAGTCTCAACTTATTCTTACCTTGTACCTCTCACTCACTTGTCTTCACATCAACCATCCATCAATCCTTTCATCAGTCTAATCCATCCTTCCGTCCATCCATCTACCCTTCCATCCAACCATCCATCTACCCATCCTTCCACCCAAGCACCCAACCTTCTCCTTGCTTTTACTAATCAACCATCCATCCATCCATCCATCTCATTCATCAGCCCACTAAGTCTCCACCTCGCAATTCACCTCGCACGCACTTCACACCCCATCCAATCACATCAGCCAGGTAACTCATTAATTCACCCGGCGTGGGGCTCACCTGTGTAATCAGTTAAACACCGGAGTCGCTCAATCAGTTACCTGCATAAAACCTTTGTTGATTAGTATTCTTAGATTGTATTGGCGGGGGGCCTTTTGACTAATCTATCTTTCTATCTATCTGGCTATCTATTTATTTGTCAGGCTATTTATTTATTTGTCTGGCTATCTATCTGTCTGTCTGTCTCTATATCTATCTATCTATCTATTTATACTCAACTGTCTACCTGACTTGGCTACACCTACTCACCTACTCTCACCTATCCCTCTATTTAGCTATGTGCACAGACTTACCTATTTATCTGTCTATCTATCTCATTCCTCACTTACTAAACCGTCCTACCCATCTCTCCTTTCACGTCTATCTATCTACCCACCTTTACCTCCACCTACCTTTTTCATCATCTACAAACCCATCTCCCCTACTTTCTTATCCCCACATGTACACCTGTCGACTCATCTAATTAACCCTTATACCTGAGCACCTACCTTCTTTCTCACTATATCTCCTACCTACCTACCTGCCAACCTACCTACCTACCTACCAACCAACCCATGTTCTACATACCCGCCTGCCTACCTCTCAGCCTACCTACCAGCCAACCAAAACACTTACCTACCCCTCAACCCACTAGCCCGTCTGCCTACCTACCAACCTACTTACCCTTCCATCCTATCTACCTACGCATCTCTAACTTCTATCTATCACCTACTTACCCTTCCATCCTATCTACCTACGCATCTCTGCCTTTCTATCTATCAATCCATCCTTCTATCCGTCCGCTTGTCTGTCTGTTTACCTACCTATACCTACTTACCTACCTGTGTTTACCCACCTACCTAACCTACAGTACCTGCCTACCTACCTACATACCTACTTACCTTTTCTGTCTACCTACCTACCTACCTACCCAGCTTCACCTAATCTAACACACACTCATTACCCCATCCTCAGAATCCCTCTTCCTTCTTCACTCTCACATTCACTCACTTTCATTCACTCTCATTCATCTGGTTCCTTCATTTTCAGCCTTCCTCGCCTCTTCCCTTATTCATTATCACCTTCACTCATCACCATCGTCTTTATTCACCATCATATTCACTCTGACTCACCTTCACTTTCATCTTCATTCTCATTTTCACTCACTGTCACCCACATCCATCACCATTCACTCACCCTCACTCACATTAACTCACTCTCACCACCACATACTCATCATACTCATCACTCACATTCACTCTCACTTATGCAAACCCACTTACACCCATTCAAACCCACCTACACACCCTTACCCACCTACACCCACTCACCCACATACACCATTCGCCTTCTACACCCATTCACCCACCTATACCCACTCACCCACCTACACCCATTCACCCACCTACATCCATTCACCCACCTACACCCATTCACCCACCTAAACCCATTTACCCACCTACACCCACTCACCCACCAAAACCCACTCACCCTCCTTCACCCTCTCACCCACCTACACCCATTCACGCACCTACACCCATTCACCCACCTACACCCATTCACCCACCTACACCCATTCACCCACCTACACCCATTTACCCACCTACACCCACTCACCCACCAAAACCCACTCACCCACCAAAACCCACTCACCCTCCTTCACCCTCTCACCCACCTACACCCATTCACCCATCTACATCCACTTACACCCATTCAACCTACACCCACTCACCCATCTACACCATTCACCCACCTACACCAATTCACCCACCTACACCCATTCACCAACCTACACCCACTCACCCACCTACACCCTCTCACCCACCTACAACCATTCACCCACCTACACCCACTCACCCACCTACATCTATTCACCCACCTACACCCATTCACCCACCTACACCCTCACCCACCTATACCCACTCACCCACCTACACCCACACACCCACCTACACCCACTCACCCACCTACACCCAAACCCACCTACCCCCACTCTCCCACCTACACCCACTCAACCACCTACACCCATTCGCCCTTCTACACCCACACCCACCCACACCCACTCACCCACCTACATCAACTCACCCACCTACACCCTCACCCACCTACACCCACTCACCCACCGACACCCATTAACCCTCCTACACCCTCACCCACCTACATCCATTCACCCATCTACACCCACTCACCCACCTACTCCCATTCACCCACCTACACCCTCTCACCCACTTACACCCACTCACCCACCTACATCCATTCACCCATCTACACCCACCTACACCCACTCACCCATCTACACCCACTCACTACCCTACACCCACCTACACCCATTCACTCACCTACACCCACTCACCCACATACACCCACACCAACCTACACCTACCAACCCACCTACAACCACTCACCCACCTACACCCACTTACAGCCATTCACCCACCTACACCCATTCACCTATCAACACCCACTCACCCACCTACACCCACTCGCCCACCTACACCCACTCACCCACCTGCACCCAACTACACCGACTCACTCATCTACACCCACTCACTCACCTACAGCCACTCACCAACCTACACCCACTCACCCACCTACACCCACTCACCCACACCCACTCACCCACACCCACTCACCCACCAACACTCTCACCATCCTACACGCTCACCCACCTACACCCACTCATACACCTACATCCATTCACCCATCAACACACACTCATCCACCTACACCAACTCACCAACCTACACCCACTCACCCACCGAAATCCATTCACACATCTACACCCACTCACCCACCTACACCCACTCACCCACCTACACCCACTCACCCACCTACACCCATTCACTCATCTACACCCACTCACCTACCTACACCCATTCACGCACCTACATCCACTCACCCACCTACACCCATTCACCCACCTACACCCATTCACCCACCTACACCCATTCACCCACCTACATCCACTCACCCACCTACACCCATTCACCCATCTACACCCATTCACCCACCTACACCCATTCACCCACCTACACCCATTCACCAACCTACACCCATTTACCCACCTCCATCCACTCACCCACCGACACCCACTCCCCCTCCTACACCCTCTCACCCACCTACACCCATTCACCCATGTACACTCACACCCATTCAACCTACACCCACTCACCCATCTACACCATTCACCCACCTACCCCCACTCACCCACCTACACCCATTCACACACCTACACCCATTCATCCACCTACACCTATTCACCCACCTACACCCTCTCACCCACCTACACCCTTTCACCCACCTACACCCACTCATCCACCTACACCCACTCACCCACCTACACCCTCTCACCTACCTACACCCATTCACCCACCTACACCCACTCACCCACCTACACCCATTCAACCCCCTATATCCACTCACCCACCCACACCCACTCACTCACCTACACCCACTCACCCACCTACACCCACTCACCCACCACCCATTCACCCACCTACACCCATTCACCCACCTACACCCATTCACCCACCTACACCCACTGACCCACCTGCATCCACTCACCCAACTACACCCACTCACCCACCTACACCCACTCACCCACCTACACCCACTTACACACATTCATCCACCTACACCCACTTACACCAATTCACCCATGTACACCCACTCACCTACCTACACCCATTCACCCACCTACACCCACTCACCTACCTACACCCATTCACCCACCTACACCCACTCACCCACCTACACCCATTCACCCACCAACACTCACTCACCCACCTACACCAACACCCACTCACCCAACTACACCCACTCACCCACCTACACCTATACCCACTTACACCCACTCACCCACCTACACCCACTCACCCATCTACACCCACTTACACCCACTCACCACTTACACCCATTCACCCACCTACACCCACTCACCCACTTACACCCATTCACCCACCAACACTCACTCACCCACCTACACCAACACCCACCTACACCCACTCACCCAACTACACCCACTTACCCACCTACACCCATACCCACCTACACCCACTCACCCACCTACACCCACTCACCCATCTACACCCATTTACACCCACTGACCACTTACACCCATTCACCCACCCATACCCACTCACCCACCTACACCCACACCCACCTACACCCACTCACCCACCTACACCCACTCACCCACCTACACCACTCACCCACCTACACCCACTCACCCACCTACACCCACTCACCCACCTACACCCATTCACCGACCTACACCCACTCACCCACCTACACCCACGCACCCACCTACACTCACTTACACCCATTTAGTCTGCTATGCCTGCCCACCTCACCTCTCTACTTTCTTGCCGACTCTGCCACCACTCATGTCTCTCTCTCTCTCTCTCTCTCTCTCTCTCTCTCTCTTGTTACACCCAGGTACACACACTGGACCATCTCACCTGTCTTACCTGCCTATTTCTACCTGGCAGCCATTTGTTGTCTATTTTCACTGTTAGATACACACACACACACACACACACACACACACACACACACACACACACACACACACACACACACACACCAAAACATACCCACCTACATCCATCCATCCACCGCCACCCATTTCCATTTGTAATCCATCCACCAATCCACTTCTTACAACTATCAACACCAACCCACATCCACAGCCACCCTTCGACACCCACACCCACCCATCTACACCCACACGCACCCACCCACACCCACGACTACCCAGTACAGTATATTCGTGTAGTATCCCACCTTACAACGCGTCTGTCGTAAAGTGCACAGGTTCCTTCATTCATCACACTACTCATTTTCTTACTCACCTCACGCACACCCTATCCATCCCACTCACCCATCCCCCACTCCATGAATCCACCCACTCACCACACCCTCCTTCCCACCTACCACCTATCCCAGCCACCCTCCCATCTGTTCACCTGACCTCAAGCACCCCACCTACCTACCTACCTACTCACACACCCACCTACTTACCTACCTACTCACACACCCACCTACTTACCTACCTACCTACCCACTTACCAACCCACCTATCGTCCCCGTCCCTTCCTCCGTCTAATCTATCCTTATTATCACTCCCATCTGCCTACCTATCCTCTTCTCTGTCTCTTCCACCTATCCATCTTTCCTCTTATCTATTTCTTCATCTGTTCATCAAAATTCTCATATTCTCCTGTACTTATTCCTCTTCTATCCTCCTCAGACATTTCTCCTCCTCCTCTTCCTCACAATCTCCTTCTATCCCTCTTTCTTTTCTTCATCAGTACCTTCTTTAACCATCATCATTATCATCGACATCATCATCATCATCATCATCACCTTTCTGTAAAATATCACTCTCCCATCCACCTATCCCTTCTCATCATCTTCCACCCCCAGCCCCCACCCCCTTCCACCCACCTTCCTTCTCACTATCAATTTCAACCACTTATTCATCCACCCATTCAGTTTTTTCAATAGCCTTTCACTCAGCTTATCACTACCCGTGGTCTCTCTCTCTCTCTCTCTCTCTCTCTCTCTCTCTCTCTCTCTCCATCATACCCCGAGCTTCCCGTGTTATTTGGCTGTCATTACCATCACTCCTATCATTCTCTCTCGTTCTCTCTCTCTCTCTCTCTCTCTCTCTCTCTCTCTCTCTCTCTCTCTCTCTCTCTCTCTTTTTCTCTCTCCATCATACCCCGAGCCTCCTATGTTATTTGGCTGTCATTACCATCACTCCTTTCATTTCTCTCTCTCTCTCTCTCTCTCTCTCCATCACATCCCGAGTTTCCTATGTTATTTTCCTGTCAGTACTATCACTCCTATCATTCTCTCTCTCTCTCTCTCTCCATCACATCCCGAGTTTCCTAAGTTATTTTCCTGTCAGTACTATCACTCCTATCATTCTCTCTCTCTCTCTCTCTCTCTCTCTCTCTCTCTCTCTCTCTCTCTCTCACACACACACACACACACACACGTCATCACCATCACCCCCTCTCATCACCTCCCCCATCCCCCCCATCCCATCCATCACTCCTATCCCCTCCATCCCTCATCCCTCTACATCACCAACTACTGAATATCTATCGCTATGAATTTCTATCTATCTATCCTTTCTCCACTTCCCAATTAGTCCACTATCCATCCATATAATATCCACATCTATTCACTAATCTATCCATCTATCCAGTTGTTTGGTATCTATCTATTTATCTATTTGTTCAGGTATTATCTATCTACCTTTGTTCTTTCCATTCACTATTCCACTTATCCACCACCTCTGTCTATCTGTCTATCTATCCATCTCTCTATCTATCCATCTATCTATCCATCCATCCGTCCATCCATCCTTCTATCTATATATCTGCTATCTATCTATCTATCTATCTATCCATCCATCCATCCATCCATCCATCCATCTGTCTACCAGTCTATCAATCTACCAATCAATAACTATCTATATATCTAATTTCCATAAATTTAACTACGCCTCTACCAATCTATATGTACCTATAAATTCATCTATCAGTCTATCTATCTATCTATCTATCTATCCATCCATCCATCAATCTATCTATCTATCTATCTATCTATCTATCCACCTCACGTTTTCCCACCTTCAACATCCGTCTAATTTTTTCTTCCACCTGTCGATCCATCTTTCTTTACATCATGTATTTCAAGATTGCTGACTTGCCAACGCTATTTTCTTACACCTTTCTCTCTCTCTCTCTCTCTCTCTCTCTCTCTCTCTCTCTCTCTCTCTCTCTCTCTCTCTCTCTCGTCTGTTTTTCTTCATCCATATTTTTCTTTTACCTTCTTTTCCTCCATTTATTCTCTCTCTCTCTCTCTCTCTCTCTCTCTCTCTCTCTCTCTCTCTCTCTCTCTCTCTCTCTCATTAACTTAGACGAACATACTATAACATCTAGCAAGGCGTGTTCCAAGGTCCATTTGAGAGAGAGAGAGAGAGAGAGGGAGAGAGAGAGAGAGAGAGAGAGACTGGCTTTTTTCTCTCTCACTTCTCTGGTAATGCTGCGAGGAAGTGGTTGGGTGATGAGATACCGATAAGATACGGATGATGACGATGCCACTGGGTTGTTATCTTAGGAGAGGGGGAGGGGGAGGGGGTGGGGAGGGGGTAGGGGAGGAGGGAAAGGGAAAGGGGGAGGGAAAGGGGAAGGGGGAGGGGGAGGGGGAGGTTGTGGGAAGGGGATGGGGGAGGAGGGAAACGGGGAGAGGGAGGGGGAGGGGGAGAGAGAGGGGGTCAGAAATATCATCATCTGTGTAATGTAAAGAGGATTGCGTTTCGACACTAAACATACTGTTATTAGTACTGTACACACAAATTATTTATCTATCTATCTATCTATCTGTTTGTCTGTCTGTTTGTCCGTCTCTGTGTCTACCATATCTATCTATCTATCTATCTGTCTAACTGGCAAATTTATAATACAGAATTAGTAACACAAAACACATGTATAGATGAATTAAGAAACAGGATTTTGATATAAAAAAAAATAAGGAGATTTTTTTTCCATGTATGTTTGTAATTTTCTGCCGTGTTTGTGTGTGTGTGTGTGTGTGTGTGTGTGTGTGTGTGTGTGTGTGTGTGTGTGTGTTGTACTGAAGGGGTTAATGGAGTGTGTGGGGTCTGAGAGGGAGAGAGAGAGAGAGTTTAATAACTCTCTCTCTCTCTCTCTCTCTCTCTCTCTCTCTCGCTCCTTCACCCTGTTCTACTTTCTCTACTGCCACACCCTTCAATTTTCCTTCCCTCCTCCTCCTCCACCACTTCATCTTCCCTCCCCCCTTCTCCCAATCTCTCCACTTTCCTACCCCCTCCCCTCTTTCTTCCTCCATTCCTCCTTATCTTTCTTCTCAGCCATATTTTTTCTTTCCTACTTCCTTCCCTCCTTCTTTCCTTCCTTCCTTCCTTTATTCATTCAGTCACTCATTCATTCATTCATTCATTTCCTTTCTCCCTTCCTTCACTCTTTTTCCTCCCCATCTTTTCTATTCTTTTTTTTTTCCTTTCTTCTTACCTCCCTTCCTCTCTTCCTTCCTCCCTTCTTTCTTTATTACATCTCTCCCATCCTCCCTTCTCCTTCACTTCTATTTATCAATCCATCCTAAAGTCCTTCCTTTCTTCCTTCGTTCGATCCATCCATCTATTCATCCATCCATCCATCCTTTCTTCCTTCCTTCCTTCCTTCCTTCCATCATTCATTCATTCCTTCCTTCCTTCATTCATTCATTCATTCTTTCCTTCCTCCCACGTTCCTTTATACCTTCCTTCCTTCATTCATTCATTCATTCTTTCCTTCCTCCCACGTTCCTTTCTACCTTCCTTCCTTCATTCATTCATTCATTCTTTCCTTCCTCCCACGTTCCTTCTTACCTTCCTTTCTTCCTTCCTCCCCCGTCCTTCCTTCCTCTCTCATTGCCTCCACTCCCTCATCATCTCTCTCCTCCCCCCTCCCCCGTCCCTCCCCTCTCCATTTATATCTTCCTCCCCCTCCCTCTTATTGTGACAAGTCGTATCGTCCTGATCTCCATGGCTCACTCCTTCTTCCCTCCCATCCCCCCCCCTCCTCCTCCCATCCCATCCCGTCTCCCCCTCTCTCCTTCCTTCTCATCCCCTTCCAATCCCCCTCCCCTCCCCTCCCTCTCCCCTCCCCTCCAATCCCCTCCCCTCTCCTCCCCTCCCTTCCTCTCCTCTCCTTCTCCCTCCCCTCCCCTCCCTCCTTTCTCTCTATTCTTCTATTTTCTTCCCCTTCTTCCCCTCCCCCTTCCTTCCTCCCCCCTCCCCAATCCTGGAAGAGGAGGAAGAAGATAATTACAATGAGAGAGAGAGAGAGAGAGAGAGAGAGGTGCACGTGTACGATTAAATGGCAGGATCTATTACGTACATGTGTACATAAGCCTCATGTAAAAACACTAAAGTCGTACACAGCTTCTACATGCACACAAACGCGAAATGACAGCGGGTACTCTCTTTCTCTCTCTCTCTCTCAATTTTGTAAAGACACACACACACACACACACACACACACACACACACACACACCTCGACATCCAGCCTTTAATTTGTGTGTACGGCGGAATGCGGGATTGATACGGTTGGCTGCACACGCACACAAGCACACGCACGCACATAAACATGCACTCACACCCCCTCACGCACGCACACACAGACACACAGCTTACATAAACACCCGTGTGGATGAGAGTAGGTACACACACACACACACACACACACACACACACACACACACACACACACACATGAATTATTGCAAGCATGATCGTAACTCCAGCCGAAAAAAAAAGAAAATAAGATGAAGATTATTGACTCAGTTGTATTTTCTCTTTTGATGATTGAATTGAGAGAGAGAGAGAGAGAGAGAGAGAGAGAGAGAGAATGCAAAACACGATGCAAGGGGGATAGCTGTCAGGCAATTTCCATTCATTTTCTATATATAACTTACACTTTTTTCATTATTCACTGCCCGCAAAATATTAGTAAAAAAAAAAAAGAATAATACTGATGTCGATGATGATGATGGCTACTAAGAAGATGAGAATGGGGGTATCAGGGGGCCAGATCTGTGTGTGTGTGTGTGTGTGTGTGTGTGTGTGTGTGTGTGTGTGTGAGAGAGAGAGAGAGAGAGAGAGAGAGAGACGACAGTATTAGGAGTGTCAATGAAACAATAATACATGAGAAAGCAATAAAGAAGAAGAGATAGCTAGAAGGATGAATGAAAAGAGGAAAGAGTGCAAAAAATTATATAATTGAGAAAAGTGTAACAGAAGAAAAGGGGATGGAAAAGAGGAGAAACTGAGAGATATATAGAAAACTGATAAGCTGGTGTGTGTGTGTGAGAAAGAGAGAGAGAGAGAGAGAGAGAGAGAGAGAGAGAGAACTTACACTCTTTCCACGATACTTGCTCACTTTTTTCCTCCTCTATTTATTGCGTCATCTATACAGTAATTCTTAGAGCAGAGTTATAAATGTCCGCCTGAGAAAGAGAGAGAGAGAGAGAGAGAGAGAGAGAGTTGGTGGAGGAATGAAAGGCTGGTGTGTGTGTGTGTGTGTGTGTGTGTGTGTGTGTGTGTGTGTGTGTGTGTGTGTGTGTGTGTGTGTGTGTGTGTTAAAGAAAGCGAGAGATGAAGTGACTGGATGAAGACAGAAATACACAGTTAAACAGACTGATAGACAGATAGACAGACAGATACAAGGAGGAAGAGACAGATTGATAGACAGTCGGATATTATTCCTTTTCTCAAGTACCGGCTTTTGCATCTATCACTCTCTCTCTCTCTCTCTCTCTCTCTCTCTCTCTCTCTCTCTCTCTCTCTCTCTCTCTATCTATCTATCTATCTATCTATCTATCTATCTCTATCTCTTCCACCTAGCTAACATCAGCCTCAGTGACAGTAATGACAGACAAACAAATACATAAATACATACATTCATCAATACATACATAAAGGAACAGACATACAGAGATACACCGAGAGAAATCGATAAATGATAGATAAAAAATATATACACCGATAATGGAATACAGATGCTTAGAGAGAGAGAGAGAGAGAGAGAGAGAGAGAATTAGCCAGTACCCCGTTTTTTAATTCCAGGGTTGGGGTTGTTCTTTTCAGGGGTGACTATTCTGGAGACTGAGAATTAGAGAGAGCGAATGAGGCCTTAGGGAACGAACATGAGACCCTATCACTGCTAGTATCTAAGAGGAGGAGGTGGGGGGAGGTAGAAAAATGGGGGGGAGGGGGAATTGGGGAGGGGAGGGTATGGAGAGAAAATACGATTAGAAGGTAGAATATATGATGGTGATGAGAGGAAATGTGTGTTAGGGGTGTGGGGTGAGGGGGGTGAGGGTGTGGTGGGGTGGTGGGGAGAGGAATCGGGTGTGTGGTGGGGGATGGTGGGGGTAACGGGGTGACGGCGTGTTTGGGGTAAGGGTGTAGGGGGGATGATGAGGGGGATAAGGGTGGGGAGATGTGGGGGAAGTTGTGGGTGAGGAAGGGATGTATGGGAATGGGATATGTGGGTAGGATGGGGATGGGAAGGGTGTGGGAAAGGGTTTGGAGGAATTGAGGTAAGGGGAGGGAAAATGGAGGAGGGAGGAAGAATGTTGGTGTGGGTGAGGGGGAGGAGTATGAGGGGGTTGAGGTGTGGTGGGTGGAAAGAAGTAAAGGTATGGGAAGGGGAGACAGTGTGGTGTGGTGTGGTGTCGTGTGGTGGAGAGGGGAGGTGGGGGAAGGCTGAGGTGAGAGTGAGATCAGAGTGGATTGGGGTGGGGTTGGGGGTGAGTAAGGGGTTGAGGGATTGGGGTCAAAGCAAAATGGGTTGAACTGGGGGATCGGGGTAGAGGTGGGGTTAGAATGGATAAACTGTAACTAGTGGAGGATAATTTGGGGGTTCGTGTGTGTGTGTGTGTGTGTGTGTGTGTGTGTGTGTGTGTGTGTGTGTGTGTGTGTGTGTGTCGGGGGTTGCCTGTGGGATTGCTAATAATCTAGGAAGGGCAAGTGGGGTTGGGAAGAAGGGGTTTGGCAATTTAACACATGCTAGGATCTTGTCATTATATTTAACCTCATAACAGACGATTTATATCAGCTGAGGGAAATCCTAGGGGCTATCAAGGGGCTAAAGCTTAATATCCAGGTCGACAAGGACGATTTTTGGACCTGACACAAATCGCAGCAGTTTCCAAAGTCTTATAAAAATTCTGGATTAAATCTGTCACTACTACAAACCAGGTAAATTAATCCACCGAAATTACCACCTGGCGATTTCCCACACCTTAAAAAAAAATCCCATTAGTCGAGGGATTTAACACTACACCAAATAAATCCCTCTGTTCCTGACATAAGACGATTTCCTTCAACTGAAATAAATCCTACTATACTTCTTTCACCTTAACTTGGCCAAAATTTTCGTCCTTTTGCAGCTTATTTCACGTAGTTCGGTGACAGAAAAAATATTGTTACGGCTCTATGTCCTTTCCATAGCACTTCTTCGTGACTAGCATAATATTTAAGCGTTAATCTGTTGCTACAACTCAGCATTCAAGACGGAGAGATGGCAAGTATAGACCAAGCTGGAGTGGAAAGAGTAAAGGTGAAGACAAAAATCTATAATATTTCTCTCCAGCTTAGATATATAGCAAAAAATCAATGTGTTTTTGTTTTAAGCAATTCTGTAAATATTTCCCCGATTCAAAAAAAACACGAAGGAAAAAAATACTGAAAATGCAAAGTTGATATCACGCAAACAGGTGAATATTCAGTGACTGAGAAATATTCGTGGATAAGAGAAAAATATGTTTTTGGTAACTTATGCCCCCCACCCCCTCCTCTCTCTCTCTCTCTCTCTCTCTCTCTCTCTCTCTCTCTCTCTCTCTCTCTCGGACACACACACAGATCCCCTCATATTTTTTCATCTATTCCTTCTCCTCTTCCTCTTCCTCCCTCTCAGAATTTTCTCAACCTTCTCCTCTACCTCCTCCTCCTCCCTCCTATTCCTCTTCCTCCTTCCTTCTCCTCCCTCCTCCTCCTCCTCCTCCTCCTCCTCCTCCTCTGCTACGTAAGAGGGTAAGCTTAATCTCATCACCCGTAAAAGCACCTGGCCATTAACACCTTCCATTCCTCTTCTTCGTTACAAGTCTTCATCTTCTATTCCTCCTCCTCCTCCTTTTTCTCTCTCACTACTCCTTATTCCCTTCTTCTTCTTCTTCTTCTTCTTCTTCTCCTCCTCCTCCTCGTCCTCCTCCTCCTCCTGCTCGTCCCCTTCTTTTTTTTTTTTTAGTAGTAGTAGTAACAGTTGTAGTAGGAGTATCATCATCATCGCCATCATCATCGTTATTATTATCATCACTATTATTATCATTATTCCTTTTCCCCTCCCATAATCCCAACTGTCTTCTCCATTTCTGACCAATATATTTTATCAATTTCTCTCTCTTTCTCTCTCTCTCTCTCTCTCTCTCTCTCTCTCTCTCTCTCTCTCTCTCTCTCTTTCAACTATTTTCTTTCTCCCTTTTTTCCCTTCAAAATTATTGGTCAGAAAATTTAAATAGTGACTCTTGTTTTCAATATCCGTTTTCTTTGCCCACCTCTGCACATTTTCAACCCCTTCAGATCGACGACGAATTTTTATTTATTCCTCTTAAATATATTCATTATCAATTTATTTTTTTTTATTTTTTTTATTTACTCATTTATCAATTTGTTTTTTTGTTTTATTTACTCATATATTTTCTTCATATTTTTATTACTTTCACTTTTTATTAATTTTCCAAATTTATTTTACTTATTCAGTTCTTATTACGTTCAGACGATTTTATTCAGCTTGCTAATGACACACTCGAAGTGAAGGGGTTAGACAATCTATCTATCTATTTATTTATCTATCTACCTATGTATCTGTCCACCTTTTTTCTTTCTATCTCTGTCTATTTATCTATCTGTCTATCTTTTTTCCTTTCTGTCTATCTATCTACCTACCTATCTATCTATCTTTCTGTCTACCTTTTTCTTTCTGTCTGTCTATCTATCTGAATATGTCATCCTTTTTTCTTTCTATCTTTATCAATCTGTCTTTCTATCTATCTATCTGTCTACCTTTTTTATCTATCTATCTATCTATCTATCTACCAATCTATCTATCTACCTATCTATCTATCTGTCTACCTTTTTCATTCTGTCTGTTTGTCTATCAGAATGTCAATCTTTTTTCTTTCTATCTCTGTCTATCTGTCTATCTATTTGTCTACCTTTTTTTGTCTGTCTATCTATCTATCTATCTATCTACCTATCTATCTGTCTACCTTTTTCTTTCTGTCTGTCTATCTATCTGAATGTCAACCTCTTTTCTATCTCTATCTCTCTGTCTATCTATCTATCTATCTGTCTACCTTTTTTCTTTCTATCTGTTTATCTATCTGTCTATCAATCTATCTACCTCCACCCGTTTTTAATCCCAGCATGATACCCCTCCCCTATTCTCTCTCTCTCTCTCTCTCTCTCTCTCTCTCTCTCTCTCTCTCTCTCTCTCTCTCTCTCTCTCGGCCTTTCTTTAATCTCAGTGGAATGGCTCTACTCTACAGGTGTTATTAAGGCGACTTAATCAGGTGAAGTGAGGTGTTTTGAAAATTCTCAAGACTTTATTAAGGAGTTACTGGAGGTATTAAAGGAATGAATAATAAATAGGGAAAGAGAGAAATAAAGAAAAAGGAGGAACAGAAGTAAGGAAGGATGGGAAATAAGGTGTGATTAAACAGGTAAAGGGAGAGAGAGAGAGAGAGAGAAAGGAAGTGGGAGGTGAGGGGGAGATTTGGGTGGGACGGGAAGAGAACTTTAAGGGAAGAAGGAGGGGATTACATAGGATTACATAGGAGAGCAAACAGCAACAGACCTTATGATCCTTTCGAGGCTGCTTGTTAGAGAAAACTATGACTACAAGATCTAACTCTACATGCTGAAGGATAAGGATAGTAAAACAAGAAGGCTCCCCCCACCACCAAACCCTCCAGGAAAAAGTGAGAAAAACCACCATGCAGCATGGAAAAACTGACATGGAAATTTCATAGGAAATACTGGAAAGGAAAAGTCACATTCTATAATACTTTGTCTATAAGCTACCCGATTGAGTAACCTAAAAGAGAAAGTAATCAAATAAACCAATAGTTACAGCATGACATTATAAACCGGTACATTGAGTTAATGCTAAGTCTGTGGACATAGCGTGGAAACTACACACTGCACAGTGTGGATGTTTAGGGGTGGTGCGGCAGGTTTTCCTGGCACTTTTTAGGGAGGCAGCAGTCAATCAGGCACTAGCTCCGTCCACTCCACTGAGACAAGGAACTCTCCTATGTGGGACAAGTACACAAGTCTCATCCTGAAGCAGTGACCCCTGGTACATTAAAAAAAATCCCGATGGTGGTCACTTGACTAACAGGGACCCTCAGTGATCCACAGCCCATCACAGGTCGAAAGTAAGAGTAGGGACCGTTTACTCTGGGCTATCTGTGCAGATCCTAATCTGTGCTTATATTACTCTCTTTGCATTGGGGAGATTGAAAAATATGTAAGACGGGTGTCTTAGGCAAAGAGGACTGCACAGTGCACAGTGTGGATGTACAATGCACAGAGTGGATGTTAAGGGGTGGTGTGGCAGCCTTGCCTGGCACTTTTTCGGGAGGCAGCAGTCAATCAGGCAATAGCTCCGTTCACTCCACTGAGACAAGGAACTCTCCCATGTGGGACAAGTACACAAGTTTCATCCTGAAGCAGTGACCCCTGGTACATTAAAAAAAATCCAGATGGGGGTCACTTGCCCAACAGGGACCCTCAGTGATCCACAGCCCATCACAGGTCGAAAGTAGGAGCAGTGACCGTTAACTTAGGGCTATCTGTGCAGATCCTAATCTGTATTTACTGTATATTACCTCATTTCCATTGAGTAAATAAAAAAATGTATAATGACATGACGCGACACTACGTACGGGTACGTTGTTTACGGGGTGTCTTGTAGACAAAAGGGGAACGAACTTACACGTAGCTATAAAAACAGGTTATTCGGACAGAAAAAGAGTCAGCTGAAGATTCTTGTGCAAATACTTGTCTATTTTGTTTTTTAATGTCTCAGTTGAGATACTCTTCACTGTATCTGAGGGTAATCTGTTCCAGATATTTACGACTCTGTTAAAGAAGAAGTATTTTGCTTCATGGGTTTGGAAACACTATCTCATAATTTTGAAGGCATTACTTCTGGTTTGACTCGACTGGTCTATATCAAAATGTTTATTCACGTCTAAGTTGTCATATCCCTTCATGATTTTGAAAACTTCAATAAGGTCCCCTCTTAACCTGCGCTTCATTAGGCTAAGTAATTTAAGTTCTCCAAGGCGTTCCTCGTATGGTTTATTTCTAAGTCACGGTACCATTTTTGTGATTCTTTGCTGAATTTTCTCTAATTTTTCAATGTCCTTTCTGTAGTATGGAGACCAGAACTGCACACAATATTCAAGATGGGGGTGCACTAGCGAGCTGTACAAGGCAAGTATGACTTTTTCTGATTTAAATTCAAAAGTTCTTCCAATAAAACCCACCAGCTTGTTTGCAGTTTTAACTGCCTCAGTGCACTGCTTACTTGGTTTTAGGTCATTTGATATTATCACACCAAGATCCTTTTCATTGTCTGTACTTGATAACTGGATATTATTCATTTTGTAATTCGCATGGACGTTGTTACTTCCAGTATGAAGTACTTTACATTTTTCTGTGTTGAATTTCATTTGCCATTTTTCTGCCCAGTTTGCTAAAGTATTAAGGTCATTTTGTAACTGCTGCCACTGTAATTCTGAAGTTACTTTATTGGTTATTTTAGTATCATCTGCAAATTTGGATACTTTACAATTTAGACCTTCATCAATATCATTTATATAGATAATAAAAACTATCGGTCCAAGTACTGAGCCTTGGGGAACGCCGCTGATCACATTATGCCATCTGGATTCCTTTCCGTTTATAACAACTCACTGTTTTCGGTCTGAAAACCAGTCTTGTAACCATTTCTGCGTATTTCCTTTTATTCCATGTGCTTCTATTTTGCTCATGAGACGCTTGTGAGGGACAGTGTCAATTTTTTTTTTTTTTTTTTATGCGAGGAAGAAGGATCCAAAGGCCATGAGCCCGCAATAGGAGTTTCCTCCAAGAGAAAAACAAAATACAAGAGAGAGCCAAATTCAAGATCCATTCATTTCGAGATGCCTGGACACACTGCGTTTGAAAGACTGGAGATCATAGGCAGCAGGAAATACAGACAGAGGGAGACAGTTCTGAAAGTCGAGGTAAATTGTATCTACTGCTCTTGAGTCATCGTATGATTTGTAAACATCATGGAAGAAGTCCAGTAAGTTGGTTAAGCATGAACGACGATGTCTGAATCCATGCTGCGAGTCTTTAGTTATATTATTTTCTTCCAGATTATTAACTATTTTATCTCTTATGATTTTTTCCATTAACTTGCACACTATTGATGTTAAGCTGATTGGTCTGTAATTTCCTGGGTGCGATTTATTTCCTTTTTTGAAAATTGGTGTTACATTTGCTAGTTTCCATTCGCATGGAACTTTCCCAGTACTTAATGATTTGTTGAATAAGACAGAGAGTGGCAACAGTAACTCATTTTTTGCTTCTTTAAGAATTCTCGGTGATATTTTATCAGGGCCAGGGGTTTTGTTTATGTTCGTACTATTTATGGCTGAAAGGATATCTTTATTATGGATAGCATAGTTACTAAGGACTGTGCTATTTGCTTGGTTTGTGGGTAACTGTAGGTTTCTGGTGGTGTTTTCAACTGTAAAAACAGACGCAAAGTAATCGTTAAGAATGTTTGCCATTTCGACCTCATTTTCTGTGTGTTTGCCATTGTTCGTTTCTAGAGGACCTATTGATGTTGTCATAACCTTTTTCTTTCTAATGTAACTGTAAAATTCTTTAGGATTTGATTTGCACGTATTAGCAGTGTGGATCTCCAGTGCTCTTTTGTTTTGTTTAATAAGTCTTTTCGATGTGCGACGTAGATTTTCGTACTGTAATTTATCATCATTGTTTTGTGTAGTTTTATATTTATGGTATGCCTGTTTTTTGGCTATTAAGTTACTTTTAATTTGACTGGACCACCATTTTGGGGAGATGGAAGGAGGGGAAGTGGGGCGAGGAAGAAAAGATGAGAGGGTGAGGAAAGATTAGAGAGAAAAAGAACTGGAAGGGGAGGTGGGGAAGAAAAATAGCGAGGGAGAGGAAGGGGGAGGGGATGGAGAGATAGGAGAGAGAGAGAAGAGGGGAAAAAGTGTGAGGAGAGGGGGAGGGGGAGGAAGGAAAATGTGAGGGAAATTGAAGGGGAGGGAGGGACAGAAAGAGGAGAGAAAAAGGGGATGGAAAGAGGAGAAAGAGAGGATACAAAAACATGAGGTAGGAGAGGGAGATGGGAAGGGGGAAGGAGAGGGAGAGGGAAAGGGAGAGGGGGAGGGGAAGGGAGCAAGAGGGAAGAGGGGAGGGGGAAGAGAGGAGGGGGAGGGGAGAGGGGAGGAGGGGGGTACCACGACACTGACAACAATAAGGGTCAATCGACGAAGCTTTTATGATTATTTACGACCCCATGATTTTTCCAGATATCTCTCTCTCTCTCTCTCTCTCTCTCTCTTGCCCTTCCCTATCCATTCCTATCTCCCCCCTTCCCCCCCATCTCTATCAGGATCTATTTAGTTTCCCTCCCCTCCCTCTTCCCTCCTCCCTACCTCTTCTCCAAAACTTCCTCCTCTTCTTCCCCTCCCTGCTTTCCTCCCCCTTCCCTACCCATCTACCAAAACCTATCATGTTTAACTTTCCTCATTCCCTTCATCTTCTCCCCTCTCCGTCTCCTCCTCTTCATCTCCCTTCCTTCCTCCTTCTTCCTTCTTACTTCCTCTTTAAGGCCGGTTCACACGAGCTAAATCGCGGCCGTTTTTTTTCGCTGATATGTGGGGAAAAAATGCCGATTTCGACATTTCTCCCGGAAAGGTGTCCACACGTGCGGGGACTGCAGAGGCAGGAACGCGGCAACAGTGTTTACAAACAAAGATGAACCCCCGTACTCGTACTAGGTGTGCATCTTTTGCTCTTACACTTTTCCTACTTCAAGATAAGCCTTCACGGCAGCGATTTAGCTCGTCTGAACAAGCCTTTACTGTCACTCAGCTTTCCGGTGGCTTCAGTGGCCGTATGCATAAATTTTCTTAAGCATAAAATCATGTATAAGATTCCTTGTGTATACCTTTAACTCATCCTTAAATAATCATATTTTTATACTCATACTCATACCAGATACACCCAAACTGGAATGAACGTTAAAGTGAGAGTAGCAGTAGTGTAAACACAAAAGATGTCGTATTCGACTTCGTTCCCAGAGCATTGCCTTGTTCGGTGCTTCCCTTTAAATCGGCCGGGTTTCTTTCTCCAGATTCCGGCAAAAAAAGACCGACAAGTCGGTCTCTCCATACCGGCAAAAAAAGTTGCCGGAATTTCTACCGGGAAGCAAATTCCGGCAAAAAACGACCGCGATTTTGCTCGTGTGAACCGGCCTTACTCTTCTTCAACTTCTGTTGTTCCACGTCTGATGATTTTTCTTGATATTTACATTCTCCTTTTTCTTCCTTATCTTCTTTCTTCTTTCCTCCCTTCTTCATCTACTCTATATTCTTCTCTTTCATCACTTCTCTTCCTTTTCTCCCTCCCTTCTCTTTCCTCTCTTCTCTTCACTCTCCTCCTCTCTTTTTCTCTCTCTTCTCTTTTTCTCCCTTTCCATCCTTTCCCTCCCCTCCCCTCTCCCTCCATCCTTCTCTCTCTCCGTCCCTTTCCATTCCTTCCCTCCCCTCTCCTCTTCCTCCATCCTTCTCCCTCCGTCCTTTTCCTTCCCTTCCTTCACGTGTCTCCTCCATTCCTTCTCCCTTCCCTCCATTCCCTCTCTTTTCCCCTCCCTCCTTCCTTACACATTCCTTCCCTTTCCTCCTTCTCTTCTCTCCGTCCCCTACCTTCCCCCCCCCTCTACTCCCTTTTGTTCCTTCTCCCACCTCTCCCCTCCCTTCCCTCCCTTCCCCTCCCCTCTCCTCCACTCCTCTCCCCTCCCCTCCCGGTACAGAGACCCCTTACCCTTTATACCCTCCCCTTAACGTCCAACCCAAGTGCAAAATCCTTATATATTTTTATGTTAGGTTGGTCTGACTAGGATGGGGTAGATTTGGCTGGGAAGGGAGGGGAGGGGAGGGAAAGGGGAGGGGAGGGGAGGGGAGGAGAGGGGAGGGGAGGGAAGGGAAGGGATGGGAAGGGATGGGTCAGGTTAGGTTAGAATATGAGATGCTTTCTGAAGATGAACCTCTCTCTCTCTCTCTCTCTCTCTCTCTCTCATACCACCACTTTCTCCAAGGTACATCTAACCTTATTCTGCCATTTTTTTATTTTTTTCGTTTTTGTCAGTCTTTGCGTCCGACTTTTTTTCCGCAATATATTGTTCGTTGTTATCGCTGTGTGTGTGTGTGTGTGTGTGTGTGTGTGTGTGTGTGTGTGTGTGTGTGTGTGTGTGTGTGTGTGTGTGTGTGTGTGTGTGTGTGTGTGTGTGAGAGAGAGAGAGAGAGAAGGAGTTGTTTTTCTTCATTTGTTCTTGTCATCTCTCTCTCTCTCTCTCTCTCTCTCTCTCTCGTCTTCATCTCCATTCACTCCCTCCTTCACAATTCCCTTCTTCCTTCAGTCATCTTCCTTCTTCCTTCATCTCCATTTACTCTCTCCTTCACAGTTGTTCCCTGTCATCACTTTTTCTTCCAGTTCATCTTCCTCTTCCCTTTCTCCTTCCTCATCATCTCCAGTTCATTTCTCTTCTATTGTTGCACCACTTCAGTCCCAGGACGTCCTTTATAAATGATATTCCTGTTTTTATTTTATTTTCTTATTTTTTGCCTTTATTTAGAGCCTTTGAAGAGACCGGGTTTAGGAAGGGTAGATTACTGCTCTCTCTCTCTCTCTCTCTCTCTCTCTCTCTCTCTCTCTCTCTCTCTCTCTCTCTCCTTTCAGTTCCCTTACTTTCCCTCCTCTCTTCTATTTTTCTCCTTTCTTCTCTCCCCCTCCCTCACATCTCAGCCTCCTCCCCTGATGCCCCCTATACCCCTCTCGCCGCATGCCTCCCCCACCCCTCCCATCCCCCTCCCTCTCCTCCCCCACCCTCTCCCCCTCGCCCTGAAGAGGTTGTGTGGGTGTAATCAGATGTTAGTAATTAGTAAGATGGCGTCTGCGGACGTTAATGTACGAGACCGGACGGAAAACCCCCAACCACACTGTTCTTCCCGGATACATACATACTGTACACACATACATACATACATACCGTACATTACATACATAAATACATAATACACACATACATACAAACATAAGCTTTCATAATGTCTAAAAGGCTACATGGTTATACAAGCCAAATATACCGTACAAAACTACAGACATACGTACAGTACATACCGGTGTACACACACACACACACACACACACACACACACACACACACACACACACTGGAAATTATGAAGGAAAATATTTTACCTTTCCTAAATCTCTCTCTCTCTCTCTCTCTCTCTCTCTCTCTCTCTCTCTCTCTCTCTCTCTCTCCCCAAGCCTCCCTAATTAATATTTTTGATGATCCTAGAAAGAACAAATCTATTGTTGGTTTCTCAACCTCATTAGTGCTGGGTAATGAGAGAGAGAGAGAGAGAGAGAGAGAGAGAGAGAGAGAAAGAGAGAAAGGCATCAAGCTTTACAACTTCCTCGTGGGATAAGGTTGGATGACAGACTGGATGTGGGTGGTGTGTGTGTGGGTGTGGGTGTGGGTGTGGATGTGGGTGGGTAGGTGTGTGTGTGTGTGTGTGTGTGTGGGTGGGTGGGTGGTGTGGGTGGGGTGGTGTTGAGATATTGGTGTAGCTTATATTGTGGTGTAATTATACCTGCAAAATGAGAAGTGGTTATGATGAAGGCTTAATTAGAGACAGGCCTATAATTTGTGAGAGTGATAGAGACTGATAGATATATAGATAGAATTACAGAAACAGATGGAATTATAGATAGATAGATACATGGACAGACAGACAGACCGACAGACACACAGAATTACAGATAGATAGATAGATAGATGGACAGGCAGACAGATCGACAGACAGAATTACAGATAGATAGATAGAGACATGGACAGACAGACAGGCCGAAAGACAAAATTATAGACAAACAGATACATGGACAAACAGACAAACCGATAGACAGATGGAATTATAGACAGAAAAACAGACAGGCAGTTGGAATTATTAACAGACCGACAGACAGAATTGTACAGACAGACATAAAGGATTAAAGAACAAGATAGCTGTCCACTTCTTACTTTTAGAATACCCGGTACATGAAATTAAAAAGAAAAATCGATATTGATACTTTTCCTAATATCGGCTACTATCGCGTTTAAGACAGGTAAATAGCGAGTGGAAATATCCCTCACATAATATATACTGTCTTTCCTATACGATATTACGCTTCAATTTAATCGTAATTATATTAAGTCATTTCTTAAGTCTAAAAAGATGAACTGTCTGATATTGTTTATTTTTTTTTTATATGGCAAATTGGAAGTATAAAACGAGAGAGAGAGAGAGAGAGAGAGAGAGAGAGGAACAAGTAAACTCTTGTAATGAGCTCTCATAACTGACAGCTCAATTCCCTTGCTCCCTCTCTCTCTCTCTCTCTCTCTCTCTCTCTCATTTATCCGTCCATCCTCACCTACCCTCTTCATCTATCTATCTCCACCCATCTACCCATCTATCCATCCATCTATCTATTTCCATTATCAAGTATCTACCAACTTCTCTTTGTCTATATTTACCAACACATTACCTTTTTATCTATCAGGTGTATTTGCATCTACTTATCTATCCATTACACGTCGGCTGTCCATCTATCTATCTATCTACCAATCTATCTATTTATGCTTACCTGTATCTAATCTGTATATCTATCTATCTATCTATTTACCTGTGTCTATTTACCTGTATATCTATCTGCTGGTTAATCTATCTACCCCACAATCCAACCCTAACCACTTCTCTTCATCCAACAATAATTACAAGACATTATAATATTACCTACATCACAGCCCCACCCACAGACCTCCCCAACCCACCCTGCCATCCACTATCCATCCCCTCCCTCACCCACCCACTATCCACCCCACCTTCACCCACCCACCCACACTCACCTAACCTATCCTCTCAAACTCCACACATCCATCCATCCACATGTTTAACCTTTTACACACACACACACACACATTATCTAAGTACTCCAATCCACTTACCTAACCTCAACGTTCTCTCTCTCTCTCTCTCTCTCTCTCTCTCTCTCTCTCTCTCTCTCTCTCAATCTCTCTCTCTAAAGATCCTTTAGGCCTTTCAAACTGTTTACTATAAGATAGACTACACAAAATCTTATAGTAGTAGTAGTAGTAGTAACAATAGCAGGAGTAGTAGTAGTAGTAGTAGTAGTAGTAGTAGTAGTAGTAGTAGCAGTAGTAGTAATGGTGGTAGTAGTAGTAGTAGTAGTAGTAGTAGTAGAAGTATTGGTTACAATTCCAGGCTCATCTGATTGTAAACCAAGTGGACTGAAGGCTGAAGTTGCCGTCCTCCGACAGATAGATAGACAAACAGATAGATAAATAGATAGATAAAAAATACGTAGTTAAAGATAAAGATCCGTCTCGGGCTCTTGAATAAAACCTTCCTCTCCACTGAGAGAGAGAGAGAGAGAGAGAGAGCACCTCACTAAATTACAACCCCCTACCACGCTAAACATGCATGATGGAATGAGCTCTCTCTCTCTCTCTCTCTCTCTCTCTCTCTCTCTCTCTCTCTGTATTAGGTGAGATGAAAATGTATGAGATAAAAAAGAAGAAAGAAGCAATGAAGGAAGGAAAGATGTGAAAGGGATGAAAGAAAAAAACGAAGAAAATAAAAACATGGAGTGAGAGAGAGAGAGAGACAGGGGGGGGGGGGCAATGTAAAGTTCCAACAGTGTGTCTTGCTCCCGAGAACGACTGGGTAAATACCGAAGAGAATTTCAATATAATAGCCCCCTCCCTCTCTCCCCCCCCTCTGTGTGTGTGTGTGTGTGTGTGTGTGTGTGTGTGTGTGTGTGTGTGTGTGTGAGAGAGAGAGAGAGAGAATAGTGAAAAAAAATCAAGACTTTAAAATTAATTCACTGATAAAGCTGCGGAATTATCAATAAATTATCAGGTATGTGGGAGAGAGAGATGAGAGAAAAAAAGAGACAGAGGAGAGGAGGGAAAGAGAGGAGTGTGAGAGGAACAGGGGAGGGGAAAGACAGGGGAAGAGAGGAGGGGGAGAGAAAGAGAGAAAAGAATAATAGAGAAATAGTCTGTTCGAGTACACACTAAAGAGTTATTTAATCTGAGACTACCAATATATTAGAGAGAGAGAGAGAGAGAGAGAGAGAGAGAGAGAGAGAGAGAGAGAGAGAGAGAGAGGGAGGGAGGGAGGGAGGGAGGGAGGGAGGGAGGGAGGAAGGAAGGAAAAAGATGGAGGGAGTGAGGGAAGGAAGGAGGGAGGGGGGGCAGGGAAAAAAAGAAATGGAAGGGAAGAGACATTGTAAACACTAGAATGGCTACTAATACGAGAGAGAGAGAGAGAGAGAGAGAGAGAGAGATTCCTTCCTGTAACGAAGCTCACACACACACACACACACACACACACACACACACACACACACACACACACACACACACACACACACAACACACGAGCCAATACCCAGTGAATGTTTAGTTAGGTAAGATCACTATAAACATTCTCTCACGTTTTCTATAACAATTTACAACATTTACACACTTCTTTTGTCAACAAACGGGTTTCCTTTGGCTTACTTTCTCTTTTTCTGTTTCTGGATATTTTTTCATTCCCATCTTTACGAGGGAATAAGGGTGATGATGATCATAACAATAATAAAAATAATAACACGAATAATAATAATAATGATAATAATAATAATAATAATAATAATAATAATAATAATACCGTAATATTAACAACTACAACAAAGAATATTGTCCAAGAACAATTCTATTATAAAAAAAAATTTGTTGCCACAGCCATTGCCTATACTAGAAGCTGAACTATAAAGAGAACTTGAGGTCAAGGTCCTTGATCTTTTGCATGTCACCTTAGGTCATCACAGTCTATCCGTCCACCAAGGCTGGTGGCTCTAGCTTTAATCCTTCATGAAAAATTAGCCGGCATCCGGAATACCAGGAAAAGCCCCAATTTTTTACCCCAGGCGATCTCAGAATAATCAGCCGATTGAAACCATACTTCTTTCCGCACTGCGTCCGCCATAAGGCTATATTGTAGTAAAATTTCAGCTTCCCAGAATAAGCGGTTCTTGAGATAGCGTGGCTCACTCACTTTTCTGTGTTCCGGATAATATCCGGAGATCCGGTTGACAGATTGCCACCATATCTGACCAAATGAAGGGGACACCAGTCCGACTAAGCTGAGCAAGTTTGAAGGCTCTACGGCAAACTGCCTTTGAAATAATGCAATTTTTATATAAGAATGATTATAATATCAACTTTAACAAGATAACTTCCCACAGGGATGTGGAAAGCTTTAATAATCAACCTTTTCCCTTCGAGGGATGGGTGAACACACTATCCCAAGCCATAAATTACATAGTTTAAAATCTTATATATGTGTGTGTGTGTATATATATATATATATATATATATATATATATATATATATATATATATATATATATATATATATATATATATATATATATATATATATATATATATATATATATATATAATCCCCACGGTAGCAGAAAAATAAATGACAATGATTATGCGTTTTTATGAAGCACGATCAAGAATATGGAATATTTCTGCCCAATATTCGAAAGTTCCTCTACGGTGTGTAAACAGTACAATTTTTCAAACATCTCCCTACGTGTCAAGTGGGATTGGTGGAGGATTAGTGCCCCTCCCTGTAAAACAATTAACTCTAAGCCTTGACCACCCCGTTTGGGATACATGGCGTCTGGCAATGAATGAATGAATGATTCTACGCATGGACAAAAATATATTACATTATATTCCTTTCGCTGGCTACAAGAATTTTCATTTTATATTCTTTGCCACTTCGTGATGATGATGATGATGATGATGATGATGATGATGACATGATGATGATGGTAGTGGTGGTGGTGGTGGTGGAGAGTGTGGGTATCATCATGTTATGGCTGTGGTGGTGATTGTGGTGGTGGTGGTGATGGTGGTGGTGGTGGTGGTGATGATGATGATGATGATATAGCAATAATAATAATAATAATAATAATAATAATAATAATAATAACAATGCCCTCAGTTCTCTTCCTCCTATTTCACTTCACCCTGACTATAACGACCATCATCATGAAAACTTTAATGACTATAATTATGCAATATAGTCACGATCGCACCTGTGTTAGTTTAGAAGGGAAACGCATGCTCGCTTCTTCTCTGTCTATCTGTCTATCTATCTATGCATCGCAACTTTATTATTCTTAGAAAGGGAACTCATGAACGCTTCGTCTCTCATCTATCTATCTATCTACCTATCTGTTTACGACTATCTAACGATCCATCTATTTGTCTATCTATATACCTATCAATCCGTCTATGACTATTTATCTATTCATCTATTTGTCTATCTATATACCTATCTATCTGTATGTCTATCCATCCATTCATCTACCTATGTAATTATCTATCAACCTACCTGTTTATCTATGTCTATCCATCCATCCAACTATTCATCCATCCAACTATTCATCCATCCATCCATCCATCCATCCATCTATTTATTTATCTATATTAAAATGATATGTTCCAGTTTCTCTCTCCCGGATCAAGGGCAGAGAAATTTTGCGAGAACAATATATCAGGTAACTAATCAACGCGAGAAAAAGAAGCTTAAATTTTCTTGTTGATGATGATAATGATGATGATGATAATGATGATGATGATGATGATGATGATGATGATAATGATGATGATGATGATGATGAAGATGGTTCTTCTTCTTCTTCTTCTTCTTCTTCTTCCTCTTCTTTTTCTTCTCCTCCTCCCCTACCTCTTCTCTTCTACCTTTCCCTTCTTCTCTACCCCCTTCCCCCCTGCCCGACCCCTCAGCCCCCCCCATTCTCCATGTAGGCAATTTTTGAAGTGGTAACGCTTGCACACACACACACACACACACACACACACACACACACACACACACACACACACACACACACACACACACACACACACACACACACACACACACACACACACACACACACACACACACACACACACGAGATTTAATTTCCTCTTAGTTTCCAGGCAGTCTACTCTTCCTCTTGACACAGGGAGAGAGAGAGAGAGAGAGAGAGAGAGAGAGAGAGAGAGAGAGAGAGAGATTCATTAACCCCTTCACTACGAGGTCCTTCTTAAAGATAAGAAAAATCGTCTACAGATTGCAAGAATAAAGTAATGACGTCATGGTATTGCAAGGGTCAAGGGATGCAACGAGGTCATCCTTATCTGCAATCCACACAATACTGCCTCATAGACTCCCATTTCCGTATCGCATTATCTATGTTCTTTTATAGAGGGATGCATTAGCTTGAGAGAGAGAGAGAGAGAGAGAGAGAGAGAAACCCATGAACCACCTTATCATCACATCCCTCTCTCATTATCTCACACACACACACACACACACACACACACACACACACACACACACACACACACACATACTACTCATCTGTTCTTCATCTTTTTCGTACCGTGATTAGCGTTTACCTGTTCATGGAGACAAGGTAAAAAGCAATCACCTCTAATGATCTCTTTTTTATTTTAACTTTTCCTAAAATTGACCTTTACTTTAACTTTACCTGAAATTGTCCTTTACTTTAACTTACCTAGAATTGCCCTTTACTTTATATTGACATAAACTGCCCTTTACTTTAACCTGGCACAGAATGATCCACAGGTATACATGACGAATGATGAGAACGATGGATGGTGAACTGAATGAAAGGAAGGCAATAATTGATTCTATATTTGTGGATGAAAGGATGCGAAGATGTGTAATGATGCAAGGACAATTATAGAGGTTGGGGGAATGGACTTTCTGACCACCACTTGTTGGTGGTCAGAACCAAGGTCCAAGTAAAATGGAGAAATAGAAGTAGTGAAGGACGAGGGGAACGAGTAGTTGCAAGGAGAGTGGAAAGGTTACAAGAGGATGAGAAAAAGGCAGAATATAAGAGAGAAATGGAGGAACGATTGGGTAAATATGAACTAGAGCAGATGAGGGACGTGGAAGGTGTGTGCAAGATATTCACAGAAAAAATAAATGCAGCATGTGCGGTGGTGTGTGAGGTTAAGAGAAGATGAAGGGGGTGCAGGGAACAGCATGGTGGAATGAAAAGGTGAGAGAGGCTGTGGCACAAAAGAAGAAAGCATATAATGAATGGATGAGAAATAGGGGCGTGGAAGAAGCTGAGAGAAGGAAAAGAGAGTTATATGTAGAAAGGAAAAGAGAGGTGAAAAGATTAGTAACAGAGAGTAAGAAGAGAGTGGTTGAGGAATTTGGAAAGAATTTGAGTGTAAAGTGGAGGGACTGTAAGAAAATGTTCTGGAAAGAGGTAAAGAGAGTAAGAGAGAGTGGCAGTGAAGTTAATAGGGGAGTCAAAGATAAAAATGGTAGATTATTAGTGGAGAGGGGAGAGAAAGTGAGCAGATGGAGAGAACACTTTATGGAACTGTTGAACACAGAGAATGAAAGTAATGCGAGTATAAGTGGCTGGGGAATGACTGGGAGAAAGAGGGAGGTGAAAAGACAGGAAGAAATCAGTATGATGAAAGTTGTGGAAGCAATAAAGAAAATCAAAATGGGGATAGCTCCAGGAATTGATGGAGTGTGTGGTGAAATGCTGAAGCATGGGGGAGAGATTGTAGTAGAATGAATGTGGAAGATGTGCAGAGTGGCCTGGGAGGAAGGTAGAGTCCCGGATGATTGAAAGTCAGGTATAATTATTCCCTTGTAGAAAGGGAAAGGGGAAAAAGAAGTGTGTGGTAATCATAGGGGCATTTGTCTTCTTATTGTAACAGGAAAAGTACAGTATATGGTAAGATATTTATTAACAGAGTTAGGGAAATAACAGAGGAATTGGTTGGAGAAGAACAGGAAGGCTTTAGGAAGGGAAGAGGTTGTGTAGATCAGGTATTCATTCTTAGATCTTTAGTGGAAAAGTTTCTAGAGAAGGGAAAGACGTTGTATGTGGCCTTCATGGATCTGGAGAAAGTATATGACAGGGGGGATAGACAAGGACTGTGGAAAGTACTAAGAATATATGGAGTAGATGGGAAGATGTTGAATGCTGTGAAGAGTATGTATCATGGTGCTAAGGCTGCAGTGCGAGTGGATAGTGAACTGAGTGAAGTTTTCTATTTGAAGGTTGGGTTGAAACAGGGATGTGTCATGTCTCCATGGTTGTTCAATCTGTACATGGATGGGATAATAAAAGAGGTACAAGGTAGGGTAGTGGATGTTGGAGTGACCCTGGTGAGAGAGGATAGTGTTTGGAAACTCCCTGTACTGTTGTTTGCAGATGATACTGTGTTGTTGAGTGAAGACGAAGGGGAGCTGCAAGGCTTGGTGGATGAGTTTGGGAGAGTGTGTAAGAAACGGAATCTAAAGGTGAATGTAGGGAAGAGTAAAGTGTTTGTCTTTGAGAGAAGTGAAGTCAATGAATGTACAGTGAGGTTGGATGATGAGGAAATGGAAAATGTGAGTACATTTAAGTACTTGGGTGGTGTGATGAGTAAGGATGGAGGTTTGGAGGGTGAAGTGCTTGAAAGGGTACAACAAGGAAGAAAGGTTGCTGGTTCCTTGAAAGCAGTGATAAGAAACAGGGAAGTGAGCATGAAAGTGAAAAAGTTACTACATGACAGTATTGTGATACCAACTCCCACGTATGAATGTGAAGCTTGGACGTTGTTGGAGGGACACAAGTCAAGAGTAAGAGCAGTGGAAATGAGTTATATAAGAGGAACCTGTGGAGTCACATGGAGAGACAGACTGACAAATGAGGATGTAAAGCAGCGTTGTGGTGTGGATGTGGATGTGATAGGAAGCGTTAGGAGGAATACACTGAGGTGGTTTGGCCATGTGGGGAGGATGGAGAGTAAGAGACTGACGAGAAGAGTGTATGTGAGTGAGGTGGAGGGGGAGAGAGGGAGGGGGAGGCCAAGGATGAGATGGAGGGATGGTGTGGAGAGGTATATGAGAGAGGGGGTGTGAGTTGGGAGGAGGGTAGTGAAATGGCGGGGGACAGGGCGACGTGGAGGAGATTTGTTTGAGGCCACTCCGTATGGGATTAAGGCATCTGGCAATTAATAGAGAGAGAGACTTTAACCTGACCTAAAACTGCCCATTATTTTAACGACCCAAAATTGTCCTTTAATTTAACTTGACCTAAAATTGCCCTTTACTTTAACCTGACCTAAAATTGTCCTTTACTTTGATTTAAAATTGCCCTTTTCTTTAACCTAACCTAAATTTGTCCTTTACTTTGACCTAAAATTGCCCTTTACTTTAACCTGACCTAAAAATGTCCTATATTTTGATCTAAAATTGCCCATTACTTTAACTTAACCTAAAATTGTCCTCTACTTTGACCTAAAATTGCCCCTTACTTTAACCTGACCTAAAATTGCCATTTACTTTAACTTGACCTAAAATTGTCCTTTACTTTGTCTTGACCTAAAATTGCCCTTTATTTTTTCTTGACTTAAAATTGCCCTTTACTTTAACTTGAACTGAAATTGCCCTTTACTTTGCCTTGACCTAAAATTGCCCTGTACTTTAACTTGACCTAAAATTGCCCTGTACTTTAACTTGACCTAAAATTGCCCTTTACGTTAACCTTAAATTGTCCTTTACTCTAACGACCTAAAATTGCCCTTTACTTTAACTTGACCTAATATTGCCCTTTACTTTAACTTGACCTAAAATTATCCTTTACTTTAACTTGACCTAAAACTGCCCTTTACTTTAACATGACCTAAAATTTCCCTTTACTTTGACCTAAAATTGCCCTTTACTTTAACTGGACCTAAAACTGCCTTTTACTTTAACCTGACCTTAGATTGCCCTTTACTTTAGCATGACCTAAAATTGCCGTTTATTTTAACGACCTAAAATTACTTTAACCCAACCTAAAATTGCCCTTTACTTTAACCTGACCTAAAATTGCCCTTAACTTTAACTTTACCTTAAATTGCCCTTTCTCAGTCTTAAATATTAAACTGTAAAACGAGATTAACCAACTACCACTTCCACACATCCACTATCCACTCTTCCACCTCCCACACTACCCTCCACCAGTCACGAAGAAGTGCTATGGAATGAAATGAGCAGCCGTAGCATTATTTTTTCTGATACTGAGTGAAATAAGCAGCAAAGCGTAGTCAGACTGGGCAATCGATTTGACTAGTAACCAAGGAGACTCATTCCTACCCTATAACGAAGGATCGAAATTTCAGACCACCACAATGTAATATTGAAGTTCTAAGCAGTCCAGTTCCATCAGATGAAATAAAACATAGATAAGATGATAAAATAATAAATATGAAGATTAAAAAACAATTAAATATAAAAATAGTGTAATAAAAAATGATACATTTCCTCGTCCAAAAAAATCATTAATATTTCTTCATTATTGTAAACATCATCCCATTTTCTGATGTTAGGGGGTACTTGAAAACATCCCATTTTCTGATGTTTGGGGTACTTGTAAACATCCCATTTTCTGATGTTAGGGGGCACTTGTAAACATCCCATTTTCTGATGTTAGGGGGCACTTGTAAATATCCTATTTTCTGATGTTAGGGGGCATTTGTAAACTTCCCATTTTCTGATGTTAGGGGGGACTTGTAAACATCCGATTTTCCGATGTTAGCACTTGTAAACATCCCATTTTTTGATGTTAGAGGGTACTTGTAAACATCATCCCATTTTCTGATTTTAGGGGGGTACTTGTAAACATTATCCCATTTTCTGATAGGAGGTACTAGTAAACATCCCATTTTCTGATGTTAGGGAGAACTTGCAAACATCATCCCATTTTCTGATGTTAGGGGATACTTGTAAACATCATTCCACATTTTTCTGATGTAAAGGGGTACTTGTAAACATCATCCCATTTTCTGATGTTAGGGGGTACTTGTAAACATCCCATTTTCTGATGTTAGGGGGTACATGTAAACATCCCATTTTCTGATGTTAGGGGATACTTGTAAACATCCCATTTTCTGATGTTAAGGGGCACTTCTCCATTACCCCCTTCACTACTGATAAAGCCTATCTGTTTTCACTCATTTAACAGTCTCACAATCTTATCTCAATGAAGGGAAGATCTCGCAGTGAAAGGGTTAATGGACTGGTGAAGGGGAGTGAAGGGGAGGGATGAGGAAGGGGAAAGGGAAGGGGAAGGATAGGGAGATGGAGGAGGAGGATGGGTCAAATTCCAACCCGCCTATAAGAGCCTGAGATGGAGGGTAGATGTGCATAGATGGCTGGGTAGGTGATAGGGATGGGGGTAGACGTGGCCGATGGAGGGGGCAGAGAGAGAGAGAGAGATGAGGGGGGACATGTGGAGTCAACAGCATCGCTAGTGCGAGGTAAATCCTGTTAATCCTTACTATGCAGCCTTCACCTCCAGATGAGGGAGAGAGAGAGAGAGAACGTACCATTATTTCCCCTCTCTTTCTCCACTAATTCACCCGTCTTTCTCTCTCTCTCTCTCTCTCTCTCTCTCTCTCTCTCTCTCTCTCACACACACACACACACACACACAAGCTTAGCGTAATCATAAAGATATGGATACAAACTGAATCACGCCAACCTGGCCACTTATCTCTCTCTCTCTCTCTCTCTCTCTCTCTCTCTCTCTCTCATATCCTCCCTACCTCTCCGCCTTCCTCGTTCCTCCTTCTTTCCCTTCCTCTTTTCCTCTCCTCCTTCCCCTCTCTCCCCAACTCTTCCCTTCCCCACCCTTCCTTTCTTCCCGTCCCTCCTCCCTCTCCTCCTCCGTTTCTGCCTCCTCCTCACTCACCTCTCCCCGTCTCCCCTCTTGCCTCCCTTGTTTCTCCCCTCTTTCCTCTCCCCTCCTCCATTTCTCCCCTCACTCTCTCCTTTCCCTCAAACCCCCTCCTCCCCTTACTACTCTCCTCAAACCTTCCCTCTCCTCTTCCCCCCTCCATTCACCCCAGCCTTCCCTTCTCTCAAACAACCTCCCTTTTCCCCCCTTCCCCTCCCCCTATGACCCTTCCCCTCACCCACCCTAGCCTGTAGCCCGTCACGTAAGATACAGTAGCCCGTAGCCCTTCAATGGTAGCCCTCAAGGAAGCTCTCAGTAGCCTTGTAGTCTCTAAAAGTCTAAGTCTTTCACACTATCTGGATCTGTCACAGGCTGCTAAGATCTGGCCAGACTGAGAGATGAAGTGACTTGGAAGGCTTGCAATCTCCCTTCATTACCTCCAAGTTCAGGACGTGTGAAAAAATCTTAGTGGATCTTAAGGCGTAAAAAAATCTTAGTGGATCTTAAGTCATAAAAAAATCTTAGTGGATCTTAAGTCATAAAAAAATCTTAGTGGATCTTAAGTCATAAAAAAATCTTAGTGGATCGTAGGACATGTAAAAAAATCTTAGTGGATCTTAAGACATGTTCGCAAGAGGCAGGTAAGCAGTTACTTTACATGTTGCGATTTTAGGGCCAGGTAGTGTTCAGACAGGTGGGTAACTTAATTAGTGCCCAGGTGAGCTACACTCGACCTGCCTTCCCCTGACGGAACTGGACTAATCTCTAATACTGGAAATTGCTGGAAATCAGATTAGCCTTGGTTGTGGGGTAATAGTCTCCTTGGTTACTAGTCCATTTTCACTCCAACTTTGCCCAGATTTTCGTCCTTTTTGTAATTTATTTCACGTAGCTCGATGGCAGAAAAATATCAGTCTCCTTGGTTACTAGTCCAATTTCACTCCAACTAAGCCCAATGTTCGTTCTTTTTGCAGCTTATTTCACGTAGCTTGGTGGCTAGAAAAAAAAAAAGTCTCCTTGGTTACTAGTCTATTTTCACTCCAACTTGGCCCTGATTTTCGTCCTTTTCCAGCTTATTTCACGTAGCCAAGTGGCAGAAAAAGACAGTACTACGGCCCTACATCCTTCCCACAGCACTTACTAGTGACTAGCATCATATTTCAGTGTTAAGCTATTGGCACAACTCAGAACTGAAGGTGAAGAGATGGCAGTTTTAGGCCAAGTTTGAGTAAATGGAGTATAGGCAAATAAACTCCCTAATCTGACTACACCTATGTCAACAACAAAAAAAGGGGGGGGGGGCATAGTTCAAATCCCGGCAGTATACGAGAAAAAGTAAGTTCAACAAGAGCAGGCGTTTGGGGATAGCAGGGGGGGGGGTTACTTTGCAAGCTGTGAATTTAAAGCCTCTTAATGTCTGGACAGGTGTGTAGCCTAATTAGCGGCCAGGTGAACAAGTGATTTAAAAGATGTGCAGGTGAGTCATTACCGGGATGCTCAGGTGCCCGGGTATACAAATGTCCCTCACCTACTTACCTATCACTCATTTACTTCCCTATCCCCTCACCTACTTCCCTATCCCTCACCTACTTCCCTATCCCCCATCTATTTCCCTATCCCTCACCTACTTCCCTATCCCCCATCTATTTCCCTATCCCTCACCTACTTTCCTATCCCCCATCTATTTCCCTATCCCTCACCTACTTCCTTATCCCTCATCTATTCCTTATGCCTCATCTACTCCCCTATCCCTCATCTATTCCCTATCCCTCATCTTCTTCCCTATCCCTCATCTACTTCCCTATCCCTCATCTACTCCCCTATCCCTCATCTTCTTCCCTATCCTTCATCTACTTCCCTATCCCTCATCTACTTCCTTATCCCTCATCTACTTCCCTATCCCTCATCTACTTCCCTATCCCTCATCTACTTCCCTATCCCTCATCTACTTCCTTATCCCTCATCTACTTCCCTATCCCTCATCTACTTCCCTATCCCTCATCTACTTCCCTATCCCTCATCTACTTCCCTATCCCTCATCTACTTCCCTATCCCTCATCTACTTCCCTATCCCTCATCTACTTCCCTATCCCTCATCTACTTCCCTATCCCTCATCTACTTCCCTATCCCTCATCTACTTCCCTATCCCTCATCTACTTCCCTATCCCTCATCTACTTCCCTATCCCTCATCTACTTCCCTATCCCTCATCTACTTCCCTATCCCTCATCTACTTCCCTATCCCTCATCTACTTCCCTATCCCTCATCTACTTCCCTATCCCTCATCTACTTCCCTATCCCTCATCTACTTCCCTATCCCTCATCTACTTCCCTATCCCTCATCTACTTCCCTATCCCTCATCTACTTCTCTATCCCTCATCTACTTCCCTATCCCACGACAGAAGGATGGTAGACTGCACGAGAAAGTAGGGCCACAACAACAACAACAACAACAACAACTACTACTACTACTACTACTACTACTACTTTTTTTACTACTACTACTACTACAATAACAATAACTACTTCTATTACCGTACTGCTATTTCCAAATCTACTGCTACTACTACTACTACTACTACCACCACAACCACTACTACTACTACTACTACTACTACTACTACTACTACCACCACCACCATTACTACTACTACTACTACATTTTTTTACTATTACTACTACTACTACTACTACTCTACTACAGTAAACAGTAACAATACTTGTATTACCGTACTGCTATTTCCAAAACTACTACTACTACTACTACTACAACTACAACTTCTACCACCATCACCACCACCACTACTACTACTACTACTAATACTTCTACTACTACTACTACTACAGTAACAATACTTGTATTAGCGTACTGCTATTTCCAAAACTACTACTACTACTACTACTACTACTACTACAACTACCACCACCACTACTACTACTACTACTACATTTTCCCTCGCAACAAAATCACCTTAGCCTAAACGAAACACCAACTAAAATACTCAGGTGAACAGGTGTGCATGCAGGTGTATCGACAGGTGTACATCCTAATTAATCTCACCTGGACACACGTGCATACCAGGCAAACTATGGTATACTGCTTCAATTACTACACCTGGTATACCCTAAACAACGGGTATGGATGTGAAACTGGTATGAGGGGAGGAGTATGGGGTGTGTATGATGCAATATTGGTTTGGAGTAAGTGAAGGTTTGGTTATACAGATTGCGTATGTAAGTGGATGTTTACATATATTAATGCTTATATACATACATGAATACATACATACTATCAGACACATACATACTTACACACATACCGTACATATATACAGACATAAAGCACAGTCATACACACACATACTTACACACGTACATACATACACATACATACATAAAAACGTACATACATACATACATTATTAATCTAAATGGAGACACAGAGCTTCAATTCGAGTATAAAAAAAGAGATGATATCATAATATCATTTTTCGGGAAGAGACAACTCAAAATACGAAAAAAAATAATTATTAGTATTTTTTCTTAAGTGACTAGCTCCGTCCTTACTATAAACTTCCCTCCAGCATACCTGTCTTGCAAGGCGTTATTTCTCTCTATTTTCCTGTACGGCTGGTTGTCGGAGGGACTGGAGGGTGAGAGGAGAGCCTTCTGTATGCTATCTCTGCCTTTATCTTCTGAAATGAGAAATAAGTTTATTATTACCAAGGCTGGATTACACAATAGGGATTCTAGGGTCACTCTCTCACTCTCTCTCTCTCTCTCTCTAATGAATATGTTAGGTACCCACAATTATACGCAGTGAACTAGTATGAAAAAATGGTTTCTCTCTCTCTCTCTCTCTCTCTCTCTCTCTCTCTCTCTCTAATGAATATGTTGGGTACCCACAATTATACGCAGTGAACTAGTATGAAAAAATGCTCTCTCTCTCTCTCTCTCTCTCTCTCTCTCTCTCTCTCTCTCTCTCTCTCTCTCTCTAATGAATATGTTGGGTACCCACAATTATACGCAGTGAACTAGTATGAAAAAATGGTCTCTCTCTCTCTCTCATTTATTCACTAGACATACAGCCGCTAATATTATGTACAGGATTAGAGTGCAGAAAAATGAATAAAAATCAACACGCGATGAAAGATAGACAGATAGATAGAGAGAGAGAGGGAGAGAGAGAGAAGGGAAGGAAGGTACTGAGGGAAAGAAAATCTATCTATCTATCTATCTATAGTCCGACGCTCTAATCCCGCAAAGAGTTGCTGCAGACAAAACGCCTCCAAGTCGCTCTGTCACCCACCATTTGACCACCCTCCCCCCCAACTCATCCCCCCCTCCCTCATATATCTCTCAAATCCATCCCCCCACCTCATCCTCGGTCTACCCCTCCCTCTCCTTCCCTCCACGTCACCTACATACATCCTCTTAGTCAGTCTTTCATTCTCCATTCTCTCCACATATCCAAACCACCTCAGTGCATTTCTCCTAATCTTCTCAACCACATCCACCCCACAACGTTCCTTCACTTCTTCATTCGTCAACCTGTCCCTCCATGTCACTCCACATGCTCCTCTCAAGTAGCTCATTTCCACTGCTCTCACTCTTGACTTGTTCCCCTCTTGCAAGGTCCACGCCTCGCTTCCATACGTCAGGGTAGGGATCACAATACTACCATGCAGTTCTTAACTTCCATACTCACCTCCCTATTACTCATCACTGCTTTCAGTGAACCAACAACCTTCCTTCCATGCTGCACCCTTTCACGCACTTCATCACCAAAGTTCCATCCTAACTCATCACACTAACCAATTACTTGATTGCACTCACATTCTCCATATCTTCACCATCCAACCTCACTGTACATTCTGTGACTTCATCCATCTTAAACACCATAACTTGACTTTTGTTTACATTAACTTTCATGTTCCTCTTCCTACACACTGTCCCAAACTCATTCACCAAACCTTGCAACTCCCATTTATCTTCACTCAACAATACTGTATCATCAGCAAACAGCAACACCGGAATCTTCCAAATCTCACCCTCATTCATTAGAGCCACCCCCACATCCACTGCCCTACCTTGCACCTCCTTTACAATCCCATCCACGTATATATTAAACAGCCATAGAGACATCACACAACCTGTTTCAGTCCCACACTGAGATCAAAGAACTCAGCTCACCATCCACTCGCACCGTAGCCCTAGCTCCGTCGTACATACTTTTCAAAGCACTCAACAATTTCCCCTCCACTCCATATATTCTTAATACCTTCCACATACTTGCCTATCTATTCTGTCATAAGCTTTCTCCAAGTCCATGAAGACAGCATACACTTTCTTTCCCTTCTCTAGGTACTTCTCCATTAAACATCTTAGAACAAATATCTGATCTACACACCCTTTTCCCTTCCTAAATCCCCCTTGTTTTTCTCCAACTAGCTCCTCTGTCATATGCCTAACCCTATCAGTGAGTATTCTACCATATATTTTTCCAGTCACACTAAGAAGGTAAATACCCCTATGGTTACCAGATACTTCTCTCTCCCCTTTTTCTTTGTATAAAGGAACGATTATACCTAATTTCCAGTCCTCTGGAACCCTTCCCTCTTCCCAAGCCAGTCTACACAACTTCCACATCCACTCCACAACAGTCTTACCCCCAGACCTCAGCATTTCACCACACACTCCATCAATTCCTGGGGCCTTTCCCATCTTGATCTTCTTCATTGCTTCCACTACTTCCGCCCTACTGATCTCTTCCTCCCTCCTCTCATCTCTTCTCCCAGCCATTCCCCAACCATTTATACTCGCACTGTTCTCACTCTTTGATTCAACAAATCCTCAAAGTGCTCCTTCCATCTCCTCAATTTCTCTCTTCTCCACCACCAATCTATTATTCCTATCTTTCACTCCCCTACTGTTTCCCCTTTCACACTGCCTTACTTTCTTTACCTCCTTCCAAAACAATGTCTTACTCTCCCTCCATTTTACACTCAGATTCCTCCCAAACTCTTCATCCACTTTCTTCTTATTCTCCTTCACCAGTCTCTTCACCTCCCTTCTCCTGCTCACATATACCTCTCCCTTCTCTCTCTCATCTCCCCTACCTCTACTCGCTAACCATTCGCTATATGCCTTCTTCTTTTGTTCCACAGCTCGTTTCACCTCGTCATTCCACCATGCTGTCCCTTGCACACCCCTGCATCTCCTCCTCATTCCACAAACCACCTCACACGCTACGCCTATCTCTTCCATGAATATCTTGCATACATCTTCCACCCCTTCCATCTGCTCTAGCTCATACCTTCCCAATCTTTCTTCCACTATACTCTTATACTCTACCATTTTCTTACTATCTTGCAAATTCTCCATTCTTCTTACAGGAGCTGTTTCCTCCTGTCTTCCCCCTCGTCTCTTCAACCATTTTATTTGCAGTTTTACCTTGGCCATCACTAAGTGATAGTCCGAGACTCCATTCCCCCACCCTCTCCACACTCTTGCATCCAACACTTGTCTTCTCATTCGCTTATCCACACACATGTAATCTATCATTGCCTTTCGTTCAACAAGTTCACCATCCATCCTCCTCATTACTCTCCATGTATACCGGTGGATCATCTTATGCCGAAAGTATGTGTTGGCTATTGCTAACCCCTTACCAACACAGATATCCACCAAAGCACTGCCATTCCCATCTACTTCAGCTGGCACACCCCACTGACCAACCACTCCATCCACTCGTACATTCCCAACTTTGCCATTCATGTCTCCTATCAAAAGCACTCTCTCACTCCTCTCAAATTTGTCCATACATGCTACTACTCTCGCCCAAAACTCATCTTTCACTCTTGCCACTCGGTCCTCTGTTGGAGCATACGCACATACAATCCCCCACGTTGGTATACCTACTCACCCATACAATCCTTGCACCCACTGTTCCATACTCTCTTATATTCTCCTTCCACTTCTTGCTTATCATCAGACATACTCCCTCTCTTGCCCTCTCATTCTCATTAACTCCTGCACATATACCTAAACCATATTCCCATTCTCTCACCCTTTCACCTTCCCATTTAGTTTCAGTCAATCCACATATATCACTCTTGCATCCTCAAGCATCTGAACAATCTCTCTCTCTCTTTCACTTCATCATTCACCCTCATTAAGGCAGTGATTGGCTGGAAGATTGATGGGAATGGGGCAGAGGGTGGATGGTTGGAGGGATGGAGGGGTGGAGGGGGAGGGGTGGAAAATGAAGATATATATTTATAAAAGAAAAAACTGAGAACAGACGAGAAGGGAAGGAAAGTAGGAAGGTAAAAGGTTGGGGAAGGGAAGGAGAGGGAAGGGAAGGGAAAGGAAGGGAAGGGAAGGGAAGGGAAGGTGAGAGAAGAGAAGAGAAGAGATGGGAGGAGGGGAGAAGAGAAGAGAAAGGAGGAGAGAAGACAGAAGGGAAGGGAAGGAGAAGGGAGAGCAAACCCAGACCAGCTTTCATACACCCATAAACAAGTCAAGTAATTAAGACCAGTGTGTGTGTGTGTGTGTGTGTGTGTGTGTGTGTGTGTGTGTGTGTGTGTGTGTGTGTGTGTGTGTGTGTGTGTGTGTGTGTGTTTGTGTGTGTGTGTTCAAGATGCCACTCACACACACACGACAGCCAGTAGCCCCAATGGCCTCTACACTCTCTCTCTCTCTCTCTCTCTCTCTCTCTCTCTCTCTCTCTCTCTCTCTCTCTCTCTCACACACACACACACACACACACACACACACACACACACACACACACACACACACACACACACACACACACACATTAAATGGAAATATCAATCAATTATAATGAATTTACTATGGCCTGATAAAGATTCCTAACCTCTTTTCAGCTCAGTTGGTGGCCATGTGTAGTCAGAGTGAAGGGATAATTTGACTAGTAACCAAAGAGACTCATACATAGCTCATAAGTAAAGCTTACTGAATTCATGCATGCACGACTTGGTATTTAAATTGAAGAGGTCAACTGTCTGTGTATGTATGTATGTATCTATCTATCTATCTTTCCATATATTTACCTGTTTACCTATCCATATATCTACCCATATATTTATCTATTTATCTATCTATCGACCTATCGAACGTTACTTAAATTCCTACTTTTCTACGAATCTAAACTACTTACCTACCTACCTACCTACCTGCCTATCTGCCTACCTACCTACCTACCTATCTACCTACCTACCTACCTATCCATCTACGTACCTACCCACCTATTTTTTCTTTCTCCTCTTAACATCCCTTCCCATACCACTCACACCACCACCATACCATTAACATACCAGGCATATCCCGCCCTCTCTCTCTCTCTCTCTCTCTCTCTCTCTAACACCCCCATTTCCTTCCATTATCCATTCCCTCAAACACCTCCCCCCTCTTAAAATGCCACCTCTCCCCTTCCCCCTTCACTCTCCTCCCCTCCCCTCCCCTCCCCTCCCCTCCTCTCCACTCCCTTCCCCTCCTCTCCTCTCACATCCCCTCCCATCCCCTCTCCCTCGCCCTCCCTCTCCTCCTCCCCCAGGGCTCCTTTTTACTATCTTTCGTGTACCTCTCTCTCTCTCTCTCTCTCTCTCTCTCTAAACCCCGTAAGTACTGATGCATACATTCTAATTCACACACACACACACACACACACACACACACACACACACACACACACACACACACACACCATATAATCAAGCAGTCACCACAATATTCCACACCTAACCACAGTGACTCCAGATCACACGTGCCCTCGTACCACACCACCACATTCACCACAACCACCACACCACCACACCTGGCCCCAACACCGAGAGAGGCGCACGCATGTGGGGGGTTGAAGAAAGGACAGAAGATGAAGAAAAAAAGAAAATGGAAGCAAAAGAAATATACACACACCTCCAGATCCTGCAGGTGTGTGTGTGTGTGTGTGTGTGTGTGTGTGTGTGTGTGTGTGAATAGCTTATTGTATGGAATTATAAGCCTGATATATTTACGTGTACACCTCTACCCACACAGCTTCTACACACACACACACACACACACACACACACACACACACACACACACACCTGATAAAAGCCGCCGATACCCCCATTAAGGCAGTGATTGGCTGGAAGATTGATGAGAAGGGGGCAGAGGGTGGATGGTTGCAGGGGTGGAGGGGTGGAGAGGCTGGGTGGGTGGGTAGAGCAAGAGTGGAAGTTTGAGTAAATATCTACGTAGGTAGGTAGGTAGGTAGGTATGTACGTAGGTAGGTGGTTGGGTGAGTGGGTAGACAGGTGGATATGGGTGGATAGATAGGAGGGTTGGCAGGTAGGTAGGTAGGTAGGTATGTACGTAGGTAGGTGGTTGGGTGAGTGGGAAGACAGGTGGATATGGGTGGATAGATAGGAGGGTTGGCAGGTATGTATGTAGGTAGGTAGGTAGGTAGGTAGATAGATAGGTAGTTAGGTAGGTAGGTGGTTGGGTGAGTGAGTGGGTAAACAGGTGGATGGGTGGATAGATAGGAGGGTTGGCAGGTAGAATGGTAGGTAGGTGGGTTGGTTGGTGAGTGGGTGTGGGGATGGATGAGTGAATGGAAGTGTGGGTCAGAGGACAGGAAGATGGATAAATGAATGTCTGAAAAACTGAGTGAATAAGCACACGGATGAGTCAGTGAAGAAGCAGATGAATGGATGGATGAATGAGTGGATAGGATAGTGAATGGATGGATTGAAGGATAGATAGATGAAGGAGGGATTGGATGAAGGATTCAAAAAGTAAATTCCTGGGTAGATAAGTGAATGAATAAGTGAATGAGCAGGTAGATCAATAACCAGGTGTGTGAGTAGATGAGTAGACGAATGAGTCTCGGGATAGGGCCGATACAGGTCTATCTATTCATTCATCTATCTATGTCAAGAAGGTGAATGATGGATGGTGGTGGGGGAGAAAGAGTGTGTGTGTGTGTGTGTGTGTGTGTGTGTGTGTGTGTGTGTGTGTGTGAGAGAGAGAGAGAGAGAGAGAGAGAGAGAGAGAGAGAGAGAAACAATGGTAGCTGAAAGGATAAGATAATAATGATGATAATGAGAGAGAGAGAGAGAGAGAGAGAGAGAGAAACAATGGTAGCTGAAAGGATAAGATAATAATGATGATAATGAGAGAGAGAGAGAGAGAGAGAGAGAGAGAGAGAGAGAGAGAGAGAGAGAGAGGGAAAGAGAGAGAGAGAGAGAGCGAACGGCCTATTAGTATGCATTACGGACTAGGGCAGCTTGTATAGCTAGTCCATTTTCTACCTCCCCTTGCTCACTATCTCACTCTCTCGCTCTATTTACCCACTCTCTATCACTTAATCACCGTCCCGTACTTGCTGTCTCACTTTTACACACACACATAAAGCTTACTCACTCTCAGGGGAGCGCGGTAGCTCGGTGGTAGGGTGTCGGGCTCGTAATCGTGAGGTTGCGAGTTCGCGCCCCGCCCGGTGGCTGCCGTGCTGGGAGGGGTAGCGCTCTCCTGTAACCCTAGCAGGGCTATATGATCTGATGAGGTCTAGCTCAGGGATTATCTCCTTATCCCTTACTCACTTTCATAATATACTCTTTCACACACACACACACACACACTTTATTTTCTTCAATATCCCCAACTCCTTAAGACAACCTAATGTTCAAATTCATTTTAAAAAAAGGACAGATTTGACTAGTAACCAAGGAGACTTACATTTAAGACCCATGAAAATTTACCTATGGAATTGGTCGTAAAAAAAAAAATCACAAGGAAAGGTTAAGACACTTTATTTTTTCTTTAATGTTACAGATATTTTCCAAGATGAATAAAATCATCTGGAAGGAGAGATAGAGATTATTTCTAGTTCCATCTCTACTTCCATTATTTCCAGTTCCATCTCAACTTCATGGCGAACTCCTACAAAAAAATCGTCCAGTGGCAGTAAAAAATCGCAGGTAAGGGGTTAGTTAGGACGAATTCTATACTCTTTTTACTCTAACTTGGCCTAAAATTGCCTTCTCTCCACCTCGAATGCTGAATTTTAGCAAGAGATTAGCATTAGAATAGCATGCTAGTCACAAAGAAGTGCTATGGAAATGATGACGTAGTTTTGTCTATATGATATAAAGGGACGAAAATCTGGGCCAAGTTAAGGTAAAAGGAGTACTGTGCAAGTGGCTCCTAAGATGCATATTAATCGACAGAGCAATAATGAAATACAGAAAAATACATAAAAAGAAAATAACAAAACGCGTCCTGCCAGTGAATGGGCAAAGCGGTGGCAGTTTATACACATGTACGCTGCCCAGGAACCAGCCTGTGTAATATAAACAAGACATCCGTAAAAAAAGTCAACCCGGATGCCAAAAGAAAACGGGTGGTGGTGTGTGTTCGGGGTTGCCATGGTGACGGGTGGGTTTTGTGTGTGTGTGTGTGTGTGTGTGTGTGTGTGTGTGTGTGTGTGTGTGTAAATATTATATATAGATACAGACAGACAGACAGACAATATGGAGAGAGAGAGAGAGAGAGAGAGAGACCCCTTACAGTCTGGGAAAATTTTTAACTTCTCAACAACCCCCTATACGATTTTCACCACTGCTATCCCTGTCTTATTCTCAGGTTTCATTTCGTTCTACAGCTGAGACGGCAACTGTTCTACTGTTCTTTTAAAGCTATAAGTACTGGTTTTCTTCAGAGTTCTTTACGTTAACCCTCCACTCTTCCACTCCACCCTCCACTCTTCCACCCTCTTCCCACATCCACCACCCCCTCACCCACTTCAATCGTCACGAGAAGAGGAGGGGGATTTGGCACACCTTTCTTCCGGATTACCTAGGATTTAGCACATCTGTCTTCTGGATTACCTAGGATTTGGCACACCTGTATTCCGAATTACTTAGGATTTAGCACACCTGTCTTCCGGATTTCTGGCACCTTTGTCTTCCGGATTACCACTTATTTCCTTCTTCAGCCAAAATAATCTCACCTTTTTTTTCTGTTTCAACGCCTCAAGAAATCAGTTCCTGCGTCTTCCAAGCTGCCGAAACCTTCCACCTGGCTATCGTCTTACCTGCAAAAACTCAAGACGCGAATCTCATCATCTTTAATATTCTCGGCGTCTGATTTTTCTCACTAAACATCTTAAGACTTGATTTTACTTCTTAAAATTTAGTTGTCTTCCTCAGCTGTTTTCCCCTTAGTTTTTTCCTCTTAGCTGTCTTCCTCTAAGCTGTCTTCCTCTTTGCCATCTTCCTCTTGTCTGTCATCTTAGTTGTCTTCCTCTAAGATGTCTTCCTCTTAGTTGTCTTCTTCTTAGCTGTCTTGCCCTTAGCTGTCTTCCTTTTAGCTGTCTTCCTCTTAGCTGCCTTCCTCTTAGCTGTCTTCCCCTTAGCTGTCTTCCTCTTAGCTGTCTTTCTCTTAGCTGTCTTCCTCTTTATCTTCCTCGTAGCTGTCTTCCTCTAAGTTGTCTTTCTCTCGGCTGTCTTCCTCTTTGTTATCTTCATCTTAGCTGCCTTCCTCGTAGCTGTCTTCCTCAGCTGTTTTCCTCTTAGCTGTCTTCCTCTGCGCTGTCTTCTCCTTAGCTGTCGTCCTCTTAGTTGTCTTTCTCTTAGCTGTCTTCCTCTCAGCTGTCTTCCTCTAAGCTGTCTTCCTATTAGATTTCTTATCTAAGCATATGGACCTTACTCTCACCGAAATAAAACACCCAGCATTGCATTAAAAAAAAATATATAAAAAATAATCTTAAAATCAAGAGTTGTCCCGATTATGACAAGAATCTAAACAGGCATTTCAAATAACACTCTAACTGCCTTGTTATCTTACCTTAATTACCTTGTTAAGTCAGATTCTTGGCGATTTTTTTTCTTTGGTCAATATCGTATAATCTAAGAACTTAAAATGACATTACTGAGTAAGTGACCATTCTGTTTGAGAGAGAGAGAGAGAGAGAGAGAGAGAGAGAGAGAGAGAGAGAGAGAGAATTATCGTCCGATAAGTCTAACGTCAATAGTAGGAAAAATGTTAGAGTCAATTTTGGCAAATAAGATTAGAGAACACTTAGAAAAATTTAATCTTATAAACGAAAGTCAGCACGGATTCAGGCAAGGACGATCCTGCCTCACAAATTTGTTGTCATTCTACTCGGAGGTCTATGAGGCAGTAGATAGCGATAAAGCTTACGATGTTATTTATCTGGACTTTAGTAAAGCTTTTGATAGAGTCCCACACGAAAGGTTAGTTAGAAAGGTTCGAGCACACGGTATAGACGGCGATATCTTAAAATGGATAGAATCCTGGCTGAAAGGACGAAAGCAGAGAGTATTAATAAATGGAACTAAGTCGGACTGGGGATTAGTAACTAGCGGTGTACCACAGGGTTCAGTACTCGGGTCCTTATTATTTATCATATATATAAATGATCTAGACTTAGGAGTCAATAGCAGAATCAGCAAATTTGCCGACGATACAAAAATAGGGCGTATCATTAACTCGACTGACGATTGCCATTACTTACAAAAAGACCTCGATACATTGTCCAAATGGTCTAAAACTTGGCAAATGGAATTTAACGTTGAAAAATGTAAAGTACTTAACGTAGGCAAGACCATTGGAGATACTAAATACAGCTTAGATAACAAAGAAATTAGCAAATCGGAATGCGAGAGAGATCTAGGAGTTATGATTAGTAACGACCTTAAACCTAGGCAACAGTGCATTAATGCGAGAAATAAAGCAAATAGGGTCCTAGGATTTATTTCGAGAAGCGTGAGCAATAGATCATCTAAAGTAATACTGAAACTTTATCTAGCATTAGTAAGGCCACATTTAGACTACGCAGTACAATTTTGGTGTCCTTACTATAGAATGGATATTAATTCGTTAGAAAATGTACAGAGAAGAATGACTAAAATGATACATGACGTCCGGAACCTGTCATATGAAGACAGACTAGAAAAAGACTAAATCTGCATTCGCTAGAGAGGCGTAGAGTAAGGGGAGACTTAATTGAGGTTTTTAAGTGGATGAATGGTATAAATAAGGGAGATATTAGCAAGGTACTTAAAGTGAGCATACAGGATAGAACTAGAAATAATGGTTTCAAACTAGAAAAATTCCGTTTCAGAAAGGAAATCGGTAGAAATTGGTTTGGTAATAGAGTAGTAGACGAATGGAATAAGCTACCTAGTAAAGTAGTTGCTGCCTCTTCCATTGAGAGTTTCAAGCATAGGCTAGATAAGCATATGACAAATAAGGGGTGGATATAGAATAAAGAAAATATTATACCCAATACTAATTCAAAAATAAATTTTCTTTTCAGGTTACACTATGATAGTCTCTATTCTCCTTTCACACTTTCCTGTAAAATGTCCACGCCAGTTTTTCTATACGGCGTGGTGTTCTTTCTGACTTTTTCCTGCCGGCTTCGGCTGGAGGGTTTGGAGGGCGGGGGAGAGCCTTCTTCTTTGCTATCCTTATCTCATTCTAGTAGTTCAGTTACTCTTCTAGGAGCTGCCTAGCATGGGCCAACCGGCCTACTGCAGTTGTCCTCTCTTCTTATGTTCTTATGTTCTTATGTTAATAAAGATGAGAAAGAGAATCGGAATATGATTGTGTGAACAGGATAAAAAATGATCTGTGAGAGAGAGAGAGAGAGAGAGAGAGAGAGAGAGAGAGAGAGAGAATAAAGTTAAGAGAATCGAAATATGATTGTGTGAACAGGATAAAAAATGATCTGTGTGTGTGTGTGTGAGAGAGAGAAAGAGAGAGAGAGAGAGTGCAGCCACAGATACCAAAACGGAACAATAAAATCCAAGGAATGTATCAGTGAAAGCTAAGAACACTGCTGGCACCCTTGAGTAGTTTCCTACACTGTCTCTCTCTCTCTCTCTCTCTCTCTCTCTCTCTCTCTAACACACGCACACACACACAAAACTCTTATCTGATTTAGTTTCTTCACATTTCCCAATCACAGTTTTATTTCTTAGTTCTCTCTCTCTCTCTCTCTCTCTCTCTCCCTCTCTCTCTCTCTCTCTCTCTCTCTGTAACACACAATATCCTTATCTAATTTAGTTTCTTCACAATCCCCAGTCATAGTCTCTCTCTCTCTCTCTCTCTCTCTCTCTCTCTCAAACAAGAACTGCCAAGTCACCCTCGCCCCAACACAAAATAGCAGCCTCGAGGCCCAGCTGAGCGAAAGAAAAAAAAAAGAAAAAAAGAAAAAGCGAAACAAAAAGATATCACCAGGAGCTTCCTCATCCCCAAGCACAGAGAAAATATCGAGAGCATCACACGTCTCTGAGCGTGGGAAAGTGAGTCAGTGAGAGAGAGAGAGAGAGAGAGAGAGAGAGAGAATGTCACTAAATTCTTAACTTTTTTTTTTCTTTTTTTTGATGGAGACAGTACGGTCTGGAAGAGAAAATTTGTTATTGGGTCGGGTTTTGTGTGTGTGTGTGTGTGTGTGTGTGTGTGTGTGTGTGTGTGTGTGTGTGTGTGTGTGTGTGTGTGTGTGTGTGTGTGTGTGTGTGTGTGTGTGTGTGAGAGAGAGAGAGAGAGAAAGAGAGAGAGAGAGAATCATATACACGGAGATACATGTTTACGTGGGTGTACTACTGTTAACCTAGGCCTCTCTCTCTCTCTCTCTCTCTCTCTCTCTCTCTCTCTCTCTCTCTCTCTCTCTCTCTCTCTCTCTCTCTCTCTCTCTCTCCCTCAAAGCACTTAGTCACAGTGCATCTGGTAATAGAATACACAGCCATAA